>NC_134402.1:278645246-278963072 GCF_038048845.1 Mixophyes fleayi
ACCCGTGCCATAACGGCAAGAGTCAGTTGCTGCACCACCACGCACTGGAGATCGACATAAGATAGGTAAACACTCTCCCACAATAGTGCCGGGAAGGAGATTTTAATTAAAAGCTGCAGTGAGACTGCCTGGCTGGTTCCAGCATATCAGTACCAGAGTCTATGTCCTTTGCCAATGTGATTGCTGAGATTGCCTACCTGTTTATGTAAGAGGAGTCCGTCCCAGAAAGCCTCTGGTTCAGGGGGAGATTCTTCTGTACGTGTCCCCTTTGTTCATGCCGAGCCAGGGCCAGTGGGTTCCATAGAGGCATCCAAAGAGGAGCCGTTATGGGCAAGAAGCCTTGGGACTTCTGTGCAGGGATTAGTCAAGGTTTCCTCCTCTTTAAATTTGGGAGAGGCAGGAGGAGTTGCAAAATCTAGAGTTATGGTTACCCATCATGAAATTGAGTCCGATTATGATGGGTTATCACAAGAGAAGGACGAATTACTTGGTGGTTCCGATATAGAGTATGCTTCATATGTTAAACAAGATCCTTTATAACCAATAAGGGGTGGATGATCTGATCCTGGCTGTGCACCTGGTATTGGACATCCAAGACACAGAGGTTCTGGATATTTCAGAAACCTCTCTATTTAAAAGAAATGCAAAGAAAAAAATGTTTTTTTCCTTCCTCTCCCCAGCTACATGATTTGCTGGGTGAAGTATGGACAACACCAGACTAAGTTGCAGGTGTCCTGTAAGCTGCAAAATTGTTATCCTCCTCCTGTAGGGGCTACAGTTAAGTGGGGGAAAACCTACTAAGTGGATGCCTCTGTAGCAAGTCTGAATTGTTACCTTTTAGTTGAACAGATTTAAGGAGCTTCAGAATATTTGGGGGATGCGCCTCTAGATGCTGTTCTGATTGGAGCTAGGATATCGGCTTCAACAATCTCTGCTCGTTGCACTCTTGCTTAAATCCTGAGAAGTTGATGTGGAGTCTAAACGGACTCTAGAGTTGCTTCCTTTCTCAGGGAGTGTATTATTTGTGCCTGAGCTAGATGAACTTAAAAGCCAGACCTTCGGGGTGTGTTTGGGGTGAAGTGCTTTTCTTCCTGTGAATGCATCCAGATTTTGCACCTTTTGTTTTTCTGGGGGGGGTTTCATGCAAGGAAGTCAATACCCCAAATGGCAAACTTTTACAGAGGGGGAGATGGGCTTGGATGGCCAAACACCCAGCTGCCAGTTCCTCTGACAAACCTTCAGCATGATGGCCATTTTGCCAACATAGAATCTTCTGTGGTGGGAGCTCATTTATCTCCGGGACCAGTGGCTGAAGTCCACTACAGAGGCCTGGGTAAGAGGGATTGTGAATCGAGCATACATTATAGACCACCTCAGATCCCCACCTAGAAGTTCTTCACCACAAGGCTTCCTGCAGACAAGACAAATAGTCTTGCTATGCAAGAGGTCATTCAATCTCAAATTTCTTCAGAACGTTGTTCCAGGTCGGTGGGGGCCCTCTTGGGTGGCTGGCAAAGGGGTCTTGAATGAGCAGCTGTCGCTTATTTTTTTAAACATATTTTATTATAAGATTTTACAAGCTTTAACAGAATACAGGTTAGGTTACAAATCAAACAGTTAGTATAAACAATTAATAAGAACGTTGTTATGATACAAAACAACAGTTGAGAGTGGAGAAAAAGTGAAACACAAGAAGGGGACGAGGGGGGAAAGGTAAGGGAGGGAGACTTAGAAAGAAAAGAGAGGAAAAGGACAGGTGTAAGGGGAAAGGAATGAAAAGGAGGGGTTAGCAAGGAACAAGGGGGAATAGGAAGTTCAGTTCACATATTTACCAAATTTTTTTAGGTTTAATTTGTTTATATCTAAGGATGCCAGTTTTCGGGAATAAGGCACTGCCTCTACCAAGCATTAAATCCAACTGTAGGAGTAGCTTTGGAATGTCCCCAATGTTCAGAGTCCCTCATTCCATTTGGGGACATCCGACCTCCACTTTTCGTTTTCGTTCTCCTCTCCTTGTTTTTGTGTTTCTCCTACTCTGTGGGACTTGGTTAAAAAGTAACTGCTCCGGCGGGGGTGGAATATGGAGGGGGAAAGGGGAAGTGTTATATTTTAAATGCAAAATATTTTAAGTGCCCTGGCTGCGCTCAATGCCCCAATAAACTAAGAGAAACGGATTTAACGCAAGTATAAAATTTAATTTTCAGAGAAAACTGGCACTTATACCGGAAAATTTTCTTACAGGGAGTGTACATGCTGATAAAGCTGATATTTCATGTCAGACTCCATGTTGTTTTTGTGCTACCATTTTGTATCTTGCATAGATATTTAGCTGCTTTAGAAATGTAATTCATCTATTTGCTTAAAATGCAGTTTTGTAAAAAGTAATCCTACGGCCTTGAGGTGAAGGTGACATAGATTAAAAAAAAATAACTGGCAGATCTGGCCTGTAGGAGGAGAAGTCTGTTACACACTACAGAAATAGGTGAGAAATGATGATTTGTTTTGATAAAGTTAGAGCATATACTACACCCCCACCTGTGTGTATTTATTGTCTCTCCCGGCCGTGAATGAAGTAAAGTTTTCCTCTATTTGTGTATGAGCTCACAATCAATCCATGGCATACTTTGGATTCGACAATGCAAACTCCATTCATCTCCCCAATAGTTTCTTGGGATCTCAATCTGGTGTTAACAGCTTTAGATCTTCTTTCGAACCATTAGATTTGGTGAAGTTTTAAGTTCCTTACGTGGAAGACAGCCTTTCTTTTGACTAACTCATCAGCCAGGAGAGTTTCAGAGGTGGTGGCTCGGTCTTGTAGGTCTCCATATGTCATCTTTCATGAAGACATGGCTGTCCTTATGACTAAATCTTCATATCCGGTTCCATTTAAATCAAGACATTGTAATTCTGGACTTAGACTGTGGTAGGTCTACTGGAAGAAGACAGCTTTTATTTTTTCTGGACTGGTCAGGACATTGAGGACATATAGTCATAGGTCCCATGAAATATGCAGGACTGATCACCTTTTGGTCCTCTGTAATGCACTAGAGATGTTGGCCGGCGTTCAAGTAGACCATTGCTAGGTGGATTACTTCATTAATTTGTCAGGCTTACGTTGGGGCAGGAAAGCCTGTTTGTGAAAACAAGATTGCGCATTCTACGCGATTGACGAGTGCATCCCCGTTGTGTGGCATGAGGTCTATATTGAGTATATGTGCCAGGCCACCACTTGGTCTTCGGTACATTGTCACCCATAGGATGAAAGAGAAAATTTAATATTTATACTACCCTTTTCTCTTAGTTCATTGGGGGACTTTAAATGCCCCCACCTTTTTAAACTCCTGGGGGTAAATGTATCAAGCTGAGAGTTTTCCGGCGGGTTTGAAAAACCAATCAGATTCTAGCTATCATTTATTTAGTACATTCTACAAAATGATAGCTAGAATCTGATTGGTTGCTATAGGCAACATCTCCACTTTTCAAAGCCGTTGGAAAAACTCTCAGCTTGATACATTTACTCCCTGATCTCCTTGTTATATTTTATAGTTGTTTCTGGAGAACCTTGTTTTTTTTCCCCACTCAGTTGGTTCCTCCTTGTTCTGCCCTTTGGGGCTTAGTTAAATAATAGCTGAGTTGTGGGCATATAGAGGGGGGTTCAGACTTTGCGGGTGAAACTTAAAATGGCCCAAGCTGAGCATCTCTACCCTGTGTTCGAGTCCCCTGATGGATTCAGAGAAAAGGATTTAACGCAAGTATAACATTTATTTTTCTCATTCCAAATAGTCCAAAAAGTAATGTAAGCAAGTGGATCAGTGCACACACACTCGTAATAAAGTGTTAGCTGTGCTTTGCGCCAATTTCAATGTTGCTGTAGCATTCATGATTATTAATGCTCAGTAAAATATGGTTCTATTAGAGCTCTTATTAAGTATTTAGTACACTATGCTACAGGGAGGCTTTGAGACAATCAAAGCAACTGTAAAATATAGATCTAGATTTTTAACAGGTGTTTGTTTTTTTTCAATGACTTTGTGTATAAGCCCTACCAAATAATGCTTGGTTTTTTCACTACGCTGAAAAGTGTGAATTATATCAACGTGTTTGTATTATTTCCATATATATATATATATATATATATATATATATATATATATATCTCTAGTGGCGTGTGTGGAAAAAAAAAACCAAGCTGCAGCGCCACCTGCTGGGCAGAGTTATACACTGACCTATATATTGAAGGAGAAGTGACAGTTGGGAGTGGTTGGTGGTTGCCGGGGGTGACAGTGGGGAGTTTTTAACACCTTAAGTAGCTTGATGAGGTGGTGACATGTGGACAAAACCACGTTAAAAAAGGGCGCTTGCGTTGGGAAGTAACGCTCTACCCCTGAGGAGGCCTGGGCTAGGCCCAAATGCATGACAAGAACCTTTTTAACACCTTAAGTAGCTTGATTTGACTAGAATGCATGAGTATCATGCACGGGTTAACTTGTGTGTATATATATATATATATATATATTTATAGATTAGTACATTAATATGTTAAATGTTTTTAATATGTGTCAAATTATAGAAAAAAAAATCATGAATTTTGAAAAACTGTTTACAGTTTGATTATTGTTTCTGGTAATATCCTTGTACTGGTGCACTTCATAGTGCGGTGAAAGAGTTGTGCATGTACCACAGCTTCTGGCACCCCATACAAACTGTTGAGAAAGATCTGCCATAGAAAATAAATAGATTTAATACAAAAGTAACCTAGTAGGCCTAAGTAAAACCACAATACCATACCTCAAATGTCCTTCATCACTTTCCACTGACATCACCCAGTCTTTCTCCTTGCATATAGTTGCTCTTTTGGATCTAATGTTTAAGTGTGAGAATAGCTTCCTCGGCTCATATATTTGTCTGTTTGGTCCTGCTTTTTTAATTCTGTATCTCCTTGTGGAAATAAGAGTATAATTGAAAAGGCAACAGTTATGAAGTACCATTATGCCTTTTGAAAAAAGATCATGTCCTGAGTGTTCTTTGAGCAGAAAAGTAGAGAATCAGTACTTTAAACTGTCATTTTTCCCTAGCACCATTTTTAGCTTTGTGCAGATACTCGTTCATCAAAAAAGATATATGCATTAGTTCAACATCATCAGCAACATTTATATAGCTCCAGCAAATTCCGTAGCACTTTACAATTGGGAACAAATTCATAAAACATTACTGGTTAATACATACAGACAGTGAGGTAAGAGAACCCTGCTCACAAGCTTACAATCTACGGGACAATGGGAGTTTGAAACACAAGGGCAGGTGCTACATCATATTGCATACTGGACCAGCTAGAATGCAAAGGTAAAAGTATTGAGTGGGCTGTGTGTGTAGCCGTGTTGGTCAGAGGGTTGTCTTGTGTTAGCTGTGTAGAGGGAGGTAATAGGGTAACCTAGGGAGATTAAAATGGTGATTTAAGGAATATCATAAGCTTGCCTGAAGAGGTGGGTTTTCAGAGAACGCTTGAAGGTTTGAAGCACTAGAGGAAAGTCTTAATGTGCGAGGGAGGGAATTCCACAAAGTCGGTGCAGCCCAAAAAAAGTCCTGTAACCGAGAATGGGAGGATGTGATGAGAGTGGAAGAGAGACGCAGAACGGAGGTGTCGAGTTGGGAGATATTTTGAGACAAGTGAGGAAATGTTTGTCAATGAAATTTTGTTGACGGCCTTGTATGTTAGAAGAATTTTATATTTGATTAGTTGAAATACAAGCAACCAATGTAATGGCTCAGCAGAGGAAGAACGGTTTGCAAGGAAAATCAATCTAACCACTGCGTGCAAAATAGATTGTAGGGGTTCAAGTCTGGCTTTGGGAAGAACAGTAGGAGGGAATTTGCAATAGTCGATGCGGGAGATGAGTGCATGAATTAAGGTTTTTGCGCTGTCTTGTGTGAGATGTGCGTATACTGGAAATGTTCTTTAGATGTATGTAACATGATTTAGATATAGAGTTGATGTGGGGAATAAATGATAGTTGTGAGTCAAGGATTACACCTAGGCAGCGAGCTTGCGCGGTGGGATTTATGGTCATGTTATCAATAGAAATGTCATGAAGCTTCTGTTTTTGGGTGGGAATATTATTAATTCAGTTTTTGAAAGATTGAGTTTGAGTTGGCGAGAAGACATCCAAAATGAAATGGCAGAAAAACAGTCAGTAACGCGAGACACCACAGATGGTGAAAGATCAGGAGAGGATAGATAGATTTGTGTATCATCCGCATAGAGATGATACTAAAATCCAAACGAGCTGATTAGTTTTCCAAGAGAAGTGGCGTAGATAGAAAATAGAGTACCTAGGACTGAGCCCTGTGGTACTCCCAACTGATAAAGGAAGCGGAGAAGAGGTGGATCCAGAGAAATTAACACTGAAAGAGCGATTAGATAGGTAGGATGAGAACCAGGATAGGACAGTGCCTTCAATACCTAGGGATTGTAGCATTTGTATGAGGAGAGAGTGATCAACAGTGCCAATTGCAGCAGAGAGATCCAGGAGAATTAGAAGAGAATAATGGTTTTTACTTTTGCTGTGAGCAAATCATTGACACCCTTGGTTAGCGCAGTCTCTGGAGTGTTGAGAACGAAGGCTTGACTGAAGAAGAACCAATAGGTTGTTTGCTGTAAGAAAGTGTGTGAGGCGAGGGCAGGCAATTCTCTCAAGAAGCTTGGAGGGGCATGGGAGCTGGGAGATGGGGCAGTAATTTTCGAGAGAGTTTGGGTCAGGATTTAGTTTTTTTAAAATGGGAGTAATCACTGCATGCTTGAATAGTGATTAAAAAATACCAGTAGAAAGAGAGATTACAGATTTTAGTTAGAGGGGGAATGAGCACAGGAGACAGGGACCTACTAATTTGTGAGGGAATGGGATCAAGAGATAGAGTAGGAAGATGAGAAGAGAGTAGAAACTTCCTCTTCATTTGTGGGATCAAATGAGAGCGTGTTAGAGTGCTACAAAGGAATTGAGCTGATTGCTTGTCGAGGGAGATGATACCATTTCAAGTCTGATCCTATCTATTTTGTCCTTGAAATAGGAAGCAAGATCCTGGGCACTGATGGTAGTTGGAGGATTCAGAAGAGATTTAAATGTGTTAAAAAAGACGTTTGGGGTTAGAAGCCTGGGCATAGATGAGAGATTGGAAGTATGTTTGTTTTGCAGTGTCCAGAGTATTTCTATAGGAGTGGTAGATACCAGTATATGTGATGAAATCATTAGAGGTTCAAGGTTTACGCCAGTGACGTTCTGCTTTACGAGAGAGTTTTTGTAGAATTCGTGTTACTTTAGTGTGCCACGGTTGGCAACAAAGTCTACGCGGATTATGTAGTGTCATTTGATCAAGGGCAGTTGCTAGGGTTTGGTGAAAATGGGGTACTGCCCGATCAGGGGAAGAGAATGTAGCAATTGGGGAGAGGTGTTGGAGAGAGGTGGAAAACTGAAGATCAATAGAGTTGATTTTCCTGCGGTTGTGAGGAGGCTTGGAAGAGTTTGACACTAGGGAGGGTAAAGAACTGGGGGTGAGCGAGTAACTAATAATGTGATGATCCGAGAGGAGGAAAGGAGTGTTAAGGAAATCAGAAACTGAGCATAGTCTAGAGAAAACAAGATCAAGACAGTGGCCATCCTGATGAGTAGCGGATTCAATCCACTGGGAGAGGTCAAGTGAGAGTAGTTTGGAAGCAGCATTGAAACGTGGATTAGCAATAGGGATGTTGAAATCACCCGTGATGATGGTGGGGATGTCAGAGGATAAGAAGTGAGGGAGCCATGCAGAGAAGTGTTCAAGAAATTGTTGGTGTGGTCCAGGGGGGTGATAGATAACAGCAACACGCATAGAGAACGGGTTAAAAATCTTAACAGCATGTACTTCAAAAGATGTGAACGTGAGTGATGGGAAATTTGGTAGAACTGTGAACATGCACTGTGGGGAGAGTAGTCCAACCCCCCCTCCTTGTCTGCCTCCTGCTCTGGTGGTGTGGGTGAAATGTAGACCACCATGTGAAAGGGCTGCAGGTGAGGCAGTGTCTGATTGCGTGAGCCTTGTTTCTGTTATTGCTAGAAGGTTTAGGTTGTTTGTAACAAACTTATCTCCGTACACGATCTTTTCCTCTCAAACAGAGCTTTGATTCCAAAGGGCACATTTAAAGGACTTTGGAAGAAAGGGGAGACAGGTGATGTGTTTGAGGTTTGCTGGATTTCTGTGGTGTTCAGATATATGCTTGTGAGAGAATTGAGGGGGACCTCGATTAGGTGATACATCAGCTAATAGAAGCAAGGAGGAAGAAAGGTAGGAAAGATGATTGTAAGATGTGTGTCTTTTTAGTTTCTGGCGAAAGGGTGAGGCTGTTAAAGTTATTGAATTTAAATAGGAAAAGAGTTCATGAGTGTTCACTAGAGGTGAGTGAAGTAATGAAGGGGCAATGTGGACAGAGGTTTGTGTTACTGGATGGGTGAGAGATGATATAGTCCTAAAGATAATGCCATCAAAGGAGCGAGAAAAATATTTTGGCAAGCATTGGGATTTATGAGTAAAATAGCAAAAAATTAAGGAATTAAAAGAATTACCTAATTACAATGTTCTGTGTAATCAGAGAAGTAGTGCAGAGCTAGACTGCAGCATATGTAGTCTATTCATGGATATCTGGATAGTATAGAGTAATGATGTGGGGAGCCATGTGTCGAAGTCGTATAATTGGATGAACGAAAGTATATTGGTTTATTGTTTGATTGCACTCTACACGTGGCATACTGCGATCGCACTGTAAAATACGAACGCACACACTCGCACTACAACATTTAGTTATTTATATATTTCATATTTATAATAATTCCAATCCACAGTGATTTAAGAGCAGATAGAATTTAGTTTATTATTAGTTTATATATTATGATTATATCTACACTTTAGTGTTATTTAAGGTTCAGGTTATAGGAAATGTGTCATGTCTGATATTTTAATCCCCTATTCATCAGCAGTTGTCTGGTTCTTTCGCCGTAAAGATCGCACATTGCATACTCTAGTTAGTGATGTTAGGGAATAAATACTTAAAGTTATATTGCCTGTGATGTGTAAATAGACTAGCTAAAACTGGTTTCTGGCCTGGAGAATCATCTGGAATGTTGACCCTCAGCCTTAGAGGGGGTTGTTTGAACTAGCCTATGACCTGTTTACCCTGGACCCACCTGAAGTCTGGACCTATAGAAGCAAGCCACGTCATCTGCATTGTTGTCTCTGTAACACTGAGTGTATATAATATAGCTGTGCTTCCACTGGCTTCAGTCATTCTCTGACCACAGTATTCTGGAGTGAAATACTGTTCACTGGTACCCGTGGGAGCGCAGCTAGCGCAAGCAAACGCAGCGGTATGTATTTATCTTTTGGTATTGGCTTACTGTATTATAATCATGTATTGAATTGTTAAATTATTGCATCTGTTAAAATAAATTACTTTGTGCCTTGGAAACAACACAATCGCTTGAGCAATGCTTATTTGAAAACGATTAATACATGTGGGGAAGTGGGTGGAAGTGTTGAATGTAGAGTAATAAAGAGCAGGTGATTGAGTAGCCTTTAGATATTTTAACGGATATATTTTCAAGCCTTACATATATAACATTCCAAATAAGGACATTGTGCTTGTCCAAATAATACTTGGTCGGTAGTGGCTGAAAATGTCTGATTAACCAGCTTAAAATAGAACACAAAGGTAAACCATGTATGTTTCTTCAATAGGTAGCTGCAGTGCTTTGTTGTGCTTATCTAGGCTAAGTACGCTAATAAGATTTATGGTGCTTTAGTGATCCTTATCCAACTGTTAAGTTGATGTCCCTTAACAGTTTGACATTCATTGGCAGTGGTACATATGGATCAAGGTCTTGGTATTGCCAAGCTCAAAGTACACAGATTCTCAATAAAGACACCCACACAACATGCTCAACCTGATTGCTAGAAACGGGTTAGAACCACACCAACATTTATGCTGTCAATTGATTTGACAGTAATAGAGTGCTTTCTAAAGGTGACACACTGAGGCAGCCAGATCACTGAACAATAAATTGGATATTGCATCCAAAAACATGTAATAATCCATTCTGGATTATTGGTTACTGTGTATGTTGCTATACATGAGTAATCATCTTCATATGTTTTTATATGTAGTAGTATTTGTAGTAGGTACAGCAATAAACCGTCTGTTAGTTGCAGAGAAGGATTATCTAAGCTGTAACTCTTGCTGCTAAAGAGGCTTTATCACACTAAAAAAGGAAATGCTTATACTCTTAAATAGAGCATTGCATTTGAATTTCATTACAAATATTTATTTTAGTCATAAGCTTGTATATCACTTATCATTGGCTTTATCCATTTAGAAACCACTTATGTCTGTGGTTATGCTGAACTGTAAGGGCTATCCATGTCTATCCTCTGACCAGTCACATCAAGATTTTTTTTGCAGATGCAGAGATCTGGTGCCAATGAAAGATGAAGTACAAAGTATGTGAGGAGTTCCTTCTTCCCTTTGTAAATAATTGAGGATGTTTCTCCACTTCTTTCTATGGGTTTGGGGGTTTATTGTATGTTGTTACTTGTATGCAGGATCGTTTTCTCTTTTTACTCAAAGCATTGAATGGAGGATCTCCTCACAAATGTACAGCTCAACCATGCTGTAAGGACTGCAGGAAGAGAGCTGGACATGGTCTGTGAACTTCTAAACCCAAAGAGAGGAATGTGGGAGACTGATGATGTATGTGAGCAGGGTAGGTGGACAAGAAGCAGGAATGGATGTGGTATTTTATGGTTTGCAAGAGAATAAGCACACTAACCAATCTTTTCAAATCATGTTTTTGATTGAATAAAAGAAAATGAAATGTATTTATTATAGCAATAAAATGAACATAATTAGCAGACCTACCCTAAAGTGTTATCTAATCTTGTACTGATCGTAATGCACTGTACCTGTACAAATAAAAAAAAATACTTGACTAAATTATGAATACCTAGCAAGGGCTTCCATCCACATGTGTGATGCCTGCATTAATTAAGAAAATGACATTCCAGTGTGGTCAGGGTTATGTATAAATGTTAGACTGTAATGGTTGCTTATTAATAAGACTGCAAGAGGAGACCTTAGTGCCTGGAACAGGGGTGAATGTTGGGGTACATTTGACAGGAGTTGCAGTGAACAATTTAGCTGAACTTGCTAATGTTTCATGAGCAACAATGGCTGAGGTGCAAGGCAGAGAAACAAGCAACTGCAGATCAATTGTCTACACCTTTTAACCTATGTTGCATGCTTCCAGTTTTATAAAAATTGGTCCACATAGCCGAATCACAGTCTGTGTACAGTTCATAAACCACATCTGGCAATGTAGGTCTGCAAATTCAGTGGTGCAAAAATTAAATGTACTACCGGACAGTGGAGGATTGAGATATTGTCAGATAAAGCGTCCTTCAACGGGTTCAAATGGACAAGTGCATGAGCGGTGCCCACCAAAAAGAACTCTACAGCCCTGAATATTTGTTTCCGACGGAAGGGTTGTGCTGGTTCTGAAATGTGGGTTGCATTACCCTAGTATAGTTTAAGTACAGTTATTTCCTTACATGGCAATGTCATTTTCAAAGCCCATGGTGCAAGATTTACTTCTGCTGGAAGAATGATGCTGCACCCCACCTGCACAATTCCAGTCATTGATAGGCTCAATACCACATCATATACTAGCCAATCTGCCTCAACATCCTTTTTTATATAGGTGTTTCAATTTTTTGTTCATTACCTGTAGTTATATAGACACACATCAGCTGTAAGACTGTATAATACACATTAGCTATTCATGGTCTCATGATCATTTAGAGACAAGCTGTGCTGTAAACTTGAAGTTTATGCTCCATAGCTTCCTAATAAGTTTTAGTGATGTAATAAAAAGTTTCTCAGGAACACCATGAGCATGATCTTGCCAGTACATGGTACAATCACAGTCCCTTTGTTATTACGGAGTATCTCATACTTGCCTAGAAGATGACTAAATTAATGCTGACGTGTAAAATGGTGAATACAGTTGCAACTATAAAGCAATAAGAAACTAGAAATGTAATATGGTTTATCTTAATCTGATGGATCAATTCCACTTCAAATTACATGACCACTATATGGAATGGCATTTTGTAGCAGGGGCGCACGCAGGGGGGGTTTCTGGGTCTCCAGAAACCCCTCCCCTTTGCTAACGAAGTGCCCCACATATCGGCACTGTACTATACTGTGCTGTATTGTATACAGCGCGGACGCTTCTTTGATAGCGCCGCGGCTGTTGTATAGTACAGTGCTGCCGAAACGGATGCAGCAGCTCTCTCACTTTTTTTTTTTGGATGGGGGGGCAAAAGCCTGCGTGCGCCCCTGTGTAGAGCCACAAATAGGACACATACAGCGTTAGGTTTTGCAGATTTATTCTTTGAAGGATGACATAGTTTCAGAGAGAGAAGCTACAGGGATAACAAATGCTGTTGCTCCACATCCATTTCAAGAATAATACAGTAAAAACATAGCTGCTTAATAATCTTTTCATAAAAATAGAAAACTTACTCTATATAAAGCTTTGTTTAAATGTACATGTTAAAGATTTATATTTTGAAGGGGATATTTCATAAATTTATCAAGTTTAACATTTAATTTAAATTTAAGCTTTTTTGCATTTCTTTATTTTTGTTTTTACAAAGCTTATCACGTTTCTGATTATATTTCATACATGAAAATGTACCCTAGAGCAGTGTTTCTCAAACCTGGTACTCGCAGTGAATGTTTTCCATATCTCTCTGCTGGAGTACAGGTGTATTCATTACTGACTGACACATTGTAATACATCCACAGGTTGTTCTAATTATATCACTTGTTACCTGGACAACCTGCACTGTAGTGGTCTGAGGACCCATCTACATCTGTGGCACAACATCTCTCAGCCAATGCAATCTGTATACATAAAATATCTGTTGTTAGAATATGTTTAAGGGACATACACCACCTAGTGTCTGCAAAATCATATCTGTACCTATTACTGTATATAGGTTTAAGAGTTAGAATTAATATTTATAATTATACTATTTAGGATTCATGGTGCCCTGGACACAAGTGAACATTGCCATTATATTGTATAAACCTAAATAACCCAGGTGATTATGCAGCTGAAATGAAACACCATAGAGCAAGCAATTACCAAAAAAGAGACCTCCTACCACCCCCAATGTTTACGTTCCCGTGTTTTTAAAACTTAGCTCCACATGGCTTTTTAAAAGGGTCATTGCAATCCTTCATCACCATTTCATCATCATCACTATTTATTTATATAGCGCCACTAATTCCGCAGTGCTGTACAGAGAACTCGCATCAGTCCCTGACTGGGGCTTACAGTCTAAATTCTACCAGCATTTAGTTTCTACTAAACCTACCAGTATGTTTTTGGAGTGTAGGAGGAAACCCACGCAAACATGGGGAGAACATACAAACTCCTCACAGATAAGGCCATGGTCTGGAATTGAACTCATGACTCCAGTGCTGTAAGGCAGCAGTGCTAACCACTTAGCCACCGTGCTTGTAAAGATAATGCATACGTAAAATGACCATCGCAAACACATGTATGCAAGACAAAAATAGATTATCTATTTTACTGGCAACTTGGCAAGGACACAAGGTGTCATTGTGTCTATATTGTAAATAAGAACCATTTCCAATGTATTTCCAGAATGTTGCCATTATACAGCTGTCATACACGTGATGGCAAGAAAGACAGTTTATGGTTAGATTTAACATATTTAAATGCTAGGGATCTTGATATGAATTCTTAGCAGGAAAATTAACTATTGTAACTCTAACATTATTATATTATGTTAAGCATTTATATACAAAACATGCAATAAGCTTCAATGTAAAATAAGCCTTTAAATATGTACAGTATTTTTGTATGAAAAAAACAATGTTGTGTGGAAGCCAAGAGTATTACAGTGTTGTTGTGCAGTATACTATGATAGAGGTGGGATACAGCATCATGTGTAATCATTATTACATTTCCAGCATAGGATGGCACATGCCACTGATTTATAATTATTTCCGAATTACATTATAAATGGTATATAATCTACAAACTGGTCACTCATGCAGTGTGTTTACCCAGCAAGATAGATTCCATAGTATAGAGAGTGAATGGTATATTTAGTAGATTTTTTGGAGGTAAAGGAGTTGACTGGATACTTGAGAGAAGGCAGGGTTCAGTGTAACATTTTCTGTATAGTACTAATATTAAATAATAGCATGGGCGATGATTTTCGGATTGAACAGCAAAAGACAGGTGGATGGTACCAGCGTGAGGTAAATACAGACATCAAGAGTTGCTCTGCACTAAGAAGAGAATGATTACATAGGTGCCAACATTTAATAAATAGTATGAGGATTCTTTGCTGATAGGCAGATATAGGTATGGGCATCATAGTGGGCAATGTAGGTGGACATGAGTGCACTACATTACGCAACATGACTACCGAACATGTTCATAACACAGTTTTATTTTATTGGAAACTATATATATACTATTATGTCTTATAATTATAGTCAACCTGTCTGCAGTAAATCATACTGTGCTGCTTTCACTGGAAAGTGGATGCTGCTTGAGCAGACCTAAAAATTGTAAAGGCATGGATAATTCGTACCACATTGATGGAAGAGCTATACCCTATTAAACTTAATAATGCCTCTCCTCCCATATAATGACATGCACTGCCATAACTCTATGCTGTTTACATAGCATGGAGCAGTGCCTGACAAGGGTTCAGGCTGTCATAGGCCAATAAACTCGTAGCGTCCCCTCACCTTTCCACACCTGGATAATACTTTGCAGGTAAAATGAACTTGTCCTTAATTTAAAATCCAGCTTTCTTCAAAGCCCCTCCCAATGTTTATTTTCCTGTGTTTTGGAAACTCAGCCTCACTTGACTTTTTTAAAAGGGCACGACAATCTTTGTCACTCATTTCATTTTCATTAATATCATAACTGTATAGCAGAATAGAGGCGTGAACAAGCACTATTGAGTGTGAAGATGAGAAGGGGAGAGGGCTGTCTGCATCTAGCTACTAGCTAATCAAGGACTCGCCCAAGGATGACTCGTTTGGCCTGATTCATCAAGGCACGTCTCTGTCGATTTTGAGCGTATTGTACGCAAAATCACTCTGCGCATGCCCAGTTCTGGGACATATGGCCGTGAGCGCAGCTCTGTCCGTTCAGTCTTTGAATGCAAAGGATGCTTATTACAGCTTACTATTTTGTTGAGGGGAAGGGGCATTTTGTCGATGTCAATATACAGTAAGGATGTGCCAAAATCAAGCGCATGCAGCCACGTCAGAATCCAGCTCTGCCCATCTCAAAGTTACTGCTGTATCTCTTGCTCCAGTTACAGGGCTAGTGTAAGTTCTGATCAGTAGTGATGACAATCTTGTATGCATGCTAGAATATGTGTTTGCAATCACAAGAAACTGTAAAAATGTATTTTATGCTCAGTAGACATTATCATCCTAATATCATTTTATCATTAATGCCTATATTATTAACAGGTGACTTGATTTAATGAATCTATTTCTTTTCTTTTGCAAATTTATAATCAGCATAGATATTGGACATATCATAGAGCACAACAGACCTACACCCGATTTCAAGAGGACGTGTATCTTTAGATCCGTGCTTTGATGAATTTGAGCGTGCACAAAGCCTAAATACGTGCATTTAATACTACAGACAGATTGCGTTTAGTATGTGTGCCTTGATCAATCAGGCCCATTCTCTTCAACCTTTACCATGGGAATTCATCAAGATTAAAATTTTACTACCTTTGTCTTTCGTGTTTTCTCTTTACTTAACAGAACAACTATTCTCTAATATTTTTAAATTAAATTCAGTTTATACCTCTCCTTTCCACAAATTTGCACCGACCAAAAGCCCTGCATCCTAGGCTGCAGCTTAGGGAGCCTGATGGAAAATCAGGCACTGGCATGGAGAAAAAGAAAGTGTGGTGCCTTCCTCAATCATCATCATCATCATCATCATCATTTGTTTATTTATATAGCGCCATTAATTCCACAGCACTGTTCAGAGAACTCACTGACATCTTTCCCTGCCCCATTTGAGCTTAGTCTAAATTCCCTAACACAGACAGACTAGGGTTAATTTGATAGCAGCCAGTTAACCTAGTAGTATGTTTTTGGAGGTGAGAGGAAACCCATGCAAACACGGAAAGAACAGTGCTGTGTGGCAGAAGTGCTAGCCACTGTGCAGCCCCTTATTTTTTCTGTAGTGTCAATAATTTACTCCCTTTTTACCATATAACAATTTTTGGCCACCAATTTTCTTCTAGAAAATGTATTGTTGTAACATTGAAAAAAACTTTACAAGTTCACGTTTTTATAACTATTTTATTCAATTGGAATTAAAGTGTGCAAGTGCACTATGCCTTTAAAAATCAACTAGGTCTAAATATGTATTGCTCTATGCATTCACGCGGAAAGGCTCAAGTTACTTCTGCTATAGACAGGGGTAAGTCAATCTTTTCTGCTGATTGCGGCAAAGTGTGAAATTGTCCACCATAACCCCCGCCCTCAGTCCCATCCCCATTAGTAATATGTTATCATTGGCAATCATGTTATCATGTTATCATTGGCAATAATACCCAGTAACATGCCAACAGTAGCAGTTGTGTGGCAGTAACATGGCCAGTGGTAGCAATGCCGAATAATAGGCCCCTAGTAGTATTACTGAGTAATATGCTAGCATTAACTATACCAATAGTAGCTGCCCAGTAATATACTACCACCAGAAGTTATACATCAGTAGCAGTTACCTAGCAATATGTCAATAGAAATACAGAGGACTATTCCATCAGCAGGAGTAATATACCAGCATGCGTCAAAAAGTTAAAAGACCACAGGAATGCCTAGTACAATGCCAATAGTGGTCTCGATATGCCATTGGTCATCCACTAATATACCCAGTAATATGCTCTTGTAGTGGTCAGTGTAAGCTCCTATTTAGAGATGAGAAATCATGGTAAAGCCGTCTATGTGGTGCAATTTAACATTGCCCCCTACATTATGCAGATCCCTTTGCACAGATCCCTGTTGATTCTTTTAATACAGACAGTAAACAATCTCCAGAGGCATAGCTAGACAATTTAATGTCGTGGGTGAGAGAGGACACTGCCCCCCCCCCCCCCTCCGTCTTGGTTAGAGTCATTGTAGATGCTGCCTATCGTAAGAGCCTCCCTTTACATGAGTTACATAGCACTCCAACACCATAACCCAACCACCTTCCCCCTCCTATTCACCCTCTGGGCCCCATTCATTTTCCACATTTTGGCTTCTTACTGATCTTTGAGCCAGCACGAAAGTATGTGGCACTCTCAGTTAGGCCACCCTCAACCCCTACCCTTCCCATTCACACATACCTAAAATTTAGCGCATATCACTGTTAGGTAGGTGCACGTGGCTCCCCCTTTCCGAGCAGAACAGCAAGACCTAGGGTTTCTCCTGACAGCATGGGATCAGCTAAATCGGGACTTTTCCACCAAACTTGAACCAGTTGGCATATTGTACTGCTTACTTCTACATGTTTTTGCAGTTTTGACTGGTTGTAATACAAGAGGCATGGCTATCCCGCCAGGGGCGGATCTAGAAAAATGCTGTACCCGGGGCGAGATAGGGGGGGGGGGGGGGGGGTGATTTAGGCCCCGCCCCTTTCTAACATCTTAGGCTGCTGACGGCTGCACACTATGTGCAGGTCCTTCCAGTCGTGACAGGCAGGGACAGTGTGCTGCCCGGCTGCTCTGATTGTAGTCAGAGCAGCCGGGCAGCACACTGTCCCTGCCTGTCACGGCTGGACGGACCTGCACATACTGTGCAGCCGTCGGCAGCAAGTGTCTGCTAGGGGGGGCGATCGCCCCCCCCCCCCCCCCCCCCCCCTGGATCCGCCACTGTATCCCGCATTTATCTCGGAATGCTTTAATTCGCCCAAAATGTTTGCATCCATCACAGTTGCCACCAACCTGGCGTATTAATCCATGCATTTCCTGTATGAATGCAATTACGCAAAAACATATCTTCCATCACCTCTGCAGTGCCACATCACCTCCATCACGGCTGTAGTAACACATTACCCTCATCAACTCTGTAGTAACACATCCCCCTCACCTCTGTAGTAGCACATTTCCCCTCACCATTGTAGTAGCACGTTACGCCCTCACCACTGTAGTAACACGTTAAACAAACAACCTACTACCCCAGATAGCCAGTAGGAGAGACAGGAAGAGATTGAAGTGAGAAGGATCCACACGGAAGGTAACAGCTGGAATCTGTACATGAGCAGATAGAATGAAGTTGAATCTGTAACACTTGTGTAACGTGCAGTAATATAGGTAATAAATATGGAGTACTTGCCTTACTCTAGATCAGCGCTGGCCAGACGGTGGTGCGTAGTCTAACGAACCCCCTGGTTTTCACCAAGAACCGCCGCAAGGCGGGGTGGGCTTTGCTGCGGCGGAACGCAGGTCACGGTCCACTGGTCTGCCTCTAGAGGTAAGGATGCGGGATGCTGGAACTGGAAGGTAAATAGGAACCACTCCGTGGTCAGGATAGCCGAGGTCTGGTACACTGGATATAGATATATGCGTGGTACAACAAGCCTGGGTCTGGTACACTGGAGCAGAGAAGAGGTAATGTAGTCAATCAAGCCTGGGTCTGGTACACTGGAGCAATGAGGTAACGTGGTCAATCAAGCCTGGGTCTGGTACACTGGAGCAAAGAGGTAACGTGGTCAAACAAGCCTGGGTCTGGTACACTGGAGCAGAATCTGGAAGGTCAACAAGGTACACTGGAGATCACAGGAATCGCTAGTCAGAGCAGGTTTTTTATAGTGCAGTTTTGAATTCCCCGCCTGCAGGGTCATGTGACAGTGCTGCCGAGACCCGGAAGTAGCGGAGATCGCAGTGCTGGAATGGAGACAGGTAAGTGTGTAACAGAATACACACAAAGAATTAATAGCCAAAGTCTTTATTTCAGCAGGCAGAATGAAACTGAATTCCCACAAAGGTTTAATAGTTAAAGTCTGTATCACAGCAAGCAGAGTGAAGCTGAGTTCACTCAATGGTAAATGGTTGGCGTTTGTATCACAGCAAACAGATTAAATCTAAACTCATTCAGAGGGTAAATGGTTGAAATCGGTATCATAGCACACAGGATGAAGCAGCAACAAACAGCAACAGTGGTGGACTGGAACCAGGAGCTAGGAAGTGTTTGTGAGGAAATTTACCTTTTCTCGCTCCTGTGTCCCGTCCTGACAGCCGCGCGCCGCTGTCATTTCTCCTATCTATCTCTCACGTTTAGGCGCCGAACCAAGGGCCGTAACCTGCAGTCTCCCAGCAGCTAAACCCATCCTCCTTGCAGAGGTTCTTGGGTAAAACCAGGGAGCTGTTAGACTCGCTAGGTCTGTGCTAATCTAGACTGAGTGAATATCCCTGAGTGTAACAATTTTGTACTGGCACTTAGCTAGGTATAGGAGGAGACTCTTATAGTCTGCAGAGAAAGTTAATTGGTGGATGAGATCAGCTTTTCAGACTCAGCAGGATGTTTAGCAAATGCGTCACCCAAGATGGCAGCCTCCGGTACAGCAGACAAAAGTCACGCTTTGTCTCACGATTTAGAATGCTGCATTTTGACAGGAGGGAGATGCACGGTGATATAATACTGCCAAGTGGCGTAAACAGGACTAAGACCCCCATTCATGATTCATGACAGTACCCCTGCCTTCGAAGGATTGCCACTGGGCACCTAAGTTGGGGCTTAGCAGGAAGTTCTGATGAAATTTTGATCCAAGACCTCTCCTCAGGGTTATAGCCATTCCAATTGACCAGATATTGCAGGTGGTTATGTTGTAAGCAAGAGTCCACAATGGTCTTTATTTCATATTCCTCACCTCCTTCAATCAGAATGGGGGGTGAGCTTTAGGGGAATAGAATATGTTCAACACCAAGGGTTTTAGAAGGGAAATGTGAAAGGTGGTTGGTACCCTGAGTTACTGAAGTGTTTAGGAAATGGGGTTGATCACCTTGAAGATATAACGCATCTCTCAGGTTTAGTTCCATTCTGAGCCTTGTATACATGGTTTCCCATGGTTACTCCTATCTGTTGTACAGCCTGGCGTTCCGCTATCCTCGGACGCCATTTTGTCAACCATTCTGCACATGCGCAACCCAGGGAACCTTTTAAAACCTCTGCTCCACGGTGCTAGGAGGATCACCAGCCAGTTCCCTTTATAAGGATCCTCCTCCTTTCTATGTGTGTCAGTTCATCAGGTCTCCTACCTGATAGGAAGCATCTCCTGACTCCCGTGCTCATACTTACCTTTGTTCCTGTCCTCGCGAGTCCGGCCGCTCATTCATTGGCTGCAGCATCGGTCCTGTTCCAGAGTTATAACCCCTGTGTGAATCTCAGTGCTTTTGCTCTCCGCAGTTCATCGTTTCACAGCATTACCTGTTCAGCTTATTCCACAGTCAAGACCTGTGGCTTCACTGCAGAGTATCACTCATCATCGGTCCTGTTCCAGAGTTATAACACCTGTGGGGATCTCAGTGCTTTTGATCACCGCAGTGCATCGCTTCACAGCTATAATATATATATATATATATATATATATATATATATATATAATGATTAATAAAATAAAGGATCCTATAATGCAACCAGCAAGCAACTACCTTTTACTTGCACCTCCTGGTGACCCTAAACACTAACTAGACACAATACAGCTCCCTACTGACTGGCCAACTGGTTCAGCATCAGTCACCTCTGACAAGAGCACAACTCCAGGTTTAAATACACAGGTCTCCTCCCACAGGCTTGGATGACTGACAGGCGACACTCCCACCTTGTCTTTAAAGGATGGCTCCTCAGGTGTTCTGTAACGCCTAATCAGCACAGCCACCCCTATCAGCTCTGTGGATACAAACACGTTAAAGCATGCAAGTAAATTACTTTTTGTACATTTACTTTACCACATGTCTCTGACCTACACATTACTGAACTTAAGCACAGTGCTACACCTGTATATAACTTGCTCTGCAGCCTTTTACCTGCAGACAGTTAGCACCATAGCTAATTCCACTATTAGAGGCCTGTGGAAAACCACTCCCATTGCCACAATATATATATATATATATATATATATATATATATATATATATATATATATGTATATATATATATATAAATCAAACAAAGAGGGGCGCTTCCAAAAAAAAAAGGCAAAACTTCAATATTATAAAAATTAACAAAACATGCATCATGTATACAACATTTTAAAAGTGCAAATTAAAGATAATAAATACATTTTCAATGTTAAACAGTTCGTTCTCTTGATTTACATATAATCTTGCCCGTGGCTCACACATCAGCGGTGCAGGTCGTGGTTTCAAGCTATAGACCGGCAAGTCCTGCTTGGTACAATTTTATGTGGTTTTTACAAGAAAATTTCTGGTACGTGTATATGCAAAAGATTTTTTACTATTAAAGTCTGATAATGCACTATGGAAGCGCCCCTCTTTGTTTGATTTGTAGATAATTCTGTATCTGTGGAGATCGGGTTACAAGAGGGAAGACGCGCGGTCTCTATACCACTAGTGCTATAAGGAATCCGGCTGTCTGTATCTACAATTTTGCTGGACTGATATTCTATCAAAGGAACTTTTAGACTACGCTCTTGGCGCACTGTATAAACTGTTATATATATATATATATATATATATATATATATATATATATACAAGTTAACCCGTGCATGATACTCATGCATTATAGTCAAATCAAGCTACTTAAGGTGTTAAAAAGGTTCTTGTCATGCATTTGGGCCATAGCCCAGGCCTCAACCACCAACCACTCCCCACTGTCACCCCCGGCAACCACCAACCGCTCCCAACTGTCACTTCTCCTTCAAGAAATATATATATATTTTTTTAAATCTTTATAAACACTTTTAACAATTAACAAATTAAATTAACAAATTAAAAACATTTTAGTATACCAAATTTCAGCCCTTTCTGAATTTTTTTTTCCACACACACTAAGAATTTAGTAGGTCAGTGTATAACTCCACCCAGCAGGTGGCGCTGCAGCTTGGTTTTATTTTTTCCACACACACACACACACACACACACACACACACAGACAGACTAACACACGCCACTAGACATTTATATTATAGATATATATATATATATATATATATATATATATATATATATATATATATATATTTATATATATATAGTCAAAACCGGTGTAATTTTATCATTGTTTCTTTTTTTTTTCAATGTGCAGTATCAATGCTAGTTTCAGGGACGGGCTGGGACGGGGAGCTGGGGGGGTCGCTGGGCCGGACAGAAGAAAATAATATTTTGGGCCGGTCCCTGCACCGGCCCAAGTCTCTATTACTTGGTGGCTGGCCACTCCTCCGAGACCAACCACCTTCTATCACTGGCCGCGGATCCTTACGATCCATCCCCCCTTTCCCTTATGTGTGGCCTGCTATTGGTGTCACAGGTGCCGTCCCATGTGTGAAAAGAAACAAGGCCATACAGCGCGGATAGAAAAAAGTTTGTGGGGGTAGTATGTTAATATAATGTGTGTGTGAGGGGTAGTATGTTAATAAAATGTGTGAGGGAAGAGGGTTTCTTAATATAATGTGGGAGGTAGGTTATTAATTTAATGGTGAATTGCAGGTGGGTGCTAATTATTTAATGGGTGCTATTTTATTTGTGGGGTGATGGTGGGGCAATTTAATTTAATAGCGGGGTCTATCAATTTAAGATGGGGTGATTGGACCTTTAAATTTAATGCTGGGGTGGTTTGGAAACTCATAAATGAATGTGGGGCTGTTTGGGGAAAATTAGGTCTTTTTATTAAATGTGAATATGAATTATTGAATGCCGTGGATTGTTGTGGGAAATTATTGGGTTGTTTTTTTTAAAATGTAAATTCCATTTAATTTATTGATAGGGCTGTTTGGAGGGAGGGAAATAAGTTTATATATTAAATGGGAATACTATTGTTTTAATGCAAGGGCTGGTTGGAATTTTCTAAGTTTCATGTACCCATTCTTTTTCCAAATAGGGCATCCAACATTCCAGGATACAGACAAACAGCAACTGAGCTAAAGACACCAGCAGCCACAGGTGAACAGATAGGAGAGAGCAGGACAGTCTACCAACTGTCCTGAATCTGGTCGGACAGTCCTGAATTTGGGTGAGTCAGGATTTGTCAGGATTTGGTCCAACTACAAGGACAGTTGAAAGGTATTTCCTGCTTCTACATGTACTGCTCATGAAAGCAGAGCTAGGTGCACCTAACAGTAGTGCACACAGCATTGCCTGTGTATTTGCCTAAAATGATAACCATGTTACATCATAGGGGTCCCCCTGTCTTAAGTGCCCCGGGCCCCCCAGAGCCTTAATCCAGCTCTGAGTTCAGAGAACAAGGGGCCTGATTCATTAAGGATCTTAACTTGAGAAACTTCTTATTTAAGACTCCTGGACAAAACCATGTTATAATGCAAAGGGTGCAAATTAGTATTCTGTTTTGCACATAAGTTAAATACTGATTGTTGTTTCATGTAGCACACAAATACTTGATAGCTTATTTGTACACTGAAATTTAAAGTTGATATTTGTGTGCTACATGAAAAAACAGTCAGTATTTAACTTATGTGCAAAACAGAAAACTAATTTTCACTCCTTGCATTGTAACATGGTTTTGTCCAGGAGTCTTAAATAAGAAGTTTCTCAAGTTAAGATCCCTAATGAATTAGGCTCAAGGTTATGAAAGCCCCATTTTGAATGCAGCTAAAGAAAGAGCTAGAAATGTTAGGAGAAAATGTGTGTTATATTGCAATCTAGGAAAAGAAGAAAAAAGGAATAATAGTTCCCGTTTGGATTTTATTATGAGATTTAGCCAATCATCCAAACAATTAGAGAAAATAATGAATAGACACTGGCATGTATTGGGAAAGGATCCATATTTGTCAAACATCATTCCCGTTAAACCCAATTTTATTTATAAGCGGGCATTTAGTTTAAAGGATAAATTGGTGAAAGGTCCAATAATTAATAACATTTCAACAGGGAAAGTCCTATCAAAAGGATTTTTTTAGATGTGGATGTTATATAACCTGTAAAAATGTTCCTAGTGATAAGAATAAAATTGATGAATTTGTGGTACATAATCAAATGTTTAAAATTAATCATTTTATTACTTGCAACACAGATCATGTTATATATTTACTAGAATGTCAGTGTGGCCTGTTTTATGTAGGGAAAACTTCCCGCCCTTTATAAAACGTTTATATGAACATTTCCGCAATATCAGGACAGGTTTGAATTGCATTCTGTAACCAAACACTTCAAGCTCTGTCACAATTCTTCAGTAACTGGTATTAAAACTTTTTGGGGTATTGATGTTGTGAAAAAGAATTGGAGAAATAGAGATCTGTACAATCTCTTGTCCAAAAAAAGAAATGTCCTGGATCTTCAAACTGAATTGTTTAATACCGGAGGGTCTTAATAAAGACTTTGAGTTGACATTTTTTTTATAGCATTTTTTAACCTATTTTTTTGTTTTCTTTTTTTTTTCTTCCCATATATCTGAGTCTATATCCAATCCGATGGAATATCATTTATCGTATTGTTAAGAAGAAACATCAAAAAGGATTTTATGTATCAATTGTTGCCATGTATTTTGTATATATTCTTATGTTATATATTTCTATCCGTTAAACAGAACCATCAAATTCTTCTTTTAAAAATAAGAGGTTGGTATAGCCTTGGTTGGCTTGTATCCTTTCACGGTTAATTTTTCAGGGTGAAAGAGATACATTATATTAATATGGATGATCACGTTCTATTTTTCTTTGCGCATGCACTAACCTCGGAGTGAAGCTTGGTTGTACGATCCCGCTTATGGCATGCAAGTCTAGCGATTATGTTCTTTGTATGTTCTTCCCGCGTTTGCGTGGGTTTCCTCTGGGTCCTCCCACACTCCAAAAACATACTAGTAGGTTAATTGGCTACTATCAAAATTGACCCTAGTCTCTCTCTGTCTGTGTTTGTGTGTATGTTAGGGAATTTAGACTGTAAGCTCCAATGGGGCAGGGACTGATGTGAGTGAGTTCTCTGTACAGCGCTGCGGAATCAGTAGCACTACATAAATAAATGATGATGATGGTTCTGGTTTATATCGGATATGAATATAACGATGTATGTATGTATGAATTATGCTATTTGGATTGATGTATATATGCTCATTGCTTGTACATTTTATTATAGTAATTTTTAAGTGAGTCACATGTGCATCCGCTTGAGGTATATATAGGACCTCAGTTTTGTATGTATCCATCACCTTGAAAAAGACTCTTTAAAGTCAAAACGCGTCAGTGGTGTGGAGGACAGTAGTAGCGGTAGCCCAGTTCCGCAATTCAACATCTCTGTGGAGATTTCCTTTGGATTTTGTTCCAGGACGATTTCTATCTATCCAGTGTGAATTCTTACCTGTTATCTGGTATGGGCAAACGCACCCTCTGTGTCGTGTGATTTTTACATATGTTTGTTTTATATTAAACTTGATTGTTTTTACCTACTACACTAGATATTTTTTTAGATTTATTTTTCATACCATGCACACGATATATGGCTATGAGTGGAAGTGAGGTCGGATTCCTCATATAAATTGTCTGTTACGTGAAACCCAATTGACAACTATACACCTGGCCCACACGTGAACTGAAGATTACGTTTGAGTTTTCCACACAAGTACCTGCTACAGGAACATTGACAGATTTACAATTGTAAGTTTATTGTCATATTAAGAACAGGATGTCGGGCAACTCTTATCATGTCCCTCTATTTATGTGAAAATGGAATATAGAGATCAGCATGGGAATCTATGTATATGAACTTTTGCTGCAAGTGATTTTATTTATCAACAATCGAGCTATACATGATATCTAACTATAGTTCTATCTGCTTTCCTTAGCTAATGAGAATCCAGTAGTGCTGAAAGTATCCCTATTACTCTAGTTATTTAAGTTGGGTGGCTGCAATGTGAGCAAGACTTATGATAGGTGGGGATTTTGAAGGATTGGGGTCCTCATAATCTACTATTGACTGTGACAGAGCTTCTGCCTTGCAGGTCTTAGAGGCTGGATGGTAGGTAGCCAGTAGGAGAGATAGGAAGAGATTGAAGTGAGGAGGATCCACACAGAAGGTAACAGCTGGAATCTATACATGAGCAGATAGAATGAAGTTGAATCCACACGAGGAATTAATAGTCAAAGTCTTTATTTCAGCAGGCAGAATGAAACTGAATTCCCACCAAGGTTTAACAGTGAAAGTCTGTATCACAGCAAGCAGAGTGAAGCTCAGTTCACAGCACAATGGTAAATGGTTTATATCTGTATAGCAGCAAACAGAATGAAGCTGAACTCACTCAAAGGGTATACGGTATACTGTGATACGGTTGAAGTCCGTATCTTAGCAAACGGGTTGAATTTAAACTCACTCAGAGGGTAAATGGTCGAAGTTCGTATCACAGCAAACAGAATGAAGTATCAAACAAACAGCAACAGTGGTGTACAGGAACCCGGAACTATAAAGTGTTGCACTGGCAATTAGCTGAGTATAGGAGTAGACTCTTATAGTCTGCAGAGGAAGCTAATTGGTGGATGAGATCAGCTGTTCAGACTCAGCAGGATGTTTAGCAAATTTCTCACCCAATATGACAGCCTCCAGTACAGCAGACAGAAGTCATGCTTTGGCCCAGGATTTAGAATGCTGCATTCTGACAGAAGAGAAATGCACGGTGATATGATACCACCGAGTGGCATAAACAGGACTAAGACCCCGATTCATGACAACCACCTTACCTTTGTAGTAACACATCTCCCTTACCTCTGTAGTAGCACATTACCCCATCACATCTGTAGTAACATGCTACCCCTTTACATCTGTAGAAACACATCCCCCTTCTCCTATGTAGTAACACATCCCCATCACCATTGTAATAACACATTACCTCCTCACCTCTGTAGTAGCACATTACCCCCTCACCTCTGCAGTAACACATTACCCCCTCGCCTCTGTAGTAACACATTACCCTCTCACCTCTGTAGTAACACATTACCCTCTCACATCTGTAGTAACACGTTACCCCCTCACCTGTGTAGTAGCACATTACCCTCTCACCTCTGCAGTAACACATTACCCCCTCGCCTCTGTAGTAACACATTACCCTCTCACCTCTGTAGTAACACATTACCCTCTCACATCTGTAGTAACACGTTACCCCCTCACCTGTGTAGTAGCACATTACCCCCTCACCTCTGCAGTAACACATTACCCCCTCGCCTCTGTAGTAACACATTACCCTCTCACCTCTGTAGTAACACATTACCCTCTCACATCTGTAGTAACACGTTACCCCCTCACCTGTGTAGTAGCACATTACCCTCTCACCTCTGCAGTAACACATTACCCCCTCGCCTCTGTAGTAACACATTACCCTCTCACATCTGTAGTAACACATTACCCCCTCACCCAGGCCCGGCGCTCCCATTAGGCAACCTTAGGCAGTTGCCTAGGGCGCCGGGACCTGCAGGGCGGCGCTGCCGCTGACTAGATTTGAAAATCTAGTCAGCGGAGAGAAGTGGGAGATAGGTGCAGCGGCGGGGTGCTGCCGCTGTTTTTTCAACTTCCGCCACCACTGTCAATTCATTCTGATGCGCCCGGGCTGCCTGGCGCATCGCACACCTGATCACTTACGTCAGTGATCAGGTGATAGGTCTTTACCCGGCGGCGCCTGCTGTATTATCACACTGTCTGTCAGTGACAGACAGTGTGAATAAAGTTATTTCCAGATGCCCCCCTCCCCTCCCAGCATGCATCGCTCCGCCTCCTGTGTAAAGAAGGCAAGGAGCAGCCATAGGAAAGAAAGAAAGAAAGAAGAGAAGAGAAGTAAAGAAAAGAAAAGAGAAGAGGTTTGAAGAGCCCCCCTGCATCTACAGACCAGGTAAATAAAATGTAATCATTTATTTATTTATTGTGTGCGGCGGGGCAGGAAGAGGTGGTGTTAAAATTTTGCCTAGGGCGCCGAAAACCCTAGCACCGGCCCTGCCCTCACCTCTGTAGTAACACATTACCCTCTCACCTCTGCAGTAACACATCTCCCATCACCTTCCACATTCCATCATACTTAACAACTTTTTTTTACTTCCCCTCACGGAGATCCTGGAGTATTAGAGCAAGTGACAAGTGGACCCCCACTCCACAATATATCGGTGAGAAGGCTACCTTCTAAAATTTCTTAACCTCCCTAGGGTACCCTATTTCCACCATTAGACAGTTCACACAAGACAGCAACTCTCTTACCCCCTGACCAACATTGCTGTGTGACTGGATCATATAGCCCACTATGCAAATAACTTTGCAATCTGGCTGGATCAATATGTAATATATAGTACTTAACCTCATCTATCAAACTCCCCTTGTCCCATCGATTGTAAGTTTGCGAGCAGGGTCGTCTTACCTATCTGTTTGTCTGTAGCACCCAGTATTATTTATTACTGTGTTTGTTCCCAATTGTAAAGCCTTACAGAATATGCTGGCACTATATAAATAACTGTTGATGATGATGAAATCACTGACGTGGGATGGCAGATATTTCACCATGGTAACATAAGGGAGCACTGGATGAACTTATTTCACCCTTTGGGAGTGACAGAATGATCCTCTGGTTGTTTTATAACACACTGGGTTTACCAGGGAGCATTTTTGTCACCTATTTACAGTATCATATGGAAGAATCTGCCTTCTTGTGGTAGTGATAGAAACAAACCAAAAATGAAAAAAGAATAATTGGAAATGCAGCTCCCATTATAGGAAGAATAAAATAAATAAATTAAAAGGTAACCAAAAACAAAATACACCTACACATTATGACCTAATGATGTCAACAAAATCTATACTAAAGTTCATATATTATGTATTCCTATAAATGTTAGGAGTCATATGGGTATAATTTAAGGGTAGAACTACAATGAAGGTTGTAAAGGGCAGGATTATGGTTTATTGTCATTTTTAATTTCCCAATTTTGCATGCTCATGATTTTGGTTGTTTCATGAGTGCATGCAAACTTTACATGAGAAGAATGGGTTATGACCTACACAATATGCACTGTTTAAAAGAACTTTTGTATGCCATTGTGTTGTTATGACATTTTTAGATGCCAACAATGTTGTTTGTGTCATTTTTATTAAAATTATTTTTGCCCAACATTTGTGGAGAGCAAATTCAAGGATACACTTTTGAAATTGTATCCATTAGACATATGAATTAATTGAATATGTCTACATTCATAAAGTCTATGGTGTAGGGGGTGCAATACATTTTGAAATCTGTAAATGCATGTTTTATTGCCGCATACGAAAAAATTAATACTAGCTTGGTGTAAAACATCAGCAGACCTCTGGCAGCAAAGAATCAATCTTCATTTCATAAAAGAAAATATTAAAATTTCCAATATATATATATATTAGGCAAACTTTAGGCAAATCGTGGCGGTCACTCATCTAGTGATTTTAATGCTCCACATGAAACATCGGCCACTTACATGAGGCAGGAGCAAGTGAGCAGTGTCTTACAAGTAAAGCTGCTGAGCCTCCATCTCAGTGTTATGCTGGAAGTGTGACGTTTGGCTATGATGCACAGCCAAGTTTGGGGACCCGAGGATGAGAGCATCACCTTACACATGCCACTGATGGGTGGGTGAGGGGCTGCTACCTAGGACCTCTCCTGGATGTAAAAGTTAACTTACCACTTCAATGGGCCAGTCTGAAGGGATATGCATGCATAGAGGAGCTAAAAGCTCAGACTTGAGCTTTAATTTCCACGAATTAAAAAATAATAACAAAAAAACAAGTTGTGTTGAAAATGGACTAATATATTAAAATAAAACAAAGAAATATTGACCATTGAAAATAAAGTCTTTATTCTAAGAAAAAATACATATTTTCATTCATTTTCTTCTGTTTTTATTGTCAGTAACGTCTTGCTGTATAGGAAGAAGCCCTATCTCTGGAGAAAACACCTGTTTTTGCCAGACTAAGGCCTTTTTCGCTATTAAACGAAACCCTTGGGGGTATATTTACTAAACGGTGGTTTTGAAAAAGTGGAGGTGTTGCCTATAGCAACCAATCAGATTCTAGCTTTCATTTATTAAGTGCATTCTACAGAATGACAGCTAGAATCTGATTGGTTGCTATAGGCAACATCTCCACTTTTTCAAATCCGCAGTTTAGTAAATCTAGCCCCTGGTCTTGATCTTGCAATCTGTTAATTGCCCACTAGGTGGAATAATTTAAATTAATTTAATTGCATCTCAAGGGAAGATTTGGTTGTACCTACACATTTATCTTTTGATTACAGTATTTGTAGTGTATTTGGAAAAAAAAATCACAAACAAGTAAAAAAATATGTATTTACTTGCGTACAAGTTAAAAGGCACTTCTAAACTGTAAATAGATGAAAACATGTGAAAAGGTTTAATAAAATGCTGTAATAGGAAAAATATTATATCTTTACCATAGATTTATTTAAACTTACAGTTTGGTTTGTAAAGAAAATCCTGGGTTAACACCAAAATAATTGGACTTTTATAGCTCAGTAGAAAAAGATTAAAGATTAAATATATTAAATAATTTGCTGAAAATTAAAAGTATGTTTTTAGGCAAGATGTCTTATTTCACAAACATGGAAACATCAAACCCATCAGTACTAAATAAATACCAAATATTGTTGACTAAATGTATAAAAACTGTTACCAATAGCAGCCAATCAGACATTGTCTAGGACAGTTTAGCATGAATTCATTCATAAAAGCAGGAAAAAGTGAAAGTGAAGTAATACCAGAGCCTTATTAAGACCACTTAGGCAAAATACTGGTGTGTGCACATTTCTACCCCATTTGTCAAAACATAAAACAAATAAATAGGGTGAAGAGTAATCTGGACCCTCAGTAGCCCCCAGTAAAAATTGGTTAGTGTAGGCTACAGTAACCAATAGCCTGGGCCCCGACTCTCAGTGATAACTTCAATGGCTAATTAAATAGATTTTAATTGCAGGCTTTCTAGACTACTTAGGTTTCTGATCAGGCATACTACATATTCATCACACGCAGTGCATATGTCAAAGTTGCAACAATTTAAATGGTTTTAAACACCTGTGTATAAATATATGGCATTACAGAATCTATATCATACCATGCAAATCTGAGAGTAGTCTTCAAAGATTGCAATATAAATCTATTCAGTTAGCCAATAGAGTATCTATTGGTCAGGGGATAGCTGGGCTGGGGGTCAGGGGGGCATCTGCCCCCAAAAGCCAGTCCTGTCCCATAGTGGACTACCTTGGGCTGGAGCTCTGTCTGGGCTACAGGCGCCCCCCCCTGAATGCAATATTTAATGAATATTACAAGCGGCCGCATCACGAGACATGCGATGCGGCCGCGTCAGCGCACAGGCGGCCGCATCACATGACACGCGATGCGGCCGCCTGTGCGCGCCCCCCCCACCCCGTGCTGAACTTTGCCAGCCCGCGCCTGCTGGGCTACCTGCGTTTTTTCCTTTAAAAATATCCTAATAGACTGCTGGGTAATTTGCCAGTCAGGCCCTGCACTTAGTTTTCTCTTTTTCCTCCTAGTTCAGACTCAGTTTACAAAACCTAAGCAAACGTCCTTATGACGAATTTATAACAAATGTCCCCATTTATGACTGCTATAGTTTTACCATTGAAGAAATCTACTTTTCATGTGTCTGATTAATCCATTTAATAAAACGATATCGCATCGCCACCTAGGATGGCACCCCTAGGGGCGTTGCAAGGATATCAATAAGCATTTAACAAGGCTGAAAGCACGGGAGCCTGGCATGTGACGTCATTTGAGTGACAGCTGCAGTGCCTGCAGAAGCCTGGCGGCGAGTTCAGTTGTTGAGTTCTCTCCCAAAACATTGCCCGGAGAGCAGCTTCACAGAAGACTTCTTCAAGGACAAGTCCAGCATTCATCCCCGCTCAGTCTCCGCTCTTGAACTCTATTGCCAAAGGCAGCTGCATTGCTTTTACTGGGTAAGAAAACTTTTTATATACAATCGTTGCTCTCTTGCTTGAACTGCGTCCCCGGCTACATTCTGAGCCAGGACCATATCTGGTCAAAATATTCGTTTGTCACCAAGGGGGGACTGTGCAGCTTCCCTCTATAAATAGCATAAGACAGTGATCCATAGAGATCGGGGAATGCATACTTGTCTCATTGTCTGCGGTGCTGCAGACTTTGGCTAGTTAAAACAAAGTCAATGTGGTCTCATGTTGTGTTATATAGATTGTTCTAGCGCTACTTCGTTTTTGTCGGACCTATATTGAGAACTGTTATTCGTGCCTATTATTACTAACCGCTCCAATCTCCAGCTAAAACTGAATGTCATCCATTCATTGATTATACTGCAAGCAGCTGTTGTAGGAACTCGGTGCCATTGTCTATAAGAAATTATATTATACATGTCTCTCTGAATAACTGCTACACAAGCTGTTACTTCTCCGGATTGAGTTGTTTAAGCACACTCAGTAAATGTCCGCATAAACTAGATTTATATGTCAAGTGTCTTCATTTAGGGCTCGTTCACATATATGCGCTGGGAGTATCGGTAAAACCCATGAAACGTAATGGGCACTTTGGACGCGTTTTAAAATTTAAAACGCAATGGTCTGAATGAGCCCATAATATTGATATGACTTGTTTATTATGCTTATTAGTGTTTATAAGTTACATATTCTAGTAAACATACACGTTGCACGATTATGTTTTGCTGAATTACCAACAGTGATTTTGTTCTGCTCTGGATTCCATACACAGTCATTTCATACTATTATTATTGTTTTGGTATTGTGCAAAGCAAATAGGAGCATGTTCATACCTATGTATGGCATATTTTCCCAAATGGATCATTTCAACCAGCATCTTAATATTTATTTCAATTAGAAAACAAAGGAATACCCAATTATGACCACATAATTTATGTATAGGATAAATTTGAGCAAAATAAATAAATAAAATAAAATATAGCTGTGGATTATTTCATTTATGTTTTGGGACCTTATGGTTAACAGTTTTACATCTATTTTAACACTATGATGCAAGTAGTACTGTTTTAAATAGAAAAAAAAAACATATACCAGTCTTCTGAATTTAGAGTGTGTTTGTATGGTTTATGCACTATGAGAAAGCCGCTCCAGATTATCACCTGTCTTGTGGAACAATAGAAGTCCAGTCCCCTTGATAGTGAACTGTGCATGCTTAAACTAGTCACCAGAGATTATTACAATAAAGTCCATTACTAATGTACACTGGATCTGCAGCTACACTGTTGGTTAAATGGCTTCCCCGTTAATTAGTCATTGTAATACTCTATTTATACAAATAAATATGTATGTGTAGTTTGTGTTGATGGGAGCCGCTGTTCACTATTAGTAATATGTGTGACTCAACTGAACCCCCAAATAATCTTTACCATTATAAGTAAGCTTTTATGCTATGAAATATTAAGTTAAATATATATTTTCTTACATTTAATATTCTGATATGATACTCCTTCTTTTTGGTGTGTTTTTTCTTTTGTACATTATACAGTAGTTTCCTAGATGTACACAACTTTACTATAATGTAATTTACGTATACTCTTAATCTATTTCTTGGAATATAATAGCTTGTTGATTCTTGCCCAGACTAATCTCTACTTGGAAGATTCCAATAGAATGAAACTAATGCAGACATAATTGTTTCCATAATGTGCCTTAGATATTAGGTGCTACTAGAGTTTCAGAAATAAAGTTTTTTTAACCTAAAGAAAAAGTGTTTCTTTACTGAAATTATAATATGTTCCCCTAATTATAATCTGGGGTGTTAACCAGATATTTTTTCTCATAGATATTGGAAACATTGATTTATTAATCTTACCTCCCAGATCCTGATAGCTGTTCTGTTGGAGAGGTTGCCACTTGCTATTGTGCACTTAATTCCAGATTATTATTTTACAAGTGCAGAGACCTGTGAAGAACATTGTCATGCTCCAGCTACCATTTGCAAACAGGCTGTTTTCTTTAGTAAAACTATCGTAGGTCATTTCTCAATTCATCAAGGCGTTAAAGCAGGCGAAATCACAGGTTCCTCCTGCCTTGACCTGTTTTCTGCTAGTTACCACAGACCTCATAGACCTCTATGGAGACTGAAACCTGACTTAATTTAAGAAGCGGGAAAAACAAAAGCTTTTCGCCACCAGCTTTTAAAAACTAACTCCATCTCAGATACAGAATGGTAGATACCACCGTCCACTAGCCACCAATGGCAAATAGACCCACAAATGCTTACAGTAGCTTCAAGACCTCTCTTTTGAGCTGATGTGGGAGAGAGTTATTTTTGCAGGCACAGATTTTACACGTTATTCCTACCACAATCTCCAGATCTTGGTACTGTTTCACAAATGCATTCATAATTAGGGCATGCCCAAATGATGAACTGTACATAATACTGCTCTCCTACAATGCTCAGTTCTGGGATACAACATCTCCTCAAAATAGCCCATCTCTGGCAACGCGCACTACTATCTTAGAAGTGATATAAAGCAATCGGGGAAAATATTACCACAAAAGAATCATTATTGGGCAAGTTTCATAATAAATAAATTAATGAAATCAGTACATGATCACTATTGGTCTGTGTGTTTGGTCATTTTGCGACCACAATGATAAACTCAAGCTCTAGTAACATAAGTGGTTTGTCTAATAAGCCTGAGTGCTGAAGAACAGGATCTCATTCTATTTGGCCAACCTCTATTGTGCTGAGCTGCAGGTTCACAGTGTGTGCTGCCATCTTTACTTGGTAGCATTGAAATTGTTTAACAGTGTTTCTGGGTGACTGTGACTGTAGTAGGTGGTTGTGTTCACTAATGATCTCAGCACCATGACATTTGGAGTCTAAATTAGTATAGGTGTTGGTAATGTGGATGACATTCATAGCACAGCCAGAAACTTTGACCTAATGTACCACAATAACCATATTTTTTCCCTACTGATGCTCACTACTCCATATATCCATAGTGAGGAGTATGTGGAGACAGTAGAAAAACAACAGCCCTCTCCTGATATAACTTAAAGCTTAAGACCTTGGTTTACATGACCAGAATGGCCTTGTCAAAATTGTAGTGGTGCCTGTGAATGGATGAGTGACTATCTGCTTGTAAGACTTCACAAACATAAAGAAGAACATCTTCCTAGTTAACATTTTGCCAAGCTTATCGTTTATTAACATTTATTTGGCGTGTGTTTCTGATTAATATTTGGGAGCAACAGTGCTACCAGAAGTTGAAGTTGAAACATTTGTCTACAGTCATGGCCAAAAGTTTTGAGAATGATCCAAATAATGGTTTTCACAAAGTTTGCTGCTTCAGTATTTTTAGACCTTTTTGTCAGATGTTGCTATGGTATAGTGAAGCAAAATTACAAGCATTTCATAAGTGTCAAACGCTTTTATTGACAATTACATTAGGTTTATGCAAAGAGTCAATATTTGCAGTTTTGACCCTTGTTTTTGAAGACCGCTGCAATTCACCTTGGGATGCTGTCGATCAACTTCTGGGCAACATACTGATTGATGGCCGCCCATTCTTGCCTAATCAATGCTTGGAGTTTGTCAGAATTTGTGAGTTTTTGTTTGTCCACCCGCCTCTTGAGGATTGGCCACAAGTTTGGGATTAAGGTGTAGGGAGTTAAATGGCCATGGAACCAAAATTTCAATGTTTTATTCCCCGAGCAACTTAGTTATCACTTTTGCTTATAGCTGTAAAATACATTGTTCGTCACCAATCTGTTCTTGGATGGTTGGGAGAAGGTGTTTTTGGAGAATGTTTTGGTACCATTCATGGCTGTGTTCTTAGGCAAAATTGAGAGTGAGCCCACTCCCTTGTCTGAGAAGCAAACCCCACACATGAATGGGCTCAGGATGCTTTACTGTTGGCATGACACAGGACTGATGGTAGCGCTCACCTTCCTTCTCCAGGCAAGCGTTTTTCCAGATGCCCCAAAAATTCATCAGAGAAAATGACTTTACCCCAGTGCTCAGCAGTCCAATCCCTGTACCTTTTGCAGAATATCAGTCTATTCCTGATGTTTTTCCTGGAGAGAAGTGGCTTCTTTGCTGGCCTTCTTGACACCAGGCAATCCACCAAAAGTCTTTGCCTCACTGTGCGTGCAGATGCACTCACACCTGCCTTCTGTCATTCCTGAGCAAGCTCTGCATTGGTGGTGCCCTGATCCCACAGCTGAATCAACTTTAGAAGACGGTCCTGGAGCTTACAACTATTGAACCTCTCTCCTTGAAGTTCTTGATGATCCAATAAATGGTTGATTTAGGTGCAATCTTACTAGCAGCAATATCCTTGCCTGTGAAGCCCTTTTTGTACAAAGCAATGATGACTGCACGTTTCCTTGCATGTAACCATGGTTAACAGAGGAAGAACAATGATTTCAAGCACCACCCTCCTTTTAAAGCTTTCAGTCTGTTATTCTAACTCAATCAACATGACACAGTGATCTCCAGCCTTGTCCTCATCAACAATCTCACCTGTGGTAATGAGAGAATCACTGACCTGATGTCTGCTGGTCCTTTTGTGGCAGGGTTGAAATGCAATGGAAATGTTGTTTTTGGGATAAAGTTGATTGTAATGGCAAAGAGGGACTTTGAAATTAATTGCTATTCATATGATCACTCTTCATGACATTCTGGAGTATATGTAAATTGCCATTATAAAAACTGAGGTAGCAGACTTTGTGAAAATAATATTTGTGTCATTCTCAAAACTGTTGGCCATGACTGTTGGACCTGAACTTGAGTTTGTTGCCTAGTTTGCTAAGGATTGGTGCTGTTTACACCAAGCATACCCCCTAGGCAGATTGGAAGTTCAGAGGGAGCCCCATTCTAGGTCCCACCTAAACATAATGCCACCATCCAAATTGATATAAGTACTATCAATGCCAGATTACTCTCCTTCCTTATTATTACTATCACACAAAATAAAGTTCTTGTCTTGCCTCCAGTGTACTTTATTAAGCTTGTACCTCAGGTACCATTGTAATGTCACCTCCAGGTTAGGCAGATTAGTGCAAACACTGATCTCAGATGTCTGCAGTGTTATCTACAGTGATTGACACTGCAAGTAAAAGAGCAAAATCTCTCTTTGATACACTGTAGAGATCATCACATATATTTGTGCTGATTACTTGCTATGAGTTAATAGGTCCTGCATACATGGGCAAACAGGGTTTCAATGTTACATATTGCCTGGCAGTGCAAGGGATACCAGGGGGAAGAAAAGATTTATTATCACAGTATAAATTGAAATTACATCCACCTGCATAGGTATTATTTCTCCTATCATGGATTTTATCCCAGGGCTTTGAATTGGGAAGTTGTCTCTCTTTTTCCTGAAGCTTGCTGATTACATTCCCAGTAGGGGCAGACTTCTGTAAAATATAAAGTATATAGAGAGTTTGCTTTCTTATGCAATATATTCAGTTGTTAATTTGTTTCTACTCTAGAGGACGTAGGCTAGAATATCATATATTGATGACTATGTGTAAATATCTTTTCTCTGTAATACTGTAAATGTCTTTGTAGAGTCTAGTCCCTATTTGCTTGGCAAACCAGGAGCAAAGTCTTTGTCAGTTCCCTTCTCCTCTCCAAACTACCCTTCTCTGCTTCTATTACCACCATCCTTACAGGACTGCGTTCCACATCTCGAGCTCCTTGATTTGGGTTCATTACCAGCAGAGGGTACATCAACAAGAAACCAAAATCAGGCTGTTGGTGGCACTGAACGAGGGTCCACTATGAACCAGCTTCTCTGTAGCCTTATATAAAATTCCCAGTTATGCTCTCTGCAACAACTTCCGCTGTGCCATACTTTGCAATTGAAATTAGGATGGAAACTTTTTCATTTCTGTGCCTTAATTAATTGACTTTTGGCCAGGTGACTGGGCAAGAAAGTCAAAGTATTTAAAGGGAGATTAAAGGGGTACAAGTAGTTTCAATATCAAAATGTATTGTCTTGTAGCATGCAAAATATCTGACATATACAGAACCAAAGGAACATACAACCCAGAACATCTATTATTTTGTTCATAACCAGACACTAAAAACAATCACTAGAAAGATATGTGAAAAACCTGTTTCGAATCATTTACCAGTGGCACAACATTTTTAGAACCTGTTCCTCATGATAATACTGTCATGAGTCAATATGGATACCTGGTCTCAGGCAGCACATTGTGGGGGGGCATCAGGGAACAGAAGGCGTCTGGCTGGGACATTCTTCTCCATCCTCCTATCACTGCTGCTTTTTCTCCAAGATATACGGGGCACAGGGTAAAGTTATGCCAGATGCAACTTCGACTATATGCCAAGCCAGTACAGGAGACCAAAGGCCAGTTTACATACATGTGATCCAGCCATAAATAAAAAGTTTACATATATAAAAAAAATACAAAAAAACAACACCCCCATTTTGGAGAGGAGAAAATCTGACATTAGTAGTTACTATAGAGGCCGTACGGAACTGTCTAGAAGAATAAAGAAGCTCTGCCAATGGTTTTCATGCAACCAGGTATTGGTCCATATCCAGTTATATTGGATGCTGATTTAGACGTGAAATGGCTTTAAAATGATGTGGTAGTCATAAGCACCTGCAAGTCTGTTACTTTTGATGCCAAAAGTCACTAAAGTTACAAAAGCCAAAATACAAGTTTAAATGTAGTCTTGCTAGTTATTTCTTTTTTCCTAATAGTAACGCATTGCAAACAGAAGGCTGGTAAAATTCCAAAGGCTTTTCACCTGACCATTTGGGGCAGTGCAGGGAGAATGATCAACGGCACATAGAAAAAAAATAGTGTTGGGATTCTGCACACATTTTCCCAAGCTGTACATGTAGAGCGCCTTGTGACCCTATATAGCATTATCTGAGATGCATTTCTCTCTGCTGATGAATGGAATATAGTTAAAGTGGCTGGGAACATGTTATGACCTCCTGTGTCCATATATCACAATTCTTTGTATTTCTTAACTGTATTTCACTTATCGTTTTTCGGGTGTGTAACTGTTATTATCATTCTTTTTTGTTTTGGTTCTATAAACATATATGCAATTGTAATGCCTTTTTATATATTAGGTCACAACTATATATGATGTATGCGGATGAAAACAAGAGGTGACTCTTAATATGATAGCAGCAAAGAAGTGTAATTGGATTTCTCATATCTTTAGGGACTTTCTGAAATATCTCACTTATGTCATTAGTGCAAGTATGCTCTAAGTATAAACTGTACATGCTCACCTCACAAATCATTTCAGGTTTTTGTAGTACTTGAAATAGAGAAAGAATGTTTATAAATGAGAAAGCTTGATAGTCATTTACACATACATAACGTGGTTTATGCTTATATGTTATGGCAATTGTAATACATGCCATAAATGTAATACATGGCCCATGATCAGATGCTTGGGGATTGTTGTGGTAAGTGGTGATGATTTAAAACATCACAGTAAACTACCAAACTTAGGCATTTGTTGTAATCTATCCAGGACCCTTCCAACTTTTGAGATATTGACTGTCATCTGCTACCTACAGATGTAGCAAACTTTAAATTGACATCTAACGCATTGCAAGCCATTAAAATCAAAGGCCTATGATGTGCTTAATGTCAATGTTAAGTTTGCTACATCTGTATAACATTCATAGTTCAGTTTGGATTGCAAATCTGGCACAAGTTCAATCTTGATTCCTTTGACTCTGGTGTGCTTGATTTAATATATGCATTGGCAATGTGAGTAGTGATGTCATTTGCTTCCCAGGACAGTAATAGAATGGTAACTGTTAGCAAAAGTAAAACACACCTGAATATGCAGTGCACAATGAAAGTGTTAATTACATATATGTTTACACTTGCATCCATTATTGTAGAATTGAAAGGATGTTTCTTTATAATGTTACTATAAAATAAATTAAATAACTCTTATCCTACTTGCCATAATATGAACTGGAGAACTGTGTTGTTGAATGTTCTAGACAAATGTTTACAGTATAAGATGTACTTGTCTACTATCTGATACATAACAAACGTCTTATTATTGGAATATAAAGTTTATGAGGTATTATGTAAGTGTGTTTAATATGTATGAAAAGAAGGCCACAACCGCATACAAGCATTTTGCAATGTTAAAATTGAAACTTGTGTATTGTAATGAATAAAGTACCACCTTACTGTAAAAAAGAAAAAACATATTAGTAGTTACCTTAGAGACCTGCGACCTGCATAAATATCAGGGAACTATTTGTAGCTTTTAATCATCCAAGGATAGTGAGCGAAAAAACAATGAGAGTAAGAGTAACAGAAAGAGTAATGGGTTTTACTGACGAAATTTAAAGTGGCAATGTCAGGTTAAGTGTTTAAACACTTAACCTTAGGTGTCCCGACATTGCCGCTTTAAATTTCTAGTGACAGATGTTGCAATGACATCAACCTGCACTGCCGAACACTTCTTCAATCGGAAACACTTGCTGTCATCATGCTGATCCAATTGGAGATCTCCGGCGTTGTCTTGAAGGTAAGTCTGTTTATTCTCCATTTGGTTTTGCAGGTTTTCTGATTTTTTTAGTAGGGCTTGTCCATGTTGGCATAGTGGTAATCCTTTTTACGATTACCACTGTTTCAAAATTGCTTTGTTTAGGATAGTTACATGGCTGTCACTGCAAGTTTGTAATTCTTGTGGTTTCCCAAGTGTCAGCATGCCCTAGCAGGCATGGAAATGGCGGCCGGCACCTGGCTCTTCCCCCCTTCTGAACTCTGCGCTCTGCCCCTCTGCATCTGATGTCATGACCTTGCTAGGCAGCAGAGAAGCAGAGAAGAGCCAGGCAGCGATGGCTGGACAGGAAGGAAGAAGAAAAAGCTAGGTCTTCAAGCAAAGGGGAGAGGGGGATGTGCGCTGCTATTATGGTAGGGAGGGGGTGAAGATGTATGCTGCTATTATGGAGGGGAGGGGGTGTATGCTGCTATTATGGAGGGGGATGTGTGCTGCTATTATGGAGGGGAGGGGAGGGATATGTACTGCTATTATGGAGGGGGGTGTATGCTACTATTATGGAGGGGAGGGGAGGTGTATGCTGCTATAATGGAGGGTGATGTGGGCAGCATGGTGGCTAAGTGGTTTGCACTTCTGCCTCACAGCGCTGGGGTCATGAGTTCAATTCCCGACCATGGCTTTATCTGTGTGGAGTTTGTATGTTCTCCCCGTGTTTGCGTGGGTTTCCTCCGGGTGCTCCGGTTTCCTCCCACACTCCAAAAACATACTGGCAGGTTAATTGACTGCTATCAAAATTGACCCTAGTCTCTCTCTCTGTCTGTCTGTTTGTGTGTGTTAGTGTATGTTAGAGAATTTAGGCTGTAAGCTCCAATGGGGCAGGGACTGATGTGAGTGAGTTCTCTGTAAAGCGCTGCAGAATCAGTGGCGCCATATAAATAAATGGTGATGATGATGATGATGATGATGTGTGCTGCATATTGCTTTGCTTTATGAGGGAAGGGGGGGTATGCTGCCATAATGTGTGAGTGAAGGGGGGGGGGGGTATATTAATATAATGTGTGATATGAGGGTAGGGAGGTTAGTACATCGGTGGGAGGTAGGCTATTAATTTAATGTGACGTTTAGGTGGGTACTATTTTATTTGTGGGGTGCTAGTGGGTCAATTTAATTTATTGATGGGGCTTTTTAATTTTATAGTGGGTTCTATTATTTTAAGGTGAGGTGATGGGACCTTTAATTTAGCGCTGGGGTGGTTTGGGGCTATTAATTAACTGTGGGGCTGAGTTTGGTGAGGAGGGCTATTTATTAAATGGGAATATGAATTATTTAATTCCGGGGATGGTTGTGGGAAATGGTTATATTTATTAAACGTAAATGCTATTTAATTTATTGCTGGGGCTGTTTGGAGGGAGGAAAATAGGTTTATTTATTAAATAGGAATACTATTATTTTAATGTTGGGGCTAATTATTAGTTTTCTAAATTTCATGCAACAATTTTTTTTTCAAAATAGGGCCCCCAACATTCCAAGATCCAGATACTTCCTCTCCACTGAAGCTATGCTGTGCTGTCCCTGGTCATCTTATAGTAAGTAATTTTTCAGAAACTACAGTTACATACACTGAGCACGCACACACAGGTGGTTGACCACTCCCACTCGACGATTGCCTGGGCTTGCTGGGACTTGTAGTGCACCAACACAAAATAATGTGTTTACTATAAAAATATATTTTATTACCCCACACCCACTGCCCAGGGGTGTGGGAAAAGTTCTAATGCTTTCAGCACGGGGCTGGGAACCCCTGTGTTGACTAGCCTGGGCCTGGTTGTTACTATAGCAGATAAACCAACGCTGTTTTTTTCAGTGCTATAGTGCCACAAGCCCCGTCTGGCAAAGTCTAGTGCTGGTTCTAGTAAAATCAGCGGTACCCTTTGCTTTTTGTCCCCCGAGTTTGCTGTTTTTTCTCCCTGGAGTCCCTTTGAAATTACTGCAGTAAGAGCCTCCCGAAATTTAAAGCCCCTGGTCCTGACGGATACATCAATGATTTCTATGTAACCTTCCAGAAGGACCTCAATTTGACAGACTGCATTGGGATTTTATGAGACAAGTCCTACTTAAATTTGGGTTACGGGGGCACATCCTGCAGACGATCTTGGCTCTTTATTGGGGTCTGTTAGCTAAAGTAATGGGTTCCTGTCTGATCAATTCAACATTACTAATGGTACCAGTCAGAGGTGCCCCCTCTCACCTTTAATTGAGCCTCTGGCAGAACACCTTAGATGGTTTACAACTTTAAGGAGGTTTGACCTCATGGAGCTCAATCACAGTCATCATCACCATTTATTTATATAGCGCCACTAATTCCGCAGCGCTGTACAGAGAACTCACTCACATCAGTCCCTGTCCCATAGGAGCTTACAATCTAATTTTCCTATAACACACACACAGACACAGACTAGGGTCAATTTGTTAGCAGCCAATTAACCTACCAGTATGTTTTTGGAGTGTAGGAGGAAACCCACACAAACACGGGGAGAACATACAAACTCCCAACAGATAAGGCCATGGTTGGGAATTGAACTCGTGACCCCATGCTGTAAGGCAGAAGTGCTAACCACTTAGCCACCGTGCTGCCCAAGGTCAGTACCTATTCACCGTCAATGTCCTCCTTTTCGTGTCTAGCACTAAGACCTCATTGGGACTACTACATCACATACTGGGCAAATATAGTCAGGTGTCATAAGTTAAATACCACCAAGACTGAAGTGCTTCCGCTTAATATCCCACCAGACTCCTTCGGCCACTTAAAGTCCAGGTTCAGGTATGTATAGAGACCACTATCTTGTATCTCAGCATACATGTTACATAAAAAATCCTCTTTAGTTTTTAAATGGAGACACTAGTCCATGGTACCATCCTCTCCTATTGTTAAATGGATGCCCTGGCATGAGTTCACAACTGACAGTGAAGGCTCCAAGCTGATATGGCCTGACTCCAACACCTATCACATTGTGCTGAGTTTCCACAAACAAACTGCCTTAGATCCTCTAATATGTTCGCAATGCTCAGTACCTAAGAAATTGTTTATTGTAATCTGATATTTATTGTTTTGTCATGCTTCCCACTATGTAAAACTCCCTTTCCTCCATTCTTTTTCTTGTACCCCCTCCCCATACATTTAAACCTTGAATAAAAACTATTGATGTTAAAAAAAAAAAGACTACTAAAGAGTTTAGTACATTTCCAGTAAAAAGATGACAATTATGATGCTTGAAGTTCAGTAGCAGTATACAATGCATACACCATATTTTTCACTACAATGGGGACATTTATTGAGGGCTACAGTGCCTATGTCCTTTAGTAGCATCAAATATGTTTTTTGGTCTAGTCTGCCCAGAGTACACCATGGCGCACTCCTCTTCTCAGGGGCTGCACTGTGTAAAAGTGTAAATGACACATCATAGTCCAGCCTTTTTAATACTGTTTTACCACCGCTTTTATTAAATATACTATTCAGTTTTTCTCCTAAAATACTGCTCGGTATAGCCGTAACTATAACTTAAATAAGGAGTGAGGAGACATCGGACAGTTTTTATTACATATGTAATTTTGTGTGTGTGAAGCCTTTTATTTCATTATTTGGTTTGCACCTAGAAATATGCATATCCACCAAAGGCTGTCAGAGACCAAGGGGTAAATGTATCATCCTCCGATTTTTTTCAACTCGCTGGAAATCGGCGACTTTGCAGGTAAAATTTAAAGTGGCGATGGCTTGTAAAGGCAAGTTTTACCTGCAAAGTCGCCGAATTCTAATGAGTTGAAAAAATCGGAGGATGATACATTTACCCCCAAGTCTTATCTTATATTTTTAATGCGAATCATTTGGCAGAGAAGTATGTATGTACAAGCACTAAGATTAATATAATACAATTCATACACAAAATTGGCAATAATAAATCAGTCTCTATGCACTGTGCTCTGTTAAATAGTAAATAAATCATCAAAAATAGCCACATATCCCTCTCCCCAAATCCTTAACCAACCCCATTGTTAAAGTGCCTGAGCTGATTTCTGCTTTAACAGGGAGACCATGAGCATTAATGTTCCTACTATAGTGAAAACTAGCCTCAGGCTGGTCACCACAGCGTGTCTCTTATGAGGGCAGAGGCCAATATAGCAAAATTGTATTTGAGATTACTGGGAGTACCAGACAGCTTTTGTCCATTACTGTCCTGAAAGTTGGTGATGACTAACTTATCCTGCTCTTTAGCTTCCCTGACATGGCCTAGTGATCAGACTTACAGAACCTGTACTGCAAGTCTTGAATTTAGTTTTTGACCTTGAACTTTATCTATTTCCCCTTATGTTCAGCGTGTGTTTGTTTTTTTTGGACTGGGTTATTCTTTTTCAGCTATACTTAGAGGGTTGGAAACCGTTGACTTTCAACAGCACTGTTTAAGCCTCCTTGCAGAAATCTCTGTTTTGTAAAAACCAGAGGATGTATTGCACTCTACAGCTCAATGGACCCAGTGCCAACCATTAGAGGCAAATAGGATCCACTCTTCCTTGAAATCCATGATACAGGCAAACTGTTTAAACATTGTTATTTATTTTAATTCATGCTCTATTATCTAAATGGAAAATTAATATTGGTATGCTATTTTCTGGATTTACATTACATTAGTAAACTGCTATGTTGTAATGCAGTACTCTTAATGTGGGTGATAGATTACAGTTTATCATGGAGTAAGTTTTATAGAGCTTTCCTAGGCTTATGGTTATTAAATGTGGGTGTCATGGGGATTAGTTTTGGAAGCATGTGCTCACCTTTCTATGGTTCATCTTCCATCACAGGGAATCTGTGTAAAGGTTAAAAGTCATTTCATGAAACTAAAAATAGAAGCAGGGGAAATCCGCATTATATAAATACAGGGATGGCTCTTATTGGCTTTTCTGATTATTTTGGTTATCATAAGGTATCTAAGCTGTAATATACAATGCATTGTTTGGTATTTTCAACCCATTTAATTAATCCTACTGGCATTCCTCCAAGATGTTCTATCTTCCCTGACAAACTGTGTATTCCTCTGTTATGGGATATCTGTTATCTCAATAGGATCCAATAGTTGGCTATGTACATGGCACAGTTCTATGAAAACTAAAATAATATATCAAAATGCATAAATTTAAGGCTTTATGTAGTTGCATGTGAGACATTATTGTATTGTATTTTTTTTATACTTTACATATACACATATACAGTGACTGTTTACATTTTTGTTGAAAGACTTCAGGCTTAACTGTGTTTCTTCTCATAGGTTCATCTTCAGAAGAGTAAAAAAAAAAAAGTTTAGAAAATGCTACAAAGAAAAGGCTTAGAAAAGTACCGAGATGTAGATGAGGATGAGATCTTAAACAAGTTAACTGATGATGAATTAAGAGCTCTAGAAGGAGAACTGGAAGAATTAGACCCAGATGTACGTATCACTATCTTTTTATTATGTTAAATGATTGTAATTATATTGTTAGCAGATACTCTGTGTCTTCTGGTTAAGTGACACGCACTCCTCTTACCTTTATTAGAAATACAGTTAATCTGCTCACAGTGTACATCGTAGGAAAGCTTTTTACTGTAGAGAGATCTTATTTTAACCACCTCCTCTATCTATGTTTGTATTAAGGTAGAAACCACAAACAAGCAAGGCAAATATTTAGGACTTCCCATTGCTGTAAAACTAGCCAGGTCCAATTTCATTACATGTCTCCTTGTGTATAACCCATTATCACTTGCACTGTAGTGGTATAGATGCCCCTTGCGTACAGTTTAGGGGTGGATTCAATTAGCCACGAGGCACCATATGAACTTTGAGCAAAAGTGTTCCTGCACAGAAATAGCATAATTATAGTACATAAAATTGACTCATTTTCGCTTGCACTTTTATGAGACGTGAGCAAAAATGAGTGAAGACTATTACTTTAAACATCCCGCAAAGACACATCATGTGAAGTTCCCACGGCACTGGTGACTGGTTGAATCCGCCCCTTAGGGGTACATTCAATTGGCAACGAAGTGCTGCAGTAGCATCATGCGGTATGTTACCATGAGATGCTTTGTAACATGCAAAGTTTTCATTAGTGTAATTGACTCTATTAAAGATATCACCCCCATAGAGTCGTGTGCGGAATGGGGGGAGTGATTGATCTTAGGCTTAGGCTTCTATTACTGTACAAAATCATATATTGTTTTGGCATTCATGTGAACACAGTGCTAGACTTCATTGTTGCAGCTTGTGCAGTAGTGCCGTTGGTTTTATGATTTCTATATAGCAGGAGAAAAACATTATAACATTTTAGTCTGTTCTTTCTTTGTAGAATCAGTTATTGCCTGCTGGTTTAAGACAAAAGAACCAGACAAGTAAAACACCAACAGGACCTTTCCAGCGCGATGCACTCCTTGGCCATTTAGAAAAGCAAGCTAAAGAAATGAAAGACAGGGAAGATCTGGTGCCTTTCACAGGAGAAAAAAGAGGTATGTGTTGTCTCTAGCAGGAGAAATGGTGACAGTTGAAGATAAAATGTAACTGAGAGCAACACAGAATTTCTAGTAAAAGTCAGACTGTACTAGGCCTTTGAGAGGATGTTTGTCGCTTTACAGTCAAATTATTAAGAAAGTAAGGTCATACTAGCTACTGGATCAAGTCATCTGTTGTTAATAGGGTGGTGCGTTTTTGCTGCAGCTGTTTAATATTTGCAAGACGAAAAAGTTAATAAAGTGACTGAGGTTAGATTAGTCCAAATGAGTGGCTGCTAAATTCATCCCTGATGAGTGGAGGTTATATTTGGCCTTGGTGAGTGCTTGTTCTTTCACAAAAAAGGGCTGTCCCTTTGTTCCTTTGCCTGGCAATCACTCTAGCTTTCACAGTTGCCAGAAATAACAACTGTGTAACATTCTTTTCTCCTTGCTATGTATGTGTTCTCTGCCCTGCTATCTCTCATCCAGAGGATCCCACAATTATCATATGATATACTGCTCTTCTCTTACATTTAAATACACTTCAAAGGTTTCATACCATAAACCCTTTCAAATCATTTTGTGTATTTTTGTCTGTTACATCCAGGCATGGTTAAGTCTTAAAATTGTTTTGAAAATTATATTTTCTGATATGATTTTTTGGCAAGCAAATTGCAATTAAGGATATTTTTGGAAATAATTGCAAAGGCGGCTAAAGCACAGCAACAAATCAGTTTGGTCCTACTGTATACCTTGATTTGTACACATTTGTCCAGATTTGCATAGGAACAGAAGTTTGCGCGGGCCAAGGGGAGGAATGGGCTTCCCCTATTTGGTATGAGGAAGATGCAGGGAGATATTAAAATGAGATAATGGGTATAGAAGGGGCATTTCTAGGGGCATTACTTGCTCTGTTGATGGGTGCAAAGCCATTTCCACACTGCAAAAGGAATTTATTTTTGCACCAGTTCAGGTCTCATCCTATACTTTTAAGGAGCACTCCCCAGTGCTTTTGGGGTGTCCCCCATAATTGTGCATAAATATTTCTGGCTGTCAAAATTACTATCTGTCAGCAGTATCTACCAAATAATTTTTAGCACTCCCCAGTGCTTTTGGGGTGTCCCCCATAATTGTGCATAAATATTTCTGGCTGTCAAAATTACTATCTGTCAGCAGTATCTACCAAGTCCTTTTTAGCACTCCCCAGTGCTTTTGGACTGTCCCCCATAATTGTGCATAAATATTTCTGGCTGTCAAAATTACTATCTGTCAGCAGTATCTACCAAATACTTTTTAGCACTACAAGTGCTTTGGGCTCAGAATGGATTCAAAGCAGTCCACATATGAGCAGAATGAGCAACCAGGTTCTGTCACCAGTCCTGATGTTAGTGTTCCCAGTACGTCATCTGGACAAGGCAATGTCAAACTACACAGTGTTTCAAAATCAGTCCAAAAAAAAACCACCCAAAAAAAAATTACTCTGTTGAAGCGAAAAAGAAGTGTAACTGAGCAAAAGTTAAGTGCCGATCAAGAAAAAATGCCAACATGCCATTCTACACACGCAGTGGCAAAGAGAGAATGAGGTCTTCGCCTTCCTCTATTAGTGGCAGATCCAAAAATGTTACCGAGCCTACAAGTGGTGCACAACTACTGTTACGCATCAAAGCTGAGCTGCAAGATAAGGCATTAGAGGATAATGTTTGCTCAGAATCAGAAATGACACCAATCCCTGTGGAGAGTCCATCCAACAGTGGGATGTCTAATCGTGAGCATTCTGTTAGTGTACCCATAAAGAAGGGCCCTTTCAGCAGTTCTGCTGATGTGTGCCTGAACAGCCCGAGTGTAGCCGGTGATACACCAAGTGAGGATGACACTTTGTCTTTAGAAGAGGATGTGGGGGAGATTTGTGTAGGCGGCGAGGGTGCTAATGATGATCTGGATGGTTAGGATGCAGACAGATACCAAACTGCCTTTGTCCATTTCTTTTTATATTATAATTCTACAGTCTATGCAGGCTGCTTTTTTTCTATTCAACTACAAGTGGAGGGCGGAGGGGTCATAGACAGCCACCAAAATACCTTGGTCCATTTATTTTTTATATTGTTCAGTCTATCCAGGCTGCTTTTTTTCTATTCAACTACAAGTGGAGGGTGGGGGGGCTATAGAGACAGAAACCAAACTGCCTTTGTCCATTTCTTTAGATATTTAACTATAAGTGTAGGGTGTAATATACACCCAAAGACGATGGCTGCATTGCCAATATGCATAGATAGAGAGGAAGACAATCTGGTTTGTGTGTAGAATTAATGAAGGCCTACCTACCAGGAATTAAACTGTTTTTTGGATAATTTATTAGCTTTACAATTACATTACTTATCCAAGAAACAGGTGGAGCACTAAATTTGGTTATTTTAGGCCCAAAAACATTGATTTTGCAACAAAATAGCAAAACAAAACCAGACAAAACCAAAACCAAAACACGCAATGGCGGTTTTGCAAAACCAAAACACGACGGTAATTCAGATCCAAAACCGAATACAAAACCAAAACACGGGGGTCAGTGACCATCTCTAATTACAAGACATGTCTAAGGTGTATTTCTGGCCTGTTCAACGCTAGGTGACTAGAACAGAGGATGGATGGAAGGGCAATATGGGAGAATCGCCCACATACATGTACAAAATAAAGCTTATCATCTTTACTTCTACCAAATTAACCACCTCCCCTTTAATATCCCTCACCATCAACCATAATTTCCTCAATCTCCCAAGCCCAATGACTTGGTGTCACCCTTGACTCCACTTTCTGCTTTATTTCTCACATCCAGTTCCAGTTTCTCTCACAGTACTGTTCCCATCTTTGAAATATTGCTAGAATACACCTGTTTTTACCCAAGATGCAACCAAAACTCATCCATTTTCTCATCATCTCCTGCCTTGACTACTGCAACTTCCTCATGTACATTCCCCTCATCTATATGCCACCACACAATACATCATATATACTGCTGCAAAACTTGTCTTCCTCATCATCACCCTCTGGAGCAGCAGTAGCAGCTATTTATATAGCGCCACTAATTCCGCAGCGCTGTACAGAGAACTCACCACATCCACCACAGCTTTATACAAATGCCTACACTGGCCCTCATGTCCTCCAGAATCCAATACGAATTACTCACTAAAATCTACAAATCTCTCAACAACAAGACCCCTTCATACATCTCAAATCTCTCCCTCACACCCTCTTAGATCTACCACTGATCTGCACCTCGCCTCGTCTCTGATAACCCTCTGCTTCCCTCTTACATGACTTCTCCCTTCTCACTACCCACTTATGGAATATCCTTCTCATTATAAGAGTTTATCCTACTTCCAACTATACTACCCACACTGGTACACCCTCACAACTGTCTCAATCTCTACATCACTCCTCTTGTATCAGCTGTACCCTTTTCCCATTAGAATGTAAGCTATCTCACGAGCAGGGCCCCTACTTCCCTTTGTTTGTACGTCTGCATTTCTTTTGTCTACTTGTATGTCCCTGTTTTATATCTGTTCTATTTTCCCTATTATCCAGTTCTGCAGAACACCGTCGCCCCTTGCATGTTAATAATAACCACTAACCTATTACGTCTCTGAGACGTGAACAAAAAGAGAGTGGAACAAGCAGTTAAACTGCAATTTGGTAAAGTTAAGTAGTATAAGACGGATGGTGCAAAGGAACCCAGTAGGTAATGTTTGAAAATTATTTTGCATGCACAGTTTATATATTGAACATTATATAGGGATTGCAAAACAATCTCAAGTGGCTTTAGAGGGCACTTGAAAAATACATATTCACAAGTATATTTGTGTTATAAAAAAACAAAGAACTTATAATAGGCACAAATAAGAAAACGGTATAGCTGGTGCATACCACTGATGGCTAAATGGTGACGATAAACACGCAAAACATTAATTCAGTGCTTATATGTTAGACACTTGATTTGATGATTTTTTTTATTTTTTTTAGCATAATGGTAAATGCTGTAAACGTTTTCTGTAATTTTTATATTTAGATATTTGCCATGCTTCTGTTAAATAATATAACATGGCTGATTTTACTCAACACATTGTGGAAATCACAAGTTTGCTTCTGATTAAATCATATAGTAATAGTATTTATTATTATTATTATTAGTAGTAGTAGTAGTAGTAGTAGTAGTAGTAGTAGTAGTAGTAGTAGTAGTAGTAGTATTATTATTATTATTATTATTATTATTAATAATAAAAATTAAAAGCTTGATGCTTTGTCAAATAAAAGTGACATGGGCAAGTAATAATGTGTTATTTGCATCTCAAAAATCTTTGGTAGGATTAGGACTATGATAGCAGGATGACATTGACGCATATGAGTATGGAATGAAGGGACAACTAGTTTTGAAAAGGAAGGTGGATGACTGCCAATTTACATGCTAGGCCAGCTTCATGAAACGCTATGCTCCCTGAGATTATTTTATTAGATTAACAATATTTGATTTGTTTAGGAAAGAAAAAACACAGCTAATTTGCCCAGTTATGACAAAACTGTGTAAAGACAAAAATATATCATTTGTTTGTTTAGTTTTTCAAATGTCAGTAATGTGCATGGAGCATACAAAAATATAAACAACTGTAAAAAAACCCCCACAGTAATCCCAGTAAGAGTGGCAGGAGGGCGCCATGCTTACAGATGCGCCCCACCAGCCTGTCTGCAATGAAAAACTATTTGTTTTTGTTTTTGACCTTTACCAATTATATCTCTTTTAGTCACAAGGGAGGAAGATGATTGCAATCTACCTTCCTTAAAATCCATTGTACTTATGGTTGTGCATTGGTGCTGTCTAGTCAAAAATCTAGATTTGTGCTCATTTCAGAGTGTGGAAATAGGTGCATTGCGATGTGCACGTTTTAGTGTTGATGCACCATTATAAGTTAATGCCTGGAATTACTAAGCTGTCCGTGATGTGTTTCCTTTTGCTATAGCCTTAGTGTATATTCTGACTATTGATTTTTGTATTTCTATAGTTTACGCCCTGTAATTTGCTGACCTTGGCCTGTTTGGCTCCTTGACTATTTTACCTATCTGCCTAATTAGTGCATATCTGGGGTACCTAAGTACCAATAAGCCCAAATGAAGGTTACGATCACACTATCTAGGTCTTACTTGCCAACTCTCCCGGAATGTCCAGGAGACTCCCACATTTCGCGAGAGTCTCACGGACTCCCGGGAGAGTGTGGCAATCTCCTGCATTTGCCCACTGCCTAGTGAAGTGGGCAGAATTAGGTCCAAAACGCAGCGATTCATCGGGAATAGCGGCATTTGGCCCCGCCCCCCTGCTGTAAAATGATGCTGTGAAGATACCGGGTTTATCTGGCCCAATGCTACCCACTTCACGCTGGCTGGCCACCCACTGGTGCCTTCCTATGCCAGGGAAGTCTACCCAGTACCTTCTAGGATTCGTATGGTCACTCAGGCAAAATGCAGTTATAAAAATACAACAGTATATTTATTGTCATACAAACAACACTAGAATCTTATGTATACACAGTAAATGAATGCCAGGCAGGTTTACCACATCATCTCTCCCTTACCCCAATAGCTTAAGGACTTATAGTCACCTGGCTGTCCAGACTTCACGACCCATGGATCTCTCTCAGCTGCATATATAGACTCTAGTTAGAGAACAACAACTCAAAACCTAGATCTTGCACCTTCATGAATGAAATCCCAGAATGAACACCCTTCCCCCCTAGAGTCGTTCCTTATATCTCGGGTCTAATTTCCACAGTCTTTCCCCTCCCTGGGCAAACCCCTGGGTCTATTCTTCTTAACCATTGGCCAGTGCAGGACTAGGGGGTTTGGACAGGGCAGTGAAGATGAGCTGTCCTTTCACAGAAGCCCCCTGCTGGGATGCAGGCAGAACGTCTGGATTAGTCCTAAGGAGAACAATTGATGCCAATTGGCTTCCCCTACTTCCAAGGATAAGGTAGCAGTGAGCCCCTCCTAAAATTAACCCCTATCACTACTTTGTGATGTCACAGGGTCCCCAGCTGTTCCATGCTTCCTGTAGAGGAAGGAGGGGGGAGAATCAATGCAGCTCCAGCCCTCTCACCCGTATCCTGGAGACAACCTGATCTTTACCCATAACCCTCCTGGCTTTAGTTTAAGGACAATGAATAGCAACCTTACTGCAAGTCATCAATATACAATACACAATATACATATTTACTCTGAACTACAATGTCCCCTTAACCACATGTTATTGGACAATGCAGTTGCAGTTTGGTGATCTGGGGAACAAAAGCATGGGCTATTAAAAGTACTAGTTACTAGCTTCCACATTATGTGAGAAATGAGAAACCAAATGGTCACAGGGTTATCACACTCATTTCGTCACAGATGCGTTTGCGTCATTACGTCATGGGGGCGGGTCCAAAATGACGCAAATTTTGGAGCCCCGCCCCCCATCATGCCCATCTCCCCCGGCAGGCTCCCGGAAGCCAACTTTCAAAAGTTGGTAAGTATGATCTAGGTCTCATCTGTTCAAGAAATGGTTAGTGGGCCTAGATTTGACATTCAGAAATTTATCCTCATGGGGAGATATACTGCAAATCTACAACAAAACACACTGTTTATTAATTATTAATGCTGTTAATGAATAGAATATCCAAGTATATACTTTGGTTTCACAATGAAAATGAGTAAACAATGCTACCAAGTTAAAATTTATTGTAACAAGGGTACCCCTCTGGTGATGCACACACGGACAACTTCTTGATGTAAATGATGCTTTTGTTGTTACATCACAATAAAAAAGCATATACTTCCATCAGGATGATACCAGGCAACCTAACACTGGCTAGACATAGTCCTCCTGTCTAGACACCGGCCACTGTCTAGCATTGGTCGCACTGCAGAAGTACCGTATTTCCCCATGTATAAGACGCACCTTTTTTCCCCAAATTTTGGGTCTAAAAAAAAGGTGCGTCTTATACACTGCCAGCGCTACTTACCTGATTGCAGAAGTCGGCATCTGGTGTGAGGAGTCCCCGCTTATCAGCTCCAGCGTGTCCAGCGTGTCCCCCGTTACTTTGCAGGACCTTCAGGACCTTTGCAGGCGCCTCCCACAGTCTCTGCGCTGTCAGTCACGTGACTGACAGTTCTGATGAGTGCCCATGACTACAGATTCCTCCGTTTGCTCTGTTTGTCTGACAAAAGCTGCACAGCGTTGGTGACATTAATCAAGTCACATAGACACGCTATTGTAAGCTATTGTAAGCTGCTGTAGCGCTCTGTGCCCCAATAAATTGCAGGCTAGTGTGATTTGTGCTTTGTGTCCCAATAAATTGCAGGCTAGTGTGCTCTGTGCCCCAATAAATTGCAGGCTAGTGTGATTTGTGCTTTGTGCCCCAATAAATTGCAGGCTAGTGTGCTCTGTGCCCCAATAAATTGCAGGCTAGTGTGATTTGTGCTTTGTGCCCCAATAAATTGCAGGCTAGTGTGCTCTGTGCCCCAATAAATTGCAGCCTAGTGTGATTTGTGCTTTGTGCCCCAATAAATTGCAGGCTAGTGTGCTCTGTGCCCCAATAAATTGCAGGCTAGTGTGATTTGTGCTTTGTGCCCCAATAAATTGCAGGCTAGTGTGATTTGTGCTTTGTGCCCCAATAAATTGCAGGCTAGTGTGCTCTGTGCCCCAATAAATTGCAGGCTAGTGTGATTTGTGCTTTGTGCCCCAATAAATTGCAGGCTAGTGTGCTCTGTGCCCCAATAAATTGCAGGCTAGTGTGATTTGTGATTTGTGCCCCAATAAATTGCAGGCTAGTGTGATTTGTGCTTTGTGCCCCAATAAATTGCAGGCTAGTGTGCTTTGTGCCCCAATAAATTGCAGTTTCAGCAGTGAAAAGGTTACAATACCATATCCCGTTAAAATTAGCACCATTCCACGTTCTGCCCAGAAATGGCTCAGAAAAGATTTTCATACAGTGCTGATTTCAAATTAAAAGTGATCCAGTTTGCAAAACTGAATGGAAATCGTGCTGCTGGGCGTAAGTTTGGTCCGCCCCCAACTGAGAAAACAATCCGAGACTGGCTACGGGAAGAAGAAACCCTACTGAAAACACCACGGCAGAAGAAGGCTATGAGAGGCAAGTCAGCAAAATGGCCTGATTTAGAGAGAGAATTGAAGATATGGATTGAAGAGCAAAGGGCAATTGGAATTCCTGTGTCCACAAAGATGGTTCAGCATGAGGCAAGAAGAATTGCTGATACAAATGAAGTTACTGACTTCAAAGGAGGACACAATTGGTGCTTCAGGTTCATGAAGCGGAATGGACTAAGCATGCGTACACGCACCAGACTTGCCCAAAGGATGCCTGAATGCTATGAGCAGAAGGTCCTTGAATTTCATCGTTTTGTCACTCAATGTCGGAAGACACATCAGTTTCAGTTGGGACAGATTGCAAATATGGACGAAGTCCCCCTTCAATTTGATGTCCCAAGTAACAGAACTGTTGATAAGAAGGGGGTAAAAACTGTAATTGTGAAGACAAGTGGACATGAAAAGAGCCATTATACAGTTGTTCTAGCTTGTTGTGCCGACGGAACCAAGCTGCCTCCTATGCTGATTTTCAAACGCAAAACAATGCCAAAAGAAGTCATTCAGAGAGGAGTGATTGTCCATGTTCATGACAAGGGTTGGATGGATCAGGATGGGATGAAGATCTGGTTTGAGAAAGTTTGGAGCAGGAGACCAGGTGCGCTCTTACGCAAACCTGCCCTATTGGTGCTTGATCAGTTCAGGGCACACTTAACACCAAACACAAAGAAGATTGCTGCAGAGCAAAAAACAAAACTTGCCGTCATACCTGGAGGCTTGACATCCCAGCTCCAACCACTTGATGTCAGCATTAACAAACCCTTCAAAGCTACCATGAGAGAGGAATGGAACCAATGGATGAAGTCTTCTGGGGACAATTTGACACCAGCAGGAAGAGTGAAAAAGCCAACTATAGGAGAAGTTTGTACCTGGGTGAAAAGATCCTGGGATAATATCAAGATTGAGATCATTGTCAAGTCATTTAAGAAGTGTGGCATTTCAAATGCCTTAGATGGAACTGAGGACGAGGCAATATATGAAGACAGCGATTCGTCATCAAACACAGATGAGGACAAGATAATGGTTGAAAGTTTTGACAGTGATGATGAGTAGTTTCATGATAAATAAAACTTGAGTTCAATAACTTTATGTAATACATCTTTTTTTTCATTTTGGGCCCCAAAATTAAGGTGCGTCTTATACATGGGTGCGTCTTATACTTGGGGAAATACGGTAATTTAATTTATACACTTGACACTCCTTCCTCAGTCCTAGCTTGATGGACATGTTACACTCCCACCTTGCCTTTAAAAGGGACTTCTCTGCAGGTGTTCTGTAATTGTTATTCACTGGAGACAAACCTTGTTAGCTGTGGAAAAAGATACTATCAAACATGTAAGTTAAATCACACTTTATACTTTCACTTTGTCTCACACCTCTATACCTTATCCTAGCTCCATTGATATACAGCTAGAATGCCTTTATTTGTAGACTGTCAGTTGAATAGCTAATTCCTCTCTTAGAGCCTTTGGCAAACCACTCCCTTTGTCACACTATGTAGTTTTACTCTAGCTTGCGTATGTCTATATGCACAGTAGTGTTTTCTCCAGGAAAAATGGTGCAAACCTGAACCAAAGAAGATTCATTTGCCAATGCAATGCTGCCGCATCTTTACCACGCTGTTATTGTAGCATTATTTTGATGTATTGTTTGTTATTGTCAGGAAAGCCTTGGATACCCAAAATTAAGCAAGTGGATCCTGTTTTAGAAAATGTCACTCTGGAACCGGAACTGGAAGAAGCTTTGGCCAATGCCTCTGATGCAGAACTCTGTGACATTGCAGGTGAGCTTCACTTATCAATGCATTGTTTGATGAAAACATAGATAGTATAGAGCAGTGTTTCTTAAGTCCAGTCCTCACACACCCCCAACAGCTCATGTTTTCAGGATTTTGTTAATCATGCTCAGGTGATTTAGTCTACTTGGCTGGGTCAGTAATTATCCACAAACAGAAATGCTTAAAACATGAGCTGTTGGGGATGTGTGAGGACTGGAGTTAAGAAACGCTGGTATAGAGGAGCAGCCAAACATCTGATAATTCACTAATTTGTATATTTGTGATGGTTTTATTTTGTATTGTTTGTATTGAATTAGAGGTTTTGGGGGTATATTTACTAAACTGTGTATTTGGAAAAGGGGAGATGTGGCCTATAGCAACCAATCAGATTCTAGTTATGATTTATTTAGTACATTCTATAAAATTATAGCTAGAATCTGATTGGTTGCTATAGGCAACATCTACACTTTTTAAACCCGCAGTTTAGTATATTTACCTCTTGGTATTGATCCTTGACATGAGAACAGTGTGAAAGTTTTGATTAGACAGGTGATCTAGTCATGGAAGAATCGAGATCTAGTAATGGAAGAATTGTGTCTGTTGATATAGAAGGAGGAATGCAATCTGTATACAGTTTAGCCCAGACTTTCTTACTTTTCTGGAATGTCAGGGGGACTCCTGAATTCTGTGTAGCTCTCCAGGGGGTATATTTGCTAAACTTCGGGTTTGAAAAAGTGAAGATGTTGTCTATAGCAACCAATCAGAAAACAGCTGTCATTTTGTAGAATGCACTAAATAAATGAAAACTAGAATCTGATTGGTTGCTATAGGCAACAACTCCACTTTTTAAAACCAGCAGTTTAGTAAAAATACTCCCAGGACTCCCAGGGGAAGAGGCCGTCCTTCCGTATTGTTCCCACTTTCTAGTGAATTGAGTAGGACAGAGGCTTCATGACATGATTCGCCATGAAGGTTGGCGAGTATAATTTAGCCTAATCCTTAAGATATAATGTACCATATATTTAGTGTTCTTATAATTTTGGAATGAAAAATCAGGGCACCCATTTAGATACATAGATAGTGTCTCACATCCAGACCTTTTTTTCAATTTACATAGGACAGCAGAAAAGTATATGGGTTTATAAGTTTATACTTGTCTGCTGTTCTATGTAAACTTGTGCATAGTGTTTTCGCTGACAATAGGACTTCTTGTCCTTTCAGAAATAGAGCCCATACACTCCAATAACTAGTGGGTAAATTATCATTATTCAAAACCAGAACTAGCTTTTACTCAGAGCTGTGCTCAGACATAACATTAATAATGTATATATGTTGTGAGAGGCACTTTGTAATAATTTGTTATAGTATGTTATGTATTTTGGGATATTAAATAGTTAATATTAACTTTTATATTAGCCATCACATTTAAATTGTCAGCTTTTTCTATGTGATCAAAAATATGAGATAAAAATTGTGCAATTGAGTTTATTTATATAGCACTCTGTAATATTATACATCTTTGAATTGAACTTTGTGTGTAATTCTTTAAATAAAAACAAACCCCAAAAGCAAATAATGTAAAATGAAACTGAAAATTAGGTTACATCTCCATCAGTTAGAAATTACCTGCCATGTGAGAGTGGAGTGTTCTACGTAGTTTATGCTTTTCAACCTGGAGTAGGATGACAGGGTGCTTGCCAAATCCTTAATGGACCTTTAATGTGGTATTCAAGTTTCATTACATTAACAAAAATGTGAATATTATCTCATGCTAGAACACTGTGGCCTGTGTTCATCAAGCTGTGCTATAGCTAAATGTATGCCAAATATTGTCCCACATAGAATACATTGTGAGAAGAAAAATTAATTTTACTTCCATAGTTCAGTAATTGTTGTTTTTTTTACCTATACCTTGGTGTTTTTCTGAAAATACCTTTAAGGTGAGCAAGAAAGCATTTCTGTCTCATTGCATTGCCTGCCACATGGACAACCAAATCCATTCATTTTGGTCATCAATGTTTGTCGCCAAATGCTTTTCACTGATAAGATTGTTCAGTGGTCTTGATAAGTAATCAATTTGCAGCATGTGTGTTAATTTGGACTAGTGCATATCTGCTCTATAAAAGTAAATAAGCTTTAATGAGTATGAATGTTTTGATCCAACCCGCAGTAATGAACGTGTTGGAAAACAATGATTAATTCACTCATTTTTGCTGACAGCCCTAGGAGGTGCAAGCAGAACATAAAGGAGGCTTCACCAAGCACTTTTATGGAAGGAAAATGTGTGAGTTGTAGTTAATGGAGTGGGTGGTCCTAATACTCAGCAGGAATTTGAAGTGACCTTTACAGGAGCACTTCCCAAAAGCAGAATATGGACATGTATGTATGTCCTAGATGGGCCGACAGGCACATTCACACATAATGACATGTGCTGCACGGCTGCATACTTTCTAGTTTGTAAATTAACCTGTATACCTGCTATAATAATAAGACTTCCCTGTTAACTACTTTGTTGTTAAGCCCTCCATCAATTTGCCAGAGTGGGACACTGCCAAATCTTAGAGTGAAAAGTTGTCAACTGTAATACTACCCGACCCGCTAACATGAATCATTTTATCCAGAACAAAATGTTCTGCTCCTGATTTTCCACTTATTTTCTTATTGCAATAACAGAGGCCTGAATTAATTAACTGATGACAGAGGTGTTTATTTTTAAATTCAATTAAGTAACTAATTCCAGATGTCATGATTATGGCTTAAGCACAAGTTAATAAAATAAAAATAGAAAGCATAGAAATGGTTACCTCCTCAGATATATATAGTTTTAACCTGTGAACTCACTAGGTGCAAGTGACCCCCAAGGAGTTCCTGGATGCTGAATTTATCCTCAAAGTGCAATTGTTTATATTCAGAGAACACCGAATGTCTATTTTCCAGGTGGATGTTTGTCCCCAGATCAGATAAGGTTTATGGCAGAGCAAATGCTCTGCTCCAGATAACACTGGGTCCATCTTGGGTCTTTATAGCATAACCATAGAGGAAACTAATATACATGGAAGAAATAGTCAAAATTCACACTTTTTTATATATATATATATATATATATATATATATAAAACAGAAGACCAGTTTGACAGTGAAAATAGTGAAATGTCATATCTCCCTAAGGCATTCATATGTCTTAGTCCCATTTCATGTGCATCTGTATGTAAATTGAATGCCTTATTATGTTTCTATGATTTTGGGTAAAGAAGATATTTGATTTTTAAGAATTCACTACTAAACTGTCTATGTGGTAGAAGTCATGAAAGGCTGTTATAAATCCCAATTAGCAGATACACAAACCTCTTTCAATGACCTCACAGGGAAGGGGGCTGTGGGTTTAAGAATCATGTTTAAAATGTATATGATCAAAAAAATGTGATTTCTTGGCTATTACGTTGCTATTGAGGGCCAGTTTTATATTTATCACTTGCCCCAACAGCAAAAATGAACAAATTATGTAATATTTTCCTGTTTCTGTATTTCTCCTTTTTATTTTAACAAATTGTTTGCATAATAGTTTTAATGTATATTATTATTATTATTATTATTATTATTATTATTATTATTATTATTATTATTACTACTACTATCTTTTTTTAGACTTTAAACTAGTGATTGGCAACAGGCGGCTCTCCATGCCTTCACCTATGGCCCCCAGCTCCTTCCTACTTTACTGTCATTTGTTTTTTAGAGCTTGCAACACTTGTTTAAAATTCCTGCTGATATATTATTACAGATAGATGTCTCTTTCTTTGATTAAATGTATTGTTTCAGTAATTCAGTAATAAATGTATTTCTAAGATTAAAGGTAATGTGCGGCCCTTTTGAAGGTTAGTGGGCTGCACCATGTGGCCCCTGAAGTGATTGCCCATCACAGCCTTGTGATACTTTCTCAGGTTGTTAAACTCCATTTAATAACATTCTGTCTTTGTGTCCTTAAGGGATTCCCATGTTAGAGTTTAATAAATATGCTACATAACTGAAATACAAGGGATTGTTTGGTTTACAATAACACTGATCAATTTAAGTTTAATCACAGTGGAATATAAGTCTGCGAGAACCATAGAACCATAGAAACGCAAAGTGTTAGCATTGAAAGGAGCCTCTTGAAAAATAAAAGCAATCGCCATCACTTCCAAAAAACCCAAAGAATGGCACAAAAAAATGTATTCTAATTAGGGATGTGCACCGGCGACTTTTGAGGTCTCGTGTTTTGTGTTTTGGATCCGGATTTTCGTTATTTTTGAGGTTCGGATTTGTCTCGCAAAACACTTGACGAAAGGTCTCGGTTCGGATTTAAGGTATTGGATTCGGATTTTTTTTGAAAAAAACATAAAAAGTTTAAAAATCAAGTTTTTGGGCTTATTTTCACTCCTAGGCTATTATTAACCTCAATAACATTCAATAACAAGCATTTCCACTAATTTACAGTGTATTCTGAACACCTCACAATATAGTTATTAGTCCAAAACGTTGCAACAAGGTATCTTTCTGGACTGCGTAGAGGAGTGGGTCACCACAATATATATTAAAAACCCTGAACTTTTATGATTCGCACCAATAAATGTACCTGGACTGCGTAGAGGAGTGGGTCACCACAATATATCTTAAAAACCCTGAACTTTTATGATTCGCACCAATAAATGTACCTGGACTGCGTAGAGGAGTGGGTCACCACAATATCTTAAAAACCCCGAACTTTTATGAATCGCACCAATAAATGTACCTGGACTGCGTAGAGGAGTGGGTCACCACAATATATTAAAAACCCTGAACTTTTATGATTCGCACCAATAATTGTACCTGGACTGCGTAGAGGAGTGGGTCACCACAATATAAATTAAAAACCCTGAACTTTTATGAATCGCACCAATAATTGTACCTGGACTGCGTAGAGGAGTGGGTCACCACAATATATTAAAAACCCTGAACTTTTATGATTCGCACCAATAATTGTACCTGGACTGCGTAGAGGAGTGGGTCACCACAATATCTTAAAAACCCTGAACTTTTATGATTCGCACCAATAATTGTACCTGGACTGCGTAGAGGAGTGGGTCACCACAATATCTTAAAAACCCTGAACTTTTATGATTCGCACCAATAATTGTACCTGGACTGCGTAGAGGAGTGGGTCACCACAATATATTAAAAACCCTGAACTTTTATGATTCGCACCAATAATTGTACCTGGACTGCGTAGAGGAGTGGGTCACCACAATATATTAAAAACCCTGAACTTTTATGATTCGCACCAATAATTGTACCTGGACTGCGTAGAGGAGTGGGTCACCACAATATAAATTAAAAACCCTGAACTTTTATGAATCGCACCAATAATTGTACCTGGACTGCGTAGAGAAGTGGGTCACCACAATATATTAAAAACCCTGAACTTTTATGATTCGCACCAATAATTGTACCTGGACTGCGTAGAGGAGTGGGTCACCACAATATCTTAAAAACCCTGAACTTTTATGATTCGCACCAATAATTGTACCTGGACTGCGTAGAGGAGTGGGCACTGGGCACCACAATAAAATATATAAAAAACCTTCAACAGATCTGCATTACACTACACATACGGCTGCTCCTCCATCCTCTCCATCATATACATGTTGGAGTTTTAGCGTGTGACAACCTCTTGTTTTTGATAATGTCAGTGCATTTTGAATATTTTTCAATTTGCCCCACACCACTGAATGTACTTTATCTATGATACGCAATACGCATCTATCTATCTTGACTGCGTAGTGTGGTGGCCCCGGTACACAATTTGGTAGCGAGGCCACAATATAATTAAAAAACCCTCCACGTGTCTGAATTCCACCAAACAAGTATCTGGACTGCATAGTGGGGTGGCCCCGGTACCCAATTTGATACCGGGGCCACAATACCTCCTCCAAACATGGTACAGACAATTCGTCATTGAGATCCCAGACAGACAGGGTCAAAGTGTTATTGTTTGACTTTGTAAACCCAAAAAACTGTCCCTGTTGCACATAGTCGTGCAATGAAGACTGACTTTTTCATTTAAAGGCACGATCTTTCAAGTGTAGTGTTTGTAAGTCTAAGTCATATTATACTTTTGGTAAAATTGGTTTATTTTGTTCCTCTTTATGGTAATTAATTAGTAATAGAATTAAAGTATGAAATAGAATTAAAGTATGAAATAGAATTAAAGTATGAAATAGAGTGGTATAGATAGAGTGGTCCACACAATATAATAATAAAACCCTCAACTGGTCTGAATTCCACCAAACAAGTATCTGGACTGCGTAGTGTGGTGGCCCCGGTACACAATTTGGTACCGAGGCCACAATATAATTAAAAAATTGGGCATCAACTGTCACCGTTGTTTAATATCTGATACACCTAAATATGGACTGCACAGTGGAGTGGCCCCGGTAGTAAATTTGGTGCCGGGGCCACAATACCTCCATCAACCCTCTAAATCCCACTCCACTGATGGCGGACACCGGGCGCACGTCTAACACCAACATTGCAGTTACAGCCGCAGTTATACGCTTTGCAATAGGGTGACTACTATCGTATTTTGTGGTCATGGCAAACGACTGTTGGACGGTCAATTGTTTTGTGAAAGACTTAGCGGTCTTACGACTTCCCCTCTGGGAAGATGACCGACTAACAGCAGCAACAGCAGCAGTGGCAGTAGTAGGCGTACCGCTGCAGGATTCCTCGGATGAATCCCGTATTGAGGAGGACTCAGTCTGGCTGCTGACTTGGGCTGCAGGACTGAATCTGATGGAGATTGTGGAGGAAGTTGACGAGGAGGGTGTTGCTGGTGTGTATCCAACTGGACCACGGGATTTAGGTGTCCCTGTACCGATGAGGGTCCTAGCCCCAGTTCCTGAACTAACCACTGAACTATGAAGGTTATTCAGGTGACGTATAAGGGAGGATGTTCCTAGGTGGGCAAGATCCTTACCCCTGCTTATTTGAGCTTTACATAAGCTACATATGGCCATACATTGGTTGTCTGGATTTGGATAAAAATAACTCCAGACCGAAGAGGTGCATTTTTTGGTCTTCTGACCAGGCATGACGATGGGTTTTTTCATCCCATGGACATCAGCTGTTTCCCCCCCTGGTGCCTCATTTACAATAACCACATCACCATCCTCATCATCAAGTTCCTCCACAGCGCCAGCTACATCATCAATAGCCTCCTCCCGAGCCACCTCTTCCCGTACAGTGATGGGAAGGTCAGGCTTGACAACCACCAACACCCTTGGACTCGCCTTGGGGATTTGTGATAATTTCTCTTTAGAAGGCAGAGTTGTTTGCTGTTTTGTTGCTGACAGCATAACTCTCTTCAATTTTTTGTAGGGGGGGGGAGGAGGAGGAGGGCTAAGATCCGTGGGTGAAGCTGAACCACTAGTCATGAACACGGGCCAGGGCCTAAGCCGTTCCTTGCCACTCCGTGTCGTAAATGGCATATTGGCAACTTTACGTTTCTCCTCAGATGATTTAAAGTTTCTCTTTTTGCTACTTTTTCTTAACTTGGGCTTTTTGGATTTTACATGCCCGGTACTACGAGATTGGGCATCGGGCTTGGAAGACGACGTTGATGGCATTTCATCGTCTATGTCATGACTAGTGGCAGCAGCTTCAGCATTAGGAGGAAGTGGGTCTTGATCTTTCCCTACTTTATCCTCCAAATTTTTGGTCTCCATTATATGTAGCACAAGATACTGCAGAATGTGTGAACTTGGTAATATTGCAATACCAATGGACTTATACTGCTGGATTGGTTTTGCAAATTTGGTTATAATTATTATATATATTTTTTTTTTTTTTAATTTTTTATTTTTTTTTACTTTTTTTTAATTTTTAAAAAACTTGGGAATAGTGGGGAAAAAACTATGCCCTTAGAAGCACAGAGCACAGGACACAGCACCACTGGACTGAACAGGACACGGCACAGGACCCAGCAGCACTACGGAACTCAGCAGGACAGAGCACAGGACACAGCACCACTGGACTGATACTGCAGAATGTGTGAACTTGGTAATATTGCAGTACCAATGGACTTATACTGCTGGATTGGTTTTGCAAATTTGGTTATAATTATTATATATTTTATTTTTTTTTTAAATTTTTTATTTTTTTTTACTTTTTTTTTATTTTTTAAAAACTTGGGAATAATGGGGAAATAACTATGCCCTTAGAAGCACAGAGCACAGGACACAGCACCACTGGACTGAACAGGACACGGCACAGGACCCAGCAGCACTACGGAACTCAGCAGGACAGAGCACAGGACACAGCACCACTGGACTGATACTGCAGAATGTGTGAACTTGGTAATATTGCAGTACCAATGGACTTATACTGCTGGATTGGTTTTGCACATTTGGTTATAATTATATATTTTTTTTTTAATTTCTAATTTTTTATTTTTTTTTACTTTTTTTTTATTTTTTAAAAACTTGGGAATAATGGGGAAATAACTATGCCCTTAGAAGCACAGAGCACAGTACACAGCACCACTGGACTGAACAGGACACAGCACAGGACCCAGCAGCACCACTGACCTCAGAAGGACAGAGCACAGCACACAGCACCACTGGACTGATACTGCAGAACACAGCACAGCACAGCACAGCACAGCACAGCACTAAACAGCACAGAACTAAACAGCACAGAACTAAACAGCACAGAACTAAACAGCACAGAGGACCACCTAACACACCCTCCCTCTACCCTGATCAATGCCCGAGTGAAGATGGCGGCGACTAGCGGGGAATTTATAGGATCCGAGTATCGCGAGATCCGACAACGGGATTATGAGTCAGAGCCTCAGTTTCACTTTTGAATTTGGCGCCAATACCCGGATCTGTCTCGGATCCGACTCGGATCCGCAACGTTCGGGTGGGCTCGGATTTCATAAATCCGAGTGCGCTCATCCCTAATTCTAATTGTCCTGTAGCTAAATGAAAAATCCACATAAAGAATGACTTAAATATGTTTTTCCAAGACAACCCGCTGCCTTTCCACTTTCTAAGTTATAGATAACTTTTGTAGCTGTAATGGCTCCAGCTTTGGAGAATGGCTACCAGTTGGCTACTTGAGGAAACGTTCTCCTCTTGCAGTCAGTGCATATTTGTATTTTAATTAGAGTCTTTTACGCTGTCTGACTGACGAAAATGGAAAATGTTTAAAACAAACTGCACATTTTTCATGCATCATAATTAGTATGTCACCAAAATCTAGATTTAAACTTTGTCAGAATATGCAGCAAGCTGAGAGAGCTTAGAGTAAGAAACAAGTATAATGTTTTAATAAAAATTAGGGATTTAGTTAAAATGATCAAATATTCTCTGGAATTCATAATAATAATTTAGCAAAATAATGGCCTATATTTCACAGACAATGATAGGTTGTGTTCTGGTCCATCAGTATAATGGCACAGGATGCTAGCTTGTAGCACATTCTGGGACAAGTTGTTTTCTTTTCTTCTCCCTGGGCCTTAGTCATTAAGGAAAGCAAGGCAAAAAAAAAAGTAAGTTTGCTCCTGGAAAAATTATATTACAATGCAAGGGGTGAGAATTAGTTCATTATTTTGCACATAAGTAAAATACTGGCTGTTTTTTCATGTAGCACACAAATACTTGATAGCTTAATTTTTACACTGAAATTTAAAGTTGATCTAGTACATGCCCTACCCCAACTATAATCTGTCCCCACTTTTTAAATTTACCTCCCCCTCCAATGCACCATGGTTTTGCCAAGGTGCAAAGTTACTCTTTATTTCACTTTCCTTTCCTTAATGAATCAGCCCCCCTTTGTAGCCACCTGTCATCTCGCCTCTGCACTTACTGTACCTTTTGTAAAGACTACACATGGCAGCCAATTTTGTGTTTGTGTTGTTATGGGGAAAACTACATATCTTTGGATAAGGTAATATATAAGAAGGGGTAGATTGCGCAAATAAACAACTGCTGTTAAACACACCTATAGGAATCACACAATATTTCAAACATTAAATAAAATAAAATCTATATAGGGATGTTTCAGCGCTGCTGGCTGTGATCACATGGATATGTCCCACAATAAAACAATATACGTATAGAAAAAGAAACCAACCAATCTTATCTTCTTAACAACATATATAAGTGAATGAAAAAATACTTACATTTTTCATTCAACAGATGATGTTGTGTAGTGAATGTGAGATTAATCAACTTCAACTTGGATTGAAGTTGATTAATCTCACATTCACTACACAACATCATCTGTTGTTACTATATCACACTATGTTGTGTTTTTGTATTTTTTTAATGCTATGTCATCACATAACGAAGGAAAGATCTGAACAAAGTGACCCACGGATCTACTCCTAAAATTTAAGTATTTTTCATTCACTTATATATGTTGTTAAGATGATAAGATTGGTTGGTTTATTATTCTATATGTATATTGTTTTATTGTGGGACATATCCATGTAATCACAGCCAGCAGCGCTGAAACATCCCTATATAGATTTTATTTTACATATCTTTGGAACTGGTAAATTAAGGTAAGACTTTAGCTGGGTTATAATGGCAATGATTGTATTATGCCAATTTATAGAAATAAAACAGATTATGCTGTACCTGTCTACTTGAGGGTCCAAACAGGTATCTCAGATATTTGTGAAGTAACTAACTTTGCTCTTTATATTCTCATTGTATCTATTTTTTCAGTCAACTTCTTGACATCATCCATCTCTTAGAAGCCTGAAAAGGATTGTAAGACAATGCTTCTAGTACACCATGTTTATGTTCTGTGTTGTTATGTACTTTTCCAAAAATAAGATCGCAGTGCTGTTTCTGGCTTTTGTTGCTATGGTGGAATAATATTGGCCTTGCTGAATTTCTGTAGTGCACTGCTATGCTGTATATGGTCAATTGTTATATTGTCTCATTATGTTAATAACTAAAAACTCTACACACTATTCTGGCATTAGTGATTAGAAGGGCAAAAGGTAAAACTTTAAGGCACTGTTAAACTCTATTTTCTTTATTGTTATTACATTAGCTTAAAATAACTACATTTGACCATTCCTCCTTAAACCTACAAAAAGTAAATTTTATGCAAAACGTAATAATTTTCATTGAGTTATTATTATTATTATTATTATTATTATTATTATTATTATTATTAATAATAATAATAATATTTATTTGAATATAGTTTAGTTGATTTACAAAATAATAATTAACCTCCCATAATTTCAGCTACCTAGTTATTACAATAGTAATTATTTTATGATGCCAAACAGTAAATGAGAGTGAACTGTGATCAGTTTCTGATTATTTCTAATTAAATAATTTTGTACAACTTTGTTCTCTACTCATGTCAATCTAGGTCTTATAAGTGTTTGCATTCCAGAGATACATTATAGGCATGTGTGAGTTGTACTCTTATCCACTATCTTATATTAAGACTCATGCAGAGTTGGACACATTTGTACCATGAACGTGAGCAGGAAAACAAACTCATGAAAAAGCGGATTTACGCGCATTTACTAATTCAGACACATTTCAATATCCATCCAGTTCTATTATACTGGCTTATGTGCCAGGTTCATGTCAGCAATAACAAGTGTGTACACACCATGATATTATAGAGGTAACATAGGGATAATCTGGAAATGTGGCCTGACAGTTAATGGTACATGTAAATCGCATTACTCTATTATTAATAAATGTGAAAATTGCATTTACCATATACAGTATAATTTAAAACAGACATATGATTTCCCTCCTTTAAAAGTTAATTGGGAATCTTCTTTCCTACCATAGTCCTACTGGGAATAAAGTAATGCAAATAGACTGCCGCAACTTCATATAATAGGGCAGCCACACTAACAAATTAAGTAGGAGGAATCAAGATGCAATCAGCTAATCAGAAGTGACTAGCTAGTGCTGCGGATTGTCATCATCATCAGTGAGCCTCCTTCCAGCTCCTGCAGGAGGTATGCCTCATGACAGGAGTATATAAGTATGTGTCCAGTTCTATCTCGGACACAATTATGTAAACAAGCCCTTATCTATACAGCATATTGACCTACCATTTAATTTTTTATTTATTTTTAAATTCTCCCTGAAGGAACGCAGGTTATTTTATATGTGTTTCAAATGGGAAACCACTAATGGAATAACAAAACTCTCCAACACCCCAGTGGCTGCCCAATAATGATACTGGTTCCTTTTTTTCCATGCTCTTGCCCTTTGATGCAGCTACCCTAGCTGCACCCTTAGCTCTCATAGCGAAACTTTCTCTTTGATTGCATTGGCAATTCCTGTTAATGAATTGTACATATACCCTCCATTGTCTCCCCACTGTTCCCACTAATTCAGAGGAACCCAACCCAGAGATAAAGTGTGGTCTCTGTGGTTCCTTCCACAAGTCCATGTATTTCATAACTCACCTAGCCTGCTTATAGTCAGCCTTTCTCTGACAATAATACCAAATATACTATAAGCATGAATTCCTTCTATATACAGTGTTATCTCCAGATTAGTATCTAAGTACCTGAAAAGAACAAACACTGCTTTGGGAACTTGTCCCTGATTGCACACCTTTAATATATGGAGGACGTAATCACTGCTGAAAGGATTTCAGAGCTTGGAGCCACTCTGCATGTCTCTTCTCCTTCATCTCCCTCTTTGTATCTGGCTCAGGGAACTCTTTATGATGTTTTCTTCCTCAGACTAAAACAGGTGTAAGCCCAGATGACCACCTCCACAGAATTAGACCTCATGTTCTCTCCTGCAATCTAATGCTTTGCAGAAGCCATCTCCACACTTCTCTCTACCCTCAACTCCACTCAGTAGCTCAGTCTCTGCCATGGTCACAATCTTTAGGAGAGTATTGTTTCTTTGTCAGAAGACAACCTTAGATTTAGAGCACCATTAATTCTACAATACAACTCCATAATGGAAAAAAAAAACCTCTTTTAACCGTCACATATACTGTAAAAGTTTCCATTGATTTATAATAAGTGATTGATCAGTTATCAGATATTTTAAGCTTTCAAAGACTATGAGCTATGGGTCTCATTTAGTGTTAGGAGCAACTCCAGTGGAGGAGCACCTGTGGAAAAAATTCACCTTCTAGCTGGATTTACTCCTAAATCTACACAGGGTGCTATATTCTTCTGTTTCCTGTAAGAAATTTTAGCCAGAAAGTTTGCAATATGCCATTGCCAAGATCCTCATTTTATACCAAATATCCAACATACCAAATTTCTATATTTGTAAACATTATTAGTAAATCTTATATAATAGACTTGCCCTGTACTGCTCCAGATAATATTGTGTGTGTCTTTACACAATATATTAACTGAAGGATTGACAGCTGCCACTGAACCGCCTGTCCTTACTCATGAGCATTCAATGAGTTGAGATAAGTTTAATGAATGATATGCATGAAAATTGAGCATGTGCTCATGAGTACAAGAAAGCGGTTGTTCATAGAGATGACTAATGAAGGATTTTTTTATGTTGCATTTATCTTGTGTTAAAAACACCACCGAAAACCGCCTATGTGTACTAGTCTGACTCTGAGAATATGTTAATTTGCACTATGATTAATTCCTATGGGTGTTGCGCTTTAAAAGTACAGCATAGCTTTGAAAGAACACTTTCTTTTTGTCCCATTTAATTCTCTAAAAATGAAACAGTTAGTCACAGTAGTGTGTAATACCTGCTATGTATAACTCTTTTTCCAACAATTTACCAAGTGTTGTGTTTTGTTTTTTAACTGATGAAAAGCACTCTGACATTAGAAGATATTATTCTCAATGTAACTGTACACATAGCCGTGCTGATGTTTGTTATGTTTATGGAAACTGCATGTTCATTATATAGAAGCAATGCTGCACGCGTTTTTAATTTGAAAGTATATAATACACCCAAAAAGTGCTCCAAAAGTATTGAAGACATTTAGAAAAGCTTCGGAAGCCTTAATTTGTGGTTTGGGAAACACCTATAATATGCTTATTGCTGCGGTTTTAATACATATGTGATCATTAAAAGAGAATCATACTTTTGCGGTAGTTTTTTAAAAAAATATCAACGTATCACATTGTTACCTTTATTTATAAATTAACGTGTACTTATATAGCGCCCTCATACTCCACAGCCATTTACATTTAATTGGATGCAAACGCAGTAATAAAGCAAGACTGGGTATTAACAAACAAAGAGGTAAGAGGGCTCTGTTTGTAAATTTACAGTCAATTTTGATGGCAGTCAATTAACCTACTAGTATGTTTTTGAAATGTGGGAGGAAACCCACACAAACACGGGGAGAACATACAAACTCCACTAAGCCACTGTGCTGCCCACGAGATAGATATATAAGGTGGATTAGATGATTAGGCAGCACACTGTGGCTATGCCAGTTAGAGGATATAATTTGATTTATAAGGGGAATAAAAGTTTGGTGGCGAAACTATGGTAAAGTAAGTTTTGCTGTTGAATTTTATTGTGTATTTATGATGATACATAGCCAATAAACTCATCAATGAAAGGGTGAAGGTTTGCTATGATCACTATAAATGTACTGCTGTAAGCTTTGCTATTCAGGTAAACTTGCCCTCAGCTTTACACATTAAATTGGATAAAAAAATATGTTCATTTTATTTTGAATTCAAATATGTTCAGCATGGAATGAAAACCACAAGAAGCTTGCTGGGTATTTATTTAATAAAGGTTGTTCTATAAATTGCTGAGAATGTTGAATGTTATATGGGGGGGTGGCAATTTTATGAGCTGAACACCTCTAGTCTTCATGCTAATGCAGGACGATTAATATTCATGAGGCGTTATGAGGGACTTGATAGGTTGCCTTCTAATAAATATTGGTTTAGTCCACAAAATAGCTGCCTGTTCTCTGTAAATAAATGATTCATAGGGGCAATATGAGTTAAGTCTGTATACAAGGAAAAAGCTCCTGGGTGAGATGAGAAGCTTATCCACAGGAGAGGTTTCATAAATCTAACAAGAAGAAATGGAGGAATGATGAGGTAGTACAGTCATGTGAAAAAAAACTCCACCCTCTTTCAAAAATGTATTTTCACATATCAAGAAATGATTTACTACCATCGAGTCCTCGCAAAGTGTATTTAAGAAAAAATAAGCCATGTATAAAAACAAAACAAAAAGTAAATACACCCTTTCTGTTTACATATCAATAAAAAATGGAATTTGTGCCAGGTGTTAATAATCATCTGTAATTTATTGATTGATCATCTGGAAGTGCTACCTGTTCCATATAAAAACAACTCGGTCTGGATTATTCAGGATTGTGTTTGCACCATATCAAGGAGACCAAGGAGAAAAAAAATCTTGATTTCTCCCAGAGAACCGATTGTAGCTGTTCACAAGTCTGAAGCTTATCATACTACAATGATTATTTATACATGGAGAACATTAAAGACAGTTGTCCGTCTTTCCAGGAGTGGCCGTCCCTGCAAATTCATCCAAAGATTTACAGTTTGATACTCTGAAAAAGGACCCAAAAGCTATACCTCTAGAAACATTTGTATTACAGTAAATGTTAAAATTTATGAGTCAACAATCAGAAAAAGATTGAACAAGTATGGCTTTCATTGAAGGGTAGCCAGGGCGCCTTCTCCCCAGCATCTAAGCAAAACACAAGACTTCTGTAAAAATGTCCTGTGGATAAAAAAATATGAAAGTTTAGCTATATGGGCTTAAAGAGCAATGCCTTGTTTGGTAAAAAAATCAAACACAGTGAATTACCACATGAGCCACATACCAGTTGTCAATCATGCTGGTGGAGTGGGGATTTATTAAGGTTGCAATCACCAGACTTGGAAGCCTCACGATCATTGAGTCTACCATGATCTCTCTAGAGTGTTCTAGAGGGGAAATGTGACGCCATCTGTCCAACAAGCCATACATTTTCTGAGCTTGGCCATTGAGATGGCTTGGCAGAACCTTTAAGAGAACTGTGCATTAACAAATGCCCTCAAACATCACTGAACTGATGGAGTGATTTATAATATTAGAGGAGTGGGTCAGCGTTCCTCAAATATGATGTAAGAGACTGATAAATTACTACAAAAAAATAGTTACTTCAAGTTATTGGTGCTAGAGGTGGTAGTGCAATCTACTGAATCATGGCGTACTTACTTTTTCATTTTGGCCTGTTTTTTGTTGAATAAATAATAACAAGTATGTCTGTTTCATCTACTGTACATTGTGCGCTAATCCATGAAAAGGTAAATATTGTATAGTGGTGCATGAGGTGGGTAGGAGTCATTTCTCTTTAATATAAAACAATGTGAGAAAGGAATAGAATAAAAGGAAAAGAGGAACAATTTGAGGGGAGACAAGGGGCCCGGGCCTGCCTGTGAAGTGGGGGAGTCATCCAACCTGGTATGGCCCTGCCCTCATTGGATGCTATGGAAGGGGCCCCAAGAAGTTGCTGTACATGGGCCCAATATTTCTCTTGGCGACCCTGGTTATTAGGTACATGTTTTATCTTTTACTCCCAGTATTCCAGAGTTGCATTGTTACATAAAATGACAATAATTCAAAATGATACCATTGTTTATGATAATAGTGATTAATGACATTGCACATGAAAATGAGATAATGAAACTGCTTCTATTCAAGTGGGCCTGATTTAGAGTTCAAATCAAGTTCAATTGCACAAAATAAAAATGTGACTCGCATAAAAATTGCTTCAGTCCGCATGTGCACCACATGAGTAGTATTTTGAGTTGCATATATTTTGCACATGCGACCGCTTGCACTTGAAGAGGTGTGTAAGGAGTATTAACGTGTAAGTTCAGTACAGTAAGGGTGTGAAGATGCAAATCAGCCATGCGCCTTAGAAATACCTCTAATTGTAACTTAGGCATATCTTTAAAGTACACCCTTTAGGAGGCGTATCTTGCTTGTTGCATATGCCTGGTGCAAGTTTGCGAGATTTCTATTCACTAGAATTAAAGTTGCACGTAAATTAAGATACATGTGACTCAAAATACCGCCGCATGTACATAAATGTATGACTGCATTTTCCTCTGTGCAAAAGTGTCAGTGTCACAATCAACATTAAATCAGGCCCAATGAAGGGCGAAGCGTGAACTTGATTTCCAGATTTGTACAGATGGCAACAGTATATGTGTGTGTGTGTGTGTGTGTGTGTGTATATGTATATGTGTATATATATATATATATATATATATATATATATATAGATAGATAGATATATAGATATATCTCATAATGTGTATCTTTCTTCCTCTCAGCTATCCTTGGGATGCATACCCTGATGAGTAATCAGCAGTATTATGAAGCCCTTGCAAGCACAACAATTGTCAACAAAGAGGGCCTAAATAGTAAGTTTGACTCACTTTCACTTGCTAATGATGTAGAGCAAATATGTTCACACATTTTACATACTGGGGAATATAGAATTGTCTATATTTTTAACAATCAGACAAATCCCTGTTAGAACAATTCCCCTTCAACTGACGGCTACAAAAATTAAAATATTTAGGTGTTCTTAACTAAGCGCCATCAGCAGCTCTTTCAAGCCAACTTTCCCCACACCCTCTCCAAAGTGAAATCTGACCTTCAATCCTGGTCTTGCCAATACATCTCCTGGATAGAATGTATCAATAAAAATGACCATCATCCCACAGTTGCTATATCTGTTTCAGACCCCCCCTATTTGAATCCCCCCTATGTTTTCAAATATCTCCATTACATTACCTCTAAATTTATCTGAACGGGCAAACAACTGCAAGTAGGGCTGCGAGTCCTTCAAAGATCCTCTCGGGGTGGTGGCCTTGGAATCCCGAATTTCAAACACTACTATTTATCTGCCCATGTCGCTTAATGTGTCTTATGGTGTGGCCACACGGCCTCCAGGGTCTGGATATCTGTTGAGGCTGAAGATCTGGGTCTACTCACCCCTGCTACCTTCCTCTGGCTCCCACGGGCTCACTGTCTCAAGGTACTGACCCATCTGGCTGTTGCACACGCCTTAGCAATTTGGGACTTTGCATCCAGGCGATATGGTCTCTCTAAGCACCCTTCTCCGATTATCCATCTATTTAACTCTTCAAAATTCCCACCGTGTTTGCTACCCACCGAATTTTCCGCCTGGCACACTCGAGGTGTCTGTTATTTAAAGGATATATTCTGCTCTACCCTTTATCCACAATTCACTGATATTCAAATAGCCATAGATATCCCATCTAAATACTTCTACCAGTATCTCTAAATTTGCAACTTCCATACTTCTATCAAATTGCGCCTCTCTGCACATCCACTCACTAGGGTTAAGGCGATGTGCCTGTGCAGGGCATCCACGCCTGGCTTAATTTCCACTATATATTCTGAGCTCTCTCGCCCATCTGAATCCACTCAGGACCCCCATGAGTTGGCATGGGAGTGAGATTTGGGTAACTCTATAGATGATGAAGACTGTGCTGACATACAGGAAAATATTGCCTCCAGATCAATATGTGTTAAAATCAAAGAAAACGTATATAAGCTCCTATATGTGTGGTATTACGTCCCAACCCGACTTTGCAGGATGTTACCCGATGCCTCGGATCGTTGCTGGTATGGGTGCTCTGGGGAGGGCACGTTTCTTCATATCTGGTGGGAATGCCCAAAATGAATCCAATTTTGGCGAGACATTAAGATCCTGATCCAATCCCTGATTCAAATTGACATCCCACTTGATCCTAAATTAATTCTTTCTTTTGCCTCTCGGACTTCCTGCTGCGACTCATCATCAAAATAAATTAGCACATCATATAATTTCAGCTGCCACATAACAAATCAGATTGGAAACAAGCTACATCTCCCTCCCTCCAGGCTATCATCAACTGAGCATGGCATGTTCACTGTATGGAATTTATGTCAAGCATAATCAATAACTCCTCTAAATCCTTTAATAAAGTATGGGACCCTTGGCTGTCATTTTTTCAATACTGCTCCACCCTCCCATAGAATAACTAGAGCCATTGCTCTCTGAATACATCCACCCCTCTCTGTGGCCTTAGCCACACCCCCTACTTCTCTTCTCCATCTATTTTTTTCCCTCTTTTCTCACTTTTTGCTCTTATCTTCCTCCCTCTTCCTCTCTGTTTCTCCATTTTTGCTCTCATTTTCCTCCTTCTTCCTCTCTGTTTCTCCCCTTTTGTTCACTCTTTCTCTATTCATTTTTCCTGTATCAAATTCTCTGAAAAACTACGCTCCCTTTAATTGGTTTATCCACACCTTTATAAGCTACAGCATGTTATATCTATGTTGACCTTGTCATATCCGCTGACTTATACCTGCTGTTGATGTATTATGCTTTTATGTATGTTAATGACCTTGAATAAACAAATCTTTAAAAAAATGTATAGATAATTATGTGCTTTTCAGCTATGTCTTTCATCAATCACAATTGTATTTTTGTTGTCCTTGAATACAACACAGCAGCAATTACAGTATTCCCTGACTATAAAGCCCCCCTATATTGTTCAACCCTCTCATATATTCTCTGCATCATACTGCATTAAAATATATTGCCAGACACCACCCTTGCTACGATGTCAGCTTTGGCCTGTGTGTTTTTGTAGTTTTTTCATAGCTGTACTGTAAGTTCATATAATATAAGTACATTTTCATATAGGTGTGATAAAACCAACACAATATAAACCAGTTCCTGATGAAGAACCTAATTCAACAGATGTGGATGAAACCTTGGAACGAGTTAAAAGCAATGACACTGACCTTGAAGAAGTTAATCTCAACAATATTAGGGTATGTTGTCGTGTTTTTCTACAAAAAAAACTATTAATATTGGGGACATTTATAAAAACTATCTTACAGCCACAAAGCACAAAATAGTTTTAAAAAGAAATAGATGATGGAATTACTTTAGTTAAGTAGTGCCTGATCATTGTCTTTGATGGTGTTGACTTGAATCTGTATTAAAGTGTATTGGCTATCCAATCGAGTGCTCCTTTCAGTGTACACTGTATTCATTATAGGATTGAAAGTTTCCCCCTCGGCTGGAGACGACCAGCATTGAATCTTGAGTCATTCATTATTCTTCACCTTAGCTTCAACGATTTTCACTAATGGCAAAAGTAAGGTGTTGGGTAGGGACACCAAGGGAGACACTTCCACCTAAAAATAGATGGACACACCCTAGGTTTGTTAAACTGGATGACAGCTTTAATAGAACTACCTGTTTTAGATGTCTAAAAACTTATAACAGCTTTTAAAATGCACCCCAAAAAAACACCGTGCACTAGTGCTACAGCAATTTTTTTGGAACGGTACATAAATATATTTCTACTCTAGGGACTAACTAGATTTTAAAAATGACTAGGGATGTGCACCGGCGACTTTTGAGGTCTCGTGTTTTGTGTTTTGGATCCGGATTTTCGTTATTTTTGGGGTTCGGATTTGTCTCGCAAAACACTTGACGAAAGGTCTCGGTTCGGATTTAAGGTTTTGGATTCGGATTTTTTTGGAAAAAAACATAAAAAGTTTAAAAATCAAGTTTTTGGGCTTATTTTCACTCCTAGGCTATTATTAACCTCAATAACATTCAATAACAAGCATTTCCACTAATTTACAGTGTATTCTGAACACCTCACAATATAGTTATTAGTCCAAAACGTTGCAACAAGGTATCTTTCTGGACTGCGTAGAGGAGTGGGTCACCACAATATATATTAAAAACCCTGAACTTTTATGATTCGCACCAATAAATGTACCTGGACTGCGTAGAGGAGTGGGTCACCACAAGATATATTAAAAACCCTGAACTTTTATGATTCGCACCAATAAATGTACCTGGACTGCGTAGAGGAGTGGGTCACCACAATATCTATTAAAAACCCTGAACTTTTATGATTCGCACCAATAAATGTACCTGGACTGCGTAGAGGAGTGGGTCACCACAATATCTATTAAAAACCCTGAACTTTTATGAATCGCACCAATAAATGTACCTGGACTGCGTATAGGAGTGGGTCACCACAAGATATATTAAAAACCCTGAACTTTTATGATTCGCACCAATAAATGTACCTGGACTGCGTAGAGGAGTGGGTCACCACAAGATATATTAAAAACCCTGAACTTTTATGAATCGCACCAATAAATGTACCTGGACTGCGTATAGGAGTGGGTCACCACAATATATATTAAAAACCCTGAACTTTTATGATTCGCACCAATAAATGTACCTGGACTGCGTAGAGGAGTGGGTCACCACAAGATATATTAAAAACCCTGAACTTTTATGATTCGCACCAATAAATGTACCTGGACTGCGTAGAGGAGTGGGTCACCACAATATCTATTAAAAACCCTGAACTTTTATGAATCGCACCAATAAATGTACCTGGACTGCGTATAGGAGTGGGTCACCACAAGATATATTAAAAACCCTGAACTTTTATGATTCGCACCAATAAATGTACCTGGACTGCGTAGAGGAGTGGGTCACCACAATATCTATTAAAAACCCTGAACTTTTATGAATCGCACCAATAAATGTACCTGGACTGCGTAGAGGAGTGGGTCACCACAATATCTATTAAAAACCCTGAACTTTTATGAATCGCACCAATAAATGTACCTGGACTGCGTATAGGAGTGGGTCACCACAAGATATATTAAAAACCCTGAACTTTTATGATTCGCACCAATAAATGTACCTGGACTGCCTAGAGGAGTGGGCACTGGGCACCACAATAAAATATATAAAAAACCTTCAACAGGTCTGCATTACACTACACATACGGCTGCTCCTCCATCCTCTCCATCATATACATGTTGGAGTTTTAGCGTGTGACAACCTCTTGTTTTTGATAATGTCAGTGCATTTTGAATATTTTTCAATTTGCCCCACACCACTGAATGAACTTTATCTATGATACGCATCTATCTATCTTGACTGCGTAGTGTGGTGGCCCCGGTACACAATTTGGTACCGAGGCCACAATATAATTAAAAAACCCTCCACGTGTCAGAATTCCACCAAAAAAGGGTATGGACTGCGTAGTGTGGTGGCCCCGGTACTCAATTTGGTACCGAGGCCACAATATAATTAAAAAATTGGGCATCAACAGTCAACGTTGTTTAATATCTGATACACCTCTATCTGGACTGCATAGTGGAGTGGCCCCGGTACCCAATTTGGTACCGGGGCCACAATACCTCCTCCAAACATGGTACAGACAATTCGTCATTGAGATCCCATCAAGTATGTTAAAGACAGACAGGGTCGAAGTGTTATTCGTTGACTTTGTAAACCCAAAAAACTGTCCCTGTTGCACATAGTCGTGCAGTGAAGACTGACTTTTTCATTTAAAGGCACGATCTTTCAAGTGTAGTGTTTGTAAGTCTAAGTCATATTATACTTTTGGTAAAATTGGTTTATTTTGTTCCTCTTTATGGTAATTAGTCATAGAATTAAAGTATGAAATAGAATTAAAGTATGAAATAGAATTAAAGTATGAAATAGAATTAAAGTATGAAATAGAGTGGTATAGAGTTGTAGTGTGGTATAGATAGAGTGGTCCACACAATATAATAATAAAACCCTCAACTGGTCTGAATTCCACCAAACAAGTATCTGGACTGCGTAGTGTGGTGGCCCCGGTACACAATTTGGTACCGAGGCCACAATATAATTAAAAAATTGGGCATCAACTGTCACCGTTGTTTAATATCTGATACACCTAAATATGGACTGCACAGTGGAGTGGCCCCGGTAGTAAATTTGGTGCCGGGGCCACAATACCTCCTCCAACTTCCAAGTGTAGTGTTTATAAAGACAGACAGCATCGAAGTGTTATTAGTTGACTTTCTTAACCCTAAAATTGTCCCTGTTGCAAATATTCGTGCAATGGACAGTTACTTTTTTATTGAAAGACTCAAGCTTTCAAGTGTAGTGTTTATAAAATATAAACAACAATACAGTAGTTTTAGAGCACGTCAATACCTCTTGTTTTAAATTATGACACGGCATTTTACTTTTGGTTTAATTTCTTGAATTTTTTTAAATTTGGTTTTACTTTTTGAACATGGCAAACGACTGTTGATTGGTCATATAATGCAAAAAAAAAAGGTCCAAGATGGAATTGTCCTTGGGCCCTCACACCCACCCTTATGTTGTTTAAATAGGACATGCACACTTTAACAAACCAATCATTTCAGCGACAGGGCCTACCAAACAACTTTGGCTGAAATGATTGGTTTGTTTGGGCCCCCACACCAAAAAAGCTATTCATCTCTCCCTGTACAGACTAAACAGGCTCTACTGAGGCAAGATGTCGTCCTCATCCTCAACCTCTGATTCCTCTCCCCCTACAGTGTGTACTTCCTCCTCATCACACATTATCAATTCGTCCCCGCTGGACTCCACAACCACAGGTCCCTCTGTAGTATCTGGAGGGCAGTGCTGTACTTCATTGAGGAATTGATTATTCATTTTTATAAACATCATTTTTTCAACGTTGTGAGGAAGCAACCTCCTTCGCCGCTCACTGACCAGGTTCCCCGCTGCACTAAAAACTCTTTCCGAGTACACACTGGAGGGGGGACAACTCAGGTAAAATAGAGCCAGTTTGTACAGGGGCTTCCAAACTGCCTTTTTTTCCTGCCAGTAACAATATGGACTGTCTGACATGTCTACTTGGATGGTGTCAGCAAAGTAATCATCCACAATTTTTTCTATTGTGACAGCATCCAATGCAGCGAGAGTAGACATGTCTGCAATGGTTGGCAGGTCCTTCAGTCCGGACCAGATGTTATCAGCATCCCCGCCAGTGCCTCTTTTGGGAAAACTGAGCTTTTTCCTCGCAGCCATAGATGTGGAAGAAAATGAGGGTGGAGCTGTTGGCATGTCACGGTCCTATTCAGAGGACAATCTCCTGACCAGCAGGTCTTTGCACCGCTGTAGACTTGTGTCCGCCGGAAACAGAGACACAACATACGCTTTAAACCGAGGATCGAGCACGGTGGCCAGAATGTATTCCTCTGACTTTAAAAGAGTGACCACCCTCGGATCCTGGCAAAGCGTACGAAGGGCTACATCCACAAGAGCTACATGCTTGGTGTAATCGCAATGGCTTACCAGCTCCTCCCTCACTTTCTCCAGCTGCTTCTGCAACAGCCTGATCAGGGGAATGACCTGACTCAAGCTGGCAGTGTCGGAACTGACTTCTCGTGTGGCAAGTTCAAATGGCTGCAGAACCTTGCACAACACGGAAATCAGTCTCCACTGCGCTTGACTGAGGCGCATCCCCACTCCTTTGCCTATGTCGTAGGTGGCTGTGTAGGCCTGAATGGCCTTTTGCTGCTCCTCCATCCTCTGCAGCATATAGAGGGTGGAGTTCCAGCGCGTCACAACCTCTTGTTTGAGGTGATGGCAGGGCAGGTTCATGCTTTTTTGATGTGCCTCTAGTCTGCGGTAGGCACTGGCTGAATGCCGAAAGTGTCCAGCAATTTTGCGCGCCACCGCAAGCATCTCCTGCACACCCCTGTCACTCTTGAGGTAATGCTGCACCACCAAATTAATGGTGTGGGCAAAACATGGGACGTGCTGGAAATTGCCCATATTTAATGCCCGCACAATGTTACTGGCATTGTCTGACACCACAAATCCCCATGAGAGTCTAAGTGGGGTAAGCCACTGGGAGATAATTTCCCTCATTTTCTCTAATATGTTGTCAGCGTTGTGCCTCTTATTAAAGCCTGTAATACACAATGTTGCCTGCCTTTGCATGAGCAGCCATTTTGTAGATGCTGCTACTGATGCAGCTGTTGCTGTTGCTGCGGAAGGGGATGCATCTACCCAGTGGGCTGTCACAGTCATATAGTCCTTCGTTTGCCCAGAACCACTTGTCCACATGTCCGTGGTTAAGTGGACAGTGGGTACAACCGCATTTTTAAGAGCACTGAGGACACTTGATCGTACTTCTCTGTACATTTTTGGTATCGCCTGCCTAGTGAAGTGGAATCTCGAGGGGATTTGGTACCGGGGACACAATACCTCCATCAACCCTCTAAATCCCACTCCACTGATGGCGGACACCGGGCGCACGTCTAACACCAACATTGCAGTTACAGCCGCAGTTATACGCTTTGCAATAGGGTGACTACTATCGTATTTTGTGGTCATGGCAAACGACTGTTGGACGGTCAATTGTTTTGTGAAAGACTTAGCGGTCTTACGACTTCCCCTCTGGGAAGATGACCGACTAACAGCAGCAACAGCAGCAGTGGCAGTAGTAGGCGTACCGCTGCAGGATTCCTCGGATGAATCCCGTATTGAGGAGGACTCAGTCTGGCTGCTGACTTGGGCTGCAGGACTGAATCTGATGGAGATTGTGGAGGAAGTTGACGAGGAGGGTGTTGCTGGTGTGTATCCAACTGGACCACGGGATTTAGGTGTCCCTGTACCGATGAGGGTCCTAGCCCCAGTTCCTGAACTAACCACTGAACTATGAAGGTTATTCAGGTGACGTATAAGGGAGGATGTTCCTAGGTGGGCAAGATCCTTACCCCTGCTTATTTGAGCTTTACATAAGCTACATATGGCCATACATTGGTTGTCTGGATTTGGATAAAAATAACTCCAGACCGAAGAGGTGCATTTTTTGGTCTTCTGACCAGGCATGACGATGGGCTTTTTCATCCCATGGACATCAGCTGTTTCCCCCCCTGGTGCCTCATTTACAATAACCACATCACCATCCTCATCATCAAGTTCCTCCACAGCGCCAGCTACATCATTAATAGCCTCCTCCCGAGCCACCTCTTCCCGTACAGTGATGGGAAAGTCAGGCTTGACAACCACCAACATCCTTGGACTCGCCTTGTGGATTTGTGATAATTTCTCTTTAGAAGGCAGAGTTGTTTGCTGTTTTGTTGCTGACAGCATAACTCTCTTCAATTTTTTGTAGGGGGGGGGGGAGGAGGAGGAGGGCTAAGATCCGTGGGTGAAGCTGAACCACTAGTCATGAACACGGGCCAGGGCCTAAGCCGTTCCTTGCCACTCCGTGTTGTAAATGGCATATTGGCAACTTTACGTTTCTCCTCAGATGATTTTAAGTTTCTCTTTTTGCTACTTTTTCTTAACTTGGGCTTTTTGGATTTTACATGCCCGGTACTACGAGATTGGGCATCGGGCTTGGAAGACGACGTTGATGGCATTTCATCGTCTATGTCATGACTAGTGGCAGCAGCTTCAGCATTAGGAGGAAGTGGGTCTTGATCTTTCCCTACTTTATCCTCCAAATTTTTGGTCTCCATTATATGTAGCACAAGATACTGCAGAATGTGTGAACTTGGTAATATTGCAGTACCAATGGACTTATACTGCTGGATTGGTTTTGCAAATTTGGTTATAATTATTATATATTTTTTTTTTTTTTAAATTTTTTATTTTTTTTTACTTTTTTTTTATTTTTAAAAAACTTGGGAATAGTGGGGAAATAACTATGCCCTTAGAAGCACAGAGCACAGGACACAGCACCACTGGACTGAACAGGACACGGCACAGGACCCAGCAGCACTACGGAACTCAGCAGGACAGAGCACAGGACACAGCACCACTGGACTGATACTGCAGAACACAGCACAGCACAGCACAGCACAGCACAGCACAGAACTAAACAGCACAGAGGACCACCTAACACACCCTCCCTCTACCCTGATCAATGCCCGAGTGAAGATGGCGGCGACTAGCGGGGAATTTATAGGATCCGAGTATCGCGAGATCCGACAACGGGCTTATGAGTCAGAGCCTCAGTTTCACATTTGAATTTGGCGCCAATACCCGGATCTGTCTCGGATCCGACTCGGATCCGCAACGTTCGGGTGGGCTCGGATTTCATAAATCCGAGTGCGCTCATCCCTAAAAATGACCCCCACATATTTTATGCAATGAAAACCCACCCTTGATTATAACTTCACCCTTAGGACCTGGGTCTCAATTGGCATAGGAAATGGAAATCCTTGTGCAGTTCATTGTTTTAGAAATGTATTCATGGTATGGATTGCTGAGAGTGGTGATTATTACATTTTTATTAAATTATTTACAAAGTACAAGTGTGCCGGTTAGAAAGCGTCTGTCTTTTTATTAGTTTCCTAAATAGCCACCAGTGATTTATTAGGAATAGGTGGCGGGGGCTCTTTTGAGGGAGCTTACCTTGGACGTCTGCGCTTGTTGGGAGTATCTTTGGGGTTGGTGCTGCCGTTACGGAATTTGCGGGTGGTCCAATTCCCGAGCCCGTTGTTTGTCTTGTTGTCCTTGCCGTGGCGCAACCTGGGATGGAGAGAAAGAGAGAATGGGGAGGGGTGAGAGAACACAGATATGGTACCGACAATATACGTGGATGCTTTTTGGTAAAAGCAGCTGATTTATAGCTCTTTTTGCTGTTGTAAGTCTATAGCTATTTTGCCCTGCTTATAACTCTATTTGCAGTGTATATTGTGGTGGTGCTGATACCTTCTGTTTTGGGATGTGTTTATAGCTCTGGTTTAAAGCACTGCTGCTTAAAGGGTGTCTGCAACTTTTGATTGCTTCTATGTTTATAGCTCAAATTTTTTGGGGCACTCGTGATGAGGACTGCCTTTTGTAGTGCTTTTTTGGTGTATGGGTTCAGTGGGTGAAGGGGTTCATGATGTTTACTCCAAATCGGACCATCTGCATTTTGCAGCACAATTTGAGATTCTTCAGACCAGGTGACATTTTTCCACCTTCAACTGTCCAGTTTTGGTGAGCCTGTTCCCACTGTAACCTCAGTTTTCACTTTTTAACTGACCAGAGTGGAACTTGGTGTAGTCTTCTGCTGCTGTAGCCCACCCACTTCAGTGTTTGTTGTGATGTGTATTCAGAGATGCTCTTCTGCCTACCACTGTTGTAATGCATGGATTTTTGAGTTATTATTGCATTCATGTCAACCTGAACCAGTCTGGTCATTCTCCTCTGACCTCTCTCATTAACAAAGTGTTTCCGCCGACCGAACTGCCGCTTACTCCTTGTGTTTTGTTTTGCTCATCATTCTCTGTAAACTGTAGAGACTGTTGTGTGTGTGAAATTTCCATGAGATCAGCAGTTTATGAGATACTCAAACCACCCCTTCTGGCACACACAATTATTCCACAGTCAAAGTCACTTAGATCAAATTTCTTACCCATTCTGCTGTTTGGCCTGGACAGCAACTGAACCTCTTGACCATGTCTGCATGCTTTTTTGCATTGAGTTACTGCCATATATGTGTCTGACTTTGTCAGGGCCAATTTCTGGCTGTGTCTATAGCTTATAAGTAACTAAATGCCAAACCCACAGGAATTTGGACAATTAAACAGTCTGTGCATAAGGGTTTATAAATTCTGTGGTTAATATGATTAACTTGATAGTTATTAGCTTTAAGATAGCTTTGCTTCCACTTGCATTTCCCAGATCCATGTTTCTATAATGTATCATGTATATATGTGTTTTTATTTGATTTAAAACTTCGACAGAGGTTTTTGTATTACTAAGCTGTTGTCACACTTCTATGCTAACAGCTGGAAATATTATTTCCATATTATTTTTATTGAGCAGATATGATCCAGATAGTGCAGAAAAGGGTACAAACCAAATATTGCAGACACTGAACAATGGATCTCTGGATTAGGCTTAAAGCAGGTAACAACGAATAATACGGCTGGTGCAGGTGAACAGGCTGAGTGGAAACAAACCAGGATGTCGGCTAGCAGCTTGCAGTAGTCCTAGGGAACAGGAGAAGTAACATGAGTTACTAAAGAGAACAACACTATTAGGAACAGCAACATCAATGACCAGCTAAGGTGAACTGAGGGAGGCAGACATAAATAGGGAGAGAACAGGTGCAGTAATTCATGGAAGCAGCAGGTTAACCCCTGCTACAGAGTCAAGAGACGAGGGTTCAGTAGCAGCACCTCTGGTGAGTCAGAGGTACTGCAAGGTACAAATAAATAACACCAAGTCCAGTGTAATCCCAGAGCTGCTAAGACAATGCTGCAGTACAGGCCAAAGCAGACCGTAACAGCTGTTATGTTATTTTTTATTTATTTTTCTCTCAATGTGCAAAAAAATGTTTCTCTTTTTCTCTTCCTTTTTCAAAATGTTCCTATATATCCCCAAAAAATAAACAATAGAAACTAAACCTATTTATTTTAATCCCTGATTTTTACTTCTGTATTTCAATTCTAGAACATTCCTATTCTAACCCTAAAAGCTTATGCTGAGGCAATGAAAAATAATACCCATGTGAAGAAGTTCAGCATTGTTGGAACAAGAAGTAATGACCCTGTCGCATTTGTAAGTTATGTAACTGAGTTGCTATTCGTAATGAAGAGCATACAGTCAATTTCAAAAACAAGTATTCCCATTAAGTTTCTATGTGAACTATAGGGTACACTTGCCATCTTTTGAATCATAAACCTAGGGACAAAATATTAAACGTCGCAAATATTATAGCACCTTTTTAGACCATGTCTCTGTTAAGCCAACCCACTTAAGGCCACACTCTGGAAAGTTTGTACGTTTTTAACTATCACTTGTCATGTGCCCAAACAAAATTCTCGGACACTGACTAACATATGTATGCTCACAGGGCCTGATTCATTAAGGCACGCAAAATGAATGAATGAATTGTGCGTTATTTTTAAAAACGCACGTAAATAGGGCACACGCATATTTGTATTCAACTAGAAGTGAGTCTGTATAAACATGTCTACAAGTCTCGGTAGGCTCTGCTCTAACACGCATAATACACTGCAGGTTACGTACAATACATAAGTGAAATATAAAGCACATGATAATAAATCAATTATTGTCATCTGTTAATAATATAGTCATTGAAGAAACAACATTTCATTAAAACATCACTAGTAGTCAGCACTTACACCAGCCCTGTAGCTGGTGCAAGAGATATTACTGAAAAACACATACCTTGGAGATGCCAAAGAATTGGACACTGCTACATGTCCTTGAGGTTAACTAGCCCTTACTGTACATTGACTACATGCTTACGCCCATTCCTCTCCCAGTTCCGCCAATGAAATCGTAGGGTGACATAACTGTCCTTTATGGTCGAAGATTAATTGCATACACTTGCATTATCTGGTGTATAGATGGTTTCTAGGCATGCGCAGAGCAATTTAACACAAAATACAACACGTATCAGCATTTGCGTTCCTTAATAAATCAGGCCCACAATGACCACATATGCCATGCAAGAAGCGAACTTATTACAGAATATATTCTGAGTACATCTAGCATGCAGAAAAACTGGACAAATAACTGTGCAGTTGTCTGTATAATACAATAGGAACATATTTTGCACAACAACTGTCACAACCACCAGCTCATTTTAGAACCACATGGACTTAGTGGACGAAACCTTGCAAAGTGAGACTGACCATAAACACGGATGTTTGTTATCATTATTATGGGGCTGTTAGAACCCACAGAGTGATATATAATAGTTTAATTGTCTACTGTTATTACAGCTGCTCCGAAGTATATTGTCTTGTTTACCTACAAAGAGGCAAACAATTTGTAATAATAAGTAATAAGCCATAATAATAATAATAATGCCATGAATAATAAGTAATATAGGGGCATTTTGTATTCAAGCTCAGGAGCTTTGCAATTCAAGAGTTATAACATCAAGTATGATGTTATAACAATCAGTTTGGAGATTATGTAACAAAAATATGCAAGTAGAACATATGTGCTGTAAATCATAGTAACCAATCAGGCATTGACTTGTTTCTGTTTGTTATTGGACATCATTGTTATTTGCTCCACGTTATTAAATATGCCCCACAATATAATCTTAGCTTAATCCATATTACAATATTTGTTTGTATTGCTCTGGGAATTACTACATTAATACAAAACAGGCTTAGTCGTTGTGAGATCCAAAAATGGTGTTATATTGAATAGCACTGCTTCGTGCACTATGTAGTGCAACGATTCACTAATGTGACTGTCTATGTGGTCAGCTCTGAATAATACTGAATATTGATCCAGTACTTTCTTCCCGGTCAAGGCTTTGGCAGACATGTTGAAGGTTAATAGTACACTGAAGAGCTTAAATGTGGAGTCTAATTTCATCAGTGGACCCGGAATCCTGGCACTTGTTGAATCCCTCCAACAGAACACATCGCTTGTTGAGCTGAAGATAGACAATCAGGTATGATGATGACAGTTGTGATTATCCGTATTTGATGATCACTCACCTGTTTCTTTATATAAATAACTCACTATAAAAATGAGAAGAGTTAGAGGGATTTCCAGGCTATGATCTTTAGTAACAACATGCAAATATGCCTCTCCACAAGGAGATTAGACATACGGGTAGTTACATGTACATGGCTGTTTTTTGAGTCAATGTTCCATCTTCTTCTGTCCTTCTGACACAGAACATTCACCTTCAGCATCTCCTTTGTTTGCTCTACTGAGGATGCATATATAGCTCTGTACTTGATGACCAAAATATCTTATGCTGCAGTAATGAGGCCAAACCAGATCTGTCTGTTGGTGAACTGTGTCTACACACAGACTGTATCATGTTTTATTGGGGCAATAAACAAAATGCCCCAATAAAAGCCCTGTGCTTCCATTCAAAGGGCAGTGTTCTACTTTTGGAGACATTTGATATTTTATAACATATCATCATCAGCTATTTATATAGCGCCACTAATTCTGCAGCGCTGTATAGAGAACTCACTCACATCAGTCCCTGCCCCATTGGAGCTTACAGCCTAAATTCCCTAACATACACACACAGACAGCAGACAGACAGACAGACAGAGAGAGAGAGAGACTAAGGTAAATTTGATAGCAGCCAATTAACCTACTAATATGTTTTTGGTGTGTGGGAGGAAACTGGAGCACCCGGAGGAAACCCACGCAAACACGGGGAGAACATACAAACGCGACACAAATAAGACCATGTTTGGGAATTTAACTCATGACCCCAGTGCTGTGTGGCAGAAGTGCTAACCACTGCGCCACCATGTTGTCCGTATTAAACCATTGATTTATACATTAATTATGAATGTACAGAGTTCAGCTTTCTGTTTTGGGCTACATTTCAAGATTCTTATGTTTAGGTCTCAATTAAGAATTCTAATTTGCAGAAGTCATTATGTTTTTGTTGTAATTCATTCTTCTTTTCACATAGTATCAATCTGTAAAGTGTGTATTTTTTAAGTTTTGCTTCTTAATTTTATTTCCTTTAGAGTCAACCTCTTGGCAATAAAGTGGAAATGGAAATTGCGAGTATGTTAGAAAAAAATTCATCACTTTTAAAATTTGGTTATCACTTCACTCAGCAAGGACCCAGACTACGCGCGTCTAACTCCATGATGAACAATAATGATCTCGGTGAGTTAGGGCTGTATATTGTCATGTTTACAAGCACCTTCCAGAATATCATGTAACAGTGCATTGGATTGAGCTTGGGAGATGGGGCCTGATTCATCTTCCAATGCAATATGAATGCAACATATGTTTTAAAAATAAACAAACGTAACATGTACGCGTGTACGTCCACGTTCAAATAAACATTACTTGCCGTATGTAGACAGACAGAACACAGTGCATATGTGCAATATAAAGTCCCATAAGAACGCATGCAAAAAAAATAAAAACATATATATATATTTTTTTTAAATTTCTTTACATTAAATACATAGATCAGGATGTTGTTACTGCGTACTGTACATAAAGTGCTTTTTTTTATAGTTTCTCTTTCTTGTTCAGGCATGCATACGTATAGTCATCACCTGATAAAAAGAAGCACAGCGCTGAGAGTTACCACCAGAACTAAATACAATGGTGACACTAACACAAAATATAATGATCATACAATTTAACTGGTACCAGATATAATATATATATATATATATATATATATATATCTATAAGGTGGAGTTAAAAATAGCGGAATCCTTATGACGCATAAGTTATTGGATAATAGGGAAAAACTATCCACTTACACCTGCCCTGTAGCTGGTGCAAATGATAGGGCTAAAAAAACACATACTTAAGAAATACCCTGAACTTGAATCGGCAGCAACTACATAGACAAACCATTACTGTAGATTGTCTACATCCATCTATCCATTTCCATCCACGTTCTGCGTTTCAAGTCGTAGGCAGTTGTTAGTGTCAGTTTTTGTTCAGACATGAATTGCATGCAATTGCATTCATGGGCGTAAATCCATTTCTGAGCATGAGTGAAGAGCAATTTCAAGTAACGGCACACAAAGGGGCTTAAGTCCAAAGATGAGCCAGGCCCATAATATTTACATTAAACTATACCAACTTTAAATACCATTATCCCCTGTTAAATATTCCTCTGAAATATTGTCCAAGTGTTTCTTGAGACAGGCCTGGGGGGGGTGAGGGGGTTTAGAAAGAATATTGTCTGAATGTATCTGAAGTAAAGGCTGTTTGAATGGCTGTCCTTGATGTTCTTCTGCTTGTCTGCCTGATGTCATAGGAACAAGTAAGAACACCTTTATAGCTAGAAGTGTTTCTTTATATAACTCTATCTTCACATGGAGGCTTCATTAACGCTGAAAGGACTTTTAAAGAGAAGGTATTCCTGGGATTTACCTGGCTTTGGCTTTAATCGAACAATGGTCTTAAGTAACCTGATTATTACAGTCTTTTATCCCTTTGAATTGAGTCTTTTTTCTGCACCTTTCCTAAGAAATTCTTAAACATTCAAAATTTTAGGAGACTGAAAATCATCCCGATGTTCCAATGAACATTTCTCAAATACTTCCCAGATATATCCTATGTAATATGATACAGTATATGTATATACAAAAATATAATATGTATATGCAGTTTTCTGGGTGAAAAAATAGTTGCAAGTAGTTTTTCTGAAAAACCTTTATCTGTTAGAGTTTACCTTTTGATTTCTAGGCCCTTGAAGCAAAAAGGTTGTGGCTGAGTAGGCTCATTGGGCCTTGCATTAGAAGAACTGTTGTTTGAAGTAACATTCTGGGACTCTCTTTAAATAAAGCTAGGAGGAAAGGGAATGAGTGCTTCAGAGAAAAATGGAATGGCAGCTATTACTGTTGACTCTTGAGTTATTTTTTTTAGTACCTTCATAATCCAGAAGAAAAATTTAAGCTAATCAGAACTGTTGTCATATTATTTGAGTGGATTCTTAGACATCTGTTCTGTGACAAGCAGCTCTGACTTCTGGAACATCAAAGAAGACTCATGTCTAGATAGAGTTCCATGTCCCATGTATCAACAAATTATATTTGGACTTGTTATACCTCTATATGCACAGTCACTGGTGATATACACGTCTTGCATATTTTTTTGTACGTTTTCCTCAGAGCACTTCTCAGTATTTGTTTATATATGTTGATTTTAATGCAATGACTTTTGAATATTTGTTCTAGTCACTCTATTTCATTTATGACAACTTGGTACATTGCCTCATACAATACTATTGATATATTGAGTAAAGTATTAGTAGACTTCGAATAATATACATATACAACCCACACTTTGTCTGATAATACAACTTTATTTTGATTATCCATTATTTACTAGTGCACCTGGAAACTTGTGGTTTATTGTGTTGAATATTTGGGGACTGGGACCACTCCCCTACAATTATTTTCCCACTGGCAGCAAACTGATCCACATCGTACTTAAGGGAAGCGTGGATTCCGCCTCCTTTGTTTCTTAAATCTATACTGTTGTTCCAAGCCACTGGTATACCAAAAAACATCATAGCATTTGTAAACAGCTCATCTGTGCACAATTCTTATAATCCATTCAATAAGCTGAACTGAATACTAGCTATCTTGGTGTCTCTGCTTAATTCATATATTTTGAAAAAGAGAAAAATAGAAAAATGCAAGGAAGCAATAAAAAAAACAACTGGACTTTGGACGAGGGAGAAGGTCTGTGTATACAGCCAGATGTAGTATAAAAAATATTTGAGAAGTAGTAGTGCATATAGTAGTACTACCGACCGGTTTCGGCATTTCAGCATCTTGGCGCCATTTTCAAGGCAGAGCATTTTTTTAATCTTCTTCATATTTTTCTATTTCTATTTAAGGTTCACCTCAGCATCCAAATATATGCAGCTTTAGCTAAAATATAATTCACACAGCATTCACACAGAAATTGTGAATTCTTAAATAAGGCATAATCTGGCATTATGAATGTTAAAATGATTATGGAACTCTCCAACAGTATCATGTTTCCCAATTATGGATGTATGATTTGGGGGTAAATGTATCAAGCTGAGAGTTTTCCGGCGGGTTTGAAAAACCATTCAGATTCTAGATATCAGTTATTAAGTACATTCTACAAAATGATAGCTAGGATCTGATTGGTTGCTATAGGCAACATCTCCACTTTTCGAAGCTGCTGGAAAACTCTCAGCTTGATACATTTACCTCTTGGGGCTAGATTTACTAAACTGCGGGTTTGAAAAAGTGGAGATGTTGCCTATAGCAACCAATCAGATTCTAGCTTTCATTTATTTAGTACCTTCTACAAAATGATAGCTAGAATCTGATAGGTTGCTATAGGCAACATCCCCACTTTTTCAAACCCGCAGCTTAATAAATCTAGCCCTTGGTGTCCTTGCACATGTCATTTGTGAAGCAATCTGTGAATGAATGAACATAGAGTGGTTTTGTATACTCAAGTCTGGACAATGTTTTTTATGATAAAGCAATGGAGATTTTTTTATTATACTGTTTTTCTTTAATGAATTTACAGCACACTAGCATGACTCCCTGGTCTCTGGTCTGATTAGAGTGTGTTAGAGACCCTGCTACTGTGCATTGGGTCTATAAAATCTTCCTAAAGAGTTAAAAAACCTCTCTTGCCATAGTGATTAATAGAGCACTATTTCAGTGATGCTGCATTATCCTTCTAACAAGCAATAATTGAATTGAAAAACCCCGCCTGATGCCATACTACAAATACATGGCTGAAAAGCACAGACAGCGCTAGAGAGGCAATATATTTATTAAAAAATGCAAGCCAATTAATTACATCTGAAATTGCAAAACCCATTTAAATATTAAGGAAGGCTGAAGATAGTAGGAAAGCCCATACACCCTAGGATCTTGGTGGCCTTAGTGTGTTTTAGAACTTTGTGTCTCCGACCCCAATGATCACAGGAGAGCTACTGAATCAGTGGCGCACGCAGGGGGGGTTTCTGAGTCTCTAGAAATCCCCCCTGCGCTAACTAAGTGGCCACTGTCCTATACAGCAGCCGCGGCGCTGTCAAAGAAGCGTCCGCGACGGTGCTGTATTGTATACAGCACCACCGCAGACGCTTCTTAGACAGCGCCGCAGCTGCTGTATAGGACAGTGCTGGCGAAACGGAGCTGCTGCGCATCCGCCGGCGCGTGCGCAGCAGCTCTCTCTCGTGTTTTTTTTTTTTTGGGTGGGTTTTCGGTCGGTGGGGAGAAACCCCCCCGACAATCCTCCGTGCGCCCCTGTGGATATCAATCAGGACTGACAATGACCGAATCTGACCATATATGTGATCATCATCCAGTCATGCTACTAGAGCTTTTTCAGATTTGTCATATAGATCTATATTCTTACTGTATATGGTCAAATCTGACAGGGATCCAAGCAGCTTTAGGAACCCTCTGTTTGTACATGGGGGGGTCTGTCCGACAAAATCGTTGGTGGGGGGAGCTGGAACAAAACATAAAAACAAACAAAAAAAAATGAATACTCACGTGATCGGCGCCGCGTCCCTCCTCTCTTCTCTGCACCATTCACACTGGCTGCTGGACGTGACGTCATCAAGTCACGCCCGGCAGTCAGTGAGGAGCGCCGGACAAGACCAAGGCAGAAGACAGAAGAGAAGAGAAGAAAAGAAAGAAGCTGACAAAAGGTAAGGAAAGAAACGGAGAGGCAAGGGGAGGAAGGAAAACAGAAGGGGACAGTACTATAAAGCAGAGGGAGTAAAAAAACAGGGGAGAGAGGCTGAGATTAAAAAAAAAAAAAAGAGAGAAGCACTTATAAAAAAAAAAAAGGGGGAGAGAAGCACTTATAAAAAAAAAAAGGGGGGAGAGAAGCACTTATAAAAAAAAAAAGGGGGGAGAGAAGCACTTATAAAAAAAAAAGGGCAGAGTCACAGAGTAAAAAAGAATGGGCAGAGAGACTAAGAGTAAAAAAAAAAAAGGGGGAGAGAGGCACAGAGTAAAAAATAATGGGGGAAAGCAGCATGGAGGGCGCAGTGTGAGCATAAGGGGGCACAGTGTAGTGATGAAGGGGCACAGTATTGTGTGTGTGATGGCACAGGGGGCTTGTTGCAATGTGGTGTGTGTAAGGTAGGTGGTGGCTAATTAATTGGTGCTATTTTGTTTGTAGGGTGATGGTGAGGCAATTTAATAGTGGGGACTATTAATTTAAGATGGGGTGGTTTGGGGGCTATTGAATATGGGGGTGAGTTTAGGGAGAATGAGGTCTATTTATTAAATGTCACTATGAGTTATTTAATGGCAGTGATGATTGCGGGAAATAGGTATTGCTGTTTGCAGGAAGGGAATAGGTTTGTTTATTAAATGTGAATACTATTATTTTAATGTTGGGGCTGGAGGAAGACCTAATTATTAATCATGGGTGCTATTGATTTAACGACGGGGCTGGCTGTAATTTTCTAAATGTAGCCATTTTTTTTTTCCAAATAGGCCCTTCAACATTGCAGGATCCAGACAAGCCACAACTAAAGAAACCAGCAGCCACAGGTGGAGAAAGTGAGAACAGGTAGGAGAGAGCAGCACAGTGTGTGAAATGTTGTGATTCTAGTAGGGACAATACCAATTTTTGGTGAGTGTTGTGCCCACTGCATTCTTTGTATACTACACTGTGGTGCTAGATGTCCTGAAAGTCAGGAGTACTTGGACATATGTGACGCTCCAGCACATTGAGAGCCTAGTGATTTTGATGTTAGCCACGCCCCCATGGCGCATTTGCCATGCCCCCAAAGGCATGACCACACCCCTGAAAAAAATTGCGGCGCAATTTTTTTTGCATGCTTGACTATAAGGGGGGCCCCATGAATTTGTTGTACCGGGGCCCTGAATTCCTCTTGGCAGCCCTGGATATGCTACAAACTCAGACAGCAGTTGCAGACTTATTTTAAGTTTACGTTATATATGCTCATGTAGCTGTTTAGCTATCTGTAAGGTTTTCATTGAGGTCATATGACCGTTAAAAGTCTCAGATGTGGAATCTTTCCATGAGACAAAAGAGGATTTTTATACTTACGATAAATCCCTTTCTCTGATTCCATCTGGGGGACACTGCAACCATGGGGCTGTAGTTGGAGAGTGTAGAGTTGGTCTTTGGACATAAATAAGTAATGCCCTGACCACATCTAAATATTCGAAGGAAGAACCTGCGGAAGCATCCTGGAACACTGGAACCACTATTTCCTGATTAATATGAAATCCGGAAACTACTTTCAGTTGAAAGGAAGGGACAGTCCGAAGCACCACCCTGTCATCATGGAAGACTAGGAAAGGCTCCCTGCAGGAAAGCTCTGACACTCGTCTAGCCAACGCTATCACCAGCAGGAACACCACCTTCCATGTCAGAAATTTAAGGTCCGCTGACTGTAAGGGTTCTATAGGAGGTTCCGGAAGCATAGATAGTACCAAATTCAGATTCCAGGGTGCCGTGGGAGGAACAAAGGGAGGTTGAATGTGCAGGATACCCTGCAAAAAAGTGCAGACTTCCAGAAGGTCCGCCAGATGCCTCTGGAAGAAGATGGAAAGGGCCGAGACCTGAATCTGTAAGGATCCCAGGCGGAGCCATACATCAAGACCATTTTGAAGAAAACCTAGCAGCCGGGAAAATGAAATTTACTTGGATTGTGTGCCCGGTCTTCACACCATTTAATGTAAATGCGCCACATTCTATGGTAAATGCGAGCTGACGCTGACTTTCTTGCCTGTAACAGGGTATTCACCACCCTGGAGGAAAACCCTTTTGACCGCCAGAGACTAGCTTTAACAGCCATGCCGTCAAAGCCAGCCAAGGCAGGTTCTTATGCTGACAAGGAACCTGCAGAAGGAGGTCGTTGCGAAGAGGCAGACAAAGTCCTTGTCCCACTGCCATGAAAAGGATGTTTGCATACCATACCCTGCGGGGCCAATGGGGAGCTACCAGTATAACTGGTAGTTCTTCCTGTTTGACCCTCCGGAGTACTCGGGTAAGCACTGGAATGGGAGAGAAAAGATATCCTAGCCAAAAATTCCAGTGCATTGTCATTATGTCCACCTCCACCGCCAGCGGGTCCCTTGCTCTTGCACAGAACCTGGGAACCTGCCGATCGTGTCTGGGCACCATAAGATCTAGATCCGGAAGGCCCCACTTTCGGACTAAGATCTAAAATACCTCTGGGTGGAGGGACCATGCCCCTGGCTTTGCTGTGTGACGATTTAGAATGTCGGCTTCCCAATTTAGAATGCCTGGAATGAATACGGCTGACAGACATGGGACAAACTGTTCTGCCCAAGCAAATATCTGGGCTGATATGCCCATTGCCCTTGGACTCCTTGTCCCTCCCAGTTTGTTGACATATACCACCGCCGTGGCACTGTCCGATTGTAATTGTACTGGGAGTTCCTGAATTAGGGACTGAGCCCCTTTGAGAGTAATTAACATGGCCTTCAACTCCAGGCTATTTATTGGAAGGGAACTGTCTTGTTCCGACCAAAGACCCTGAAGGTGCAAATGTAGCGCTACTGCACCCCAGCCCTTTAGACTGGCATTGTTAAGATGATCCAGAAGCACGGGGAAAAGGATCTGCCCATGCTTAGGTGTTCTTGATTCTTCCACCACCTGAGAGATAGACGAGCCTCTGAGGACAACAGTATTCTCTGGTGCTCCAAGTGGAGAGATGAACCTGACCAATTCTTTAGGAGATCCCCCTGGAACTATCTTGAGTGAAACGTTCCATAGGGGATTATCTCGAAAGTCGAGACCAGCTTGCCCAGTAACCTCATGCAAAGAAGCATGGAAGGCCTGTGACTGTCTAGGACCCTGGTCACTAGGTCTTGTACCGAGCGAACCTTGTCCTGTGGAAGGAAAATTTTCTGCCTTCTGGTGCCCATTATGAGACCTAAGAAAATCATCTTCTGGACTGGTATTAACTGAGGCTTCTGGACATTTATCAACCAACCGTGAAGCTGCAGGGTTTTCTATAATGAGGTGTAAATGCTGACGAAGCTGATCTGAGGGGGCTTTGATAAGCAAGTCGTCGAGATAGGGCACTATGCTTACCGCCATGGAACGGAGACAGGCAACCATTACTACCATGATTTTTGTAAATACTCTGGGCGCTGTGGCCAGGCCAAAAGGAAACGCCCTGAACTGGTAATGGGCCGCCAACCATGAAGCGGAGCACTCATCAACTTCTTGGGGCCTCTTCCATAGTCACAGAAGTGAGTGTGGCCCTCTGCCCTCTTGGCAACCCTGCCCCTACATTGTACATGCTAGTTGTGAAGCTGTTTCCTTTTGAAACACAGTGGGGCATATTTCAGCCCCAAGCCTAATATATGGGATTTATTATATTGTTATTGGAGAAGGGGAGCTAACCTATATTGTAATGAAGCCCAAAGGTAGCATTAAACACCACCTCCCAGATCTTTCACATCTCATATGGTACTTGTGTTTGGGTTTATATTCAGTGCACATTTGTAAAAAAAAAAAACAACAAACAAAAACACACACTTTGTTCCTTCACGGTGTTAGTATTACCCTAGTCCCACACCAGCTGTGGCCATGAAGCCAAATAATTAAACCCTGGTCTCACAACACATCAGATGGGATGGAGTCCCCAAAATTAGATTGGGACCAAATCATTATGCTACCCCACTGCACCAGTTGGCAGCTATGTTATTTTTCTGTCTCCCATGACATAAGGCACAGCCCAGGGAATTGTATGAGGGTTCTAGAACATAATATTACTGTGGTCCCAGGTCTTGCATCGTAACTAATAAAAGTTTAATTTTGCATTATTGAGCTGTGGTGTCCCAGTGATGGACACTATTGTAGGTCACAGTAGCTTAGTAAATGACATTTGGGGACAATTTTTCCTTTATACGCAGTAACATAAAATGTGTTAATTATCTGCATGGGATGTGCTTGTAGAGGGATTCGTTCCCAACAGAGATCTATAATCTTTAAATGTATTTGTAAGATATCTGCGCCAGTTCACTAGTAATAAGCATAAGAAATATATGTTGTATTGAGGTTAAATAGTGTATGATATAGTCTCATATTACATACAAATAATGAAGTGTAATAGTAATTATCACCTACATATTGTATCAAAAAGTAACAAGTCTGAACAGAAAAGGTGCAAATATTGCTGCAAATCTTCCAATGTTTTCACATGCAATTTTCTCAATATAAGTTACACACCATAGATTGCATATTTTGAACAAATCTGATGTAACTCACCGATACAAAATAAATGTTTCATCATGTGTTGTATGTGTATAGAATAGTAAGATATATGATTTGATCATAACACTTTTTCTTCCTTCGGCTTCTTTTGTTAATTGCAATTGGACCTATCTGATCTGCTTCTTGTTTGCAGCTCGTATACATAGATCTGATGTCCCGTGGCATAAGTTTTCAGCTCTGGACCTGGAGGATGCATAAGTATAGATACTATCTCTATACATCTTTCCTGGCAACACTTCATATCTATGCCACACAGGCAGTGCTCTAGTCTGCCACCTTCTGGCTCTGCACAGCACTTACTGTAATCTTGCTTTCAATCAAAAAATATTGCTTTCTCCTTTCTACAATCTTTTAATGCTGTTTTTTCTATGCTTTATTTATTGTTTCAAGTTATTTGAATTGAATTTTTATTGTTTGCATATTTAAATACATTCAGTGTAGTTTGACATCAAATTAGACTTGGGATGTTATTTTGATGCAGTTTATAGATTAAACAAAAGTAAAAAGGAATAAAAAAAAAAACAAAGCAAAATGACCAGTTAGACAGCAAGAAGAGGAGTTGTTTTGGTGTGTAAGAATAGGGGAAATCAGATACAGATGCACCTCATATGCAATATAAATGTTCCCACTTCTCAGTGGTGAAATGGCTAATAGACACCTATGAATACTTCAATCAAAAGTTTATTTTCTCCATGAAAGCATAGAACACAAGTCAGGGTTTTTTCCAATTCATTTCTAGGTTTTTACTCAGTTCTTATTTGTTTGCTTTAACAGTGAGGAAGAGAAGGCTGGCTGACTTAGATGGCCCAATTTTTCCGAGATGCCGAAGTGGGGTGTAGAGCCGAGGTGAAGAGTACACCACCCAGCAGGACCCCTTTTAATGAGAGTTTGTGCCAGAGCGTGGAATCCTTAAACCAGAGTGAGAGCCCAGCAACTGTGTTACATACCTCAGTCCTCTATTGTGCCAGACATTATGCACCCAAGTGGATCAACATCATATCATCTATAAGCAGAAATACACAACGTCTTCCTGTATTCTGACGAATCCTGTTTCCAGACCAACGTGTCAGATATTGCAACAGTCATTCATTTTGCCGTTGGTGTTTCCTGAGTAATTGGGATCAATTCATTGATTCTTTACATATATACTACTCCATAAGCTATATTATCAACATCCAGTGAACATAAAACACAATGGAAAGACACTAATAGGCCTAATAGTCTGTAATGCAGTTACATAAAGTTACTTAATATTGAAAAATACATCAATTTAAACTATTTCTTTAACTCCTGCATATCATATTGTTGCCCCATTGCTGATTAAGGGAAAGATACTATTGAATACACTGTTGATTTGGGTCAATTGGAGAATCAGTATTTCCCTGTTCGTAGAGCACAGCTGTGTATAGCAACATGGATCTTGAAAAATTCAGTATGTCACTCCACTCCCCTTCCCACATTCCATGTCTTTCCTATCCTAATTGTTGAAATTATATTACTGTGTTGCAAATGGACAACGACTTTCTTCTATTCTGTCCTCAATATGTTATCTGCAGTACACATGGTATTAAAAGTTTATCAGAGATGCCTATATTGAAATTTAGATTATTAACATTTAGCAGTCATGTTTGTTTTTTCATTGTAAACATTTTAAATCTCAGTTAGGTCATGCCTTTGTTTTCAACATTTTCTAAATTTCAGTCTGGTTATGTTAACAGATTATTGAAAAATCTCTTGTGATCCTGGGCCAAGCCCTGCAGAGCTAGTTTAATATAGTTTTTTATGCATTGATTTTAATTACAGCACCAGGTAAAAGAAGCCGTTTTTTAAAGATGTTGCGGTGTTAAAATAAGCTTTATATGCTGTTACTATGAACATTTCCCTACAGCAAGACCCTAACGCACTCTGAAAACCCACCACTTTAATAAAGCCTACTCCCACCTATACTACTTACATGGATACTTCTTCAATACTGCCACAATCACCACTGTGAATCACAGTCTTCCCTCTAGAGTGTAAACTTTTACAAAGAGCCCCCTATCTGCCCTTTTTTAAAAACTGCACTTTGTTTACCTTATATGTCCCAGTTTTATATATGTCAGTGATACAGTGGACTGTGGTGCCTTATAAATCAATGACAATATTAATAATGTAGGAATTGTTGACAGCCTTAACAAATAATATGACTCTTTGGGAAGCGAGCAAAAATGAGCGCTACATCTGTTAAAAAAAAACAAAAAAAAAAAACTGTGCGAGGTGTCTCATGGCCGTTCCGAAGGGACCTCAAGCAGATTTTTTTTCTTCAATTGAATTCTTCCCTAAGGGTTAGATTTACTTACATGGAATTTATGCAGTGTGAAAGTACAAAGATTGATCCACTCAATATCGGGAATCATTTGACTTGAGAACATTTTCAAGAAGATTGATTGCATAGTATATAATGAAAAGCAGCATAATATCATGTGCCTTCATTACAGTGTAATCAGTAAATCCATCATTTAGTTATACAGGGCAGTATCTTGTGAAATATGATGGATTATGCAGTCTAGAGGATTGTATTTTGTGATCCTTAATGTAAGTGTGATAAACTACTGAGCCTACTATGGCAGCTTTCTTTTTTTCACTTTATTATGGCATCAAAATAATTATTGATTTACATTGTGCTTGAAATACAGTGATAATCAGCATTTTATACCCATTAGTAGCTTCTGTGCTGAGACTCATGAGTGTTGTAACCTCAACACTGCTTTAGTAGAAGGAGGAACCCTATGCAGGCTTGTGTGTATAAACATATTTTATTTCTCTACTAATCTGAACTATGTCACATTGCAATACATTTCTGCTTTTCCCACTTATCCAATAGCCTTTGCTAAATTAAATCATTATTTTAGAATGTTGTTACATTTACAATGAAGGGAACTGGAGGAAAAATAGTGCAGGCATAGGGATTATTAATGCCTATACTGCTATACAACTGTTATTTACATAGCAGCTATGCAAAACAGAGCGTTGACCAAATCTGATACATCATTATCTTCCTGTGGTTGGTGCTCCATTTGTCATTACTGCACATGGCAGATTAAATTCCATTGCTCTCCTATGCCACATTTTTCTGCTCTCCGTAGTTCAATATCTCCACCAAGTGCATTCTGTATAAAATGAATAGCTGTATTCTAGAAATAATTTAACATTGGAATTTATTTATTTTTGCTGGTGATCGCCCTCCACCCCCCCGGCTTCCGCATCATAAGTAAAGATTTATATACATAAGAAAGAAATGTAAAGAAGTATTGAAATAAAAACTGCTAGGATCCTTTATGGAGAGCAACTCTCTAACTTGAGGCTCAGCCCTACATTGGTTTCCTCAATTGTGGGCCTTATGAAAAGACTCAGGTTGGTAAGTATGTTGCTAATCTATACTGCAGAACATTATACTGTCTCCTAATGTCACATGCTTAAGCTTATCAGATGATGCAATCTAAGCATCATGTGTAGGGTGATACTAAGGTGAGAACCAAACATCAGGTACGCTGTATAAAACACAATTTAAAAAACACAACCCCTCTCCTTACTCCCAGTCAAAAACAAAATTCTAAAAACGATTCTTATGTCCATCCAGCACTTATTTGTTAGTATAGTTTTTATATATTTATATATATATATATATATATATATATATATATATATTACATACAATTAAATACACACACACACGCACTTTACCACTACTGTGATTTTGTAATAGCTCTCCTTATGTCATAAAATGGAGTTTGTATGTTCTCCCTGTGTTTGCGTGGGTTTCCTCCCACACTCCAAAAACATGGTAGTAGGTTAATTGGCTGCTATCAAATTGACCCTAGTCTCTCTCTCTCTCTCTCTCTCTCTCTGTATGTATGTTAAAGAATTTAGACTGTAAGCTCCAATGGGACAGGGACTGATGTGAATGAGTTCTCTGTACAGCGCTGCGGTATTAGTGGCGCTATATAAATAAACGGAGATGATTATATTTATTTATATATATATATATATATATATATATATATATATACACATACACACACACACACACATATTTATATATATATATATATATATATATATATATATATATATATATATATAAAACTTACCTGGGAAACCATTTCAGAGAACATTCTGAAGTATGTACTGCTACACTTCAGTGATATTATCATATGCACAGATATGATACCCACGTGCTTATTCTTCTATTTACTGTAAAGAGCTGTGCTAAATAATTTAATGGGGAAAGGAATGCCAGGGGCAATATGGGGAATGTGTTTTAGCAGATTTTAGAGACAGTGCTTCAGGTTTAGTCCCAAGCATCCCGGACAATAGAACCCATAAGTAGACTTGAATATGTGTGGTGCCATGTAATATTAAACTCAATTATAATTTTGAAAATGTATTAAAAAGAACTGATTCTTTGTACACCAGATAATTATGTTATATTTGTGTTGGCAGAAACTTTAAATATTTTATTTTCAGCACTGTATTGGTTGTTTGCCATTCCATAAATGCCAACTAATTTTGTAGTATTTATTAACATATAAGGCAATGCATTTGACTGCAGACACACTTTTCACAAACGCTGCACTGGGACTGTAGTCTCAGACTGAACATTACAGTTATGTTAGTGGAATAATGTATTTTACAGACATTAAAGCAGAAATAAACACAAAAGTGAAGAAAAGTAAATTGCTTGTGTATTAGTGAGCCAAGTATTATACCTATAATGAAGAGTTTATACAAAGTATAATGTATCTCTTTGATGACCCTTAAGTAGCCAAATGATTGTAGTGTGTAACTGCTATATTTCCCTACCCTAATCTATAAAGAACCATCTTCTCACATCAGTGTTTTCCAGCTCTGCACCGGCACCAATAGAAATGAAAGCATAGGCAAACCAAGGGGGGGGGGGGGGGGGGTTCATAGTGCCGGGAAACCCCCCTCCAAGTCTGGAGCACTGTATAATTGAGGTGGGTGGACCCTGCATCAGCTTCACACGGCTCTGCTTGAAAAGGGGAGAGCTGCGTGCACCTAACAGTAGTGCATGCAGCATTGCCCATGAATACTATAAGAATAGGAAGAGTTGGAGAGCAGCCAAGCACTGTCTTATATTATAGCCACACCCCCATGCATGCTGGTCACACCCACTGGTGGTGTGGTGTGAAAACCCCTCTCTACAAATCCTGCGTTTGCCCCTGGAAAGAGTAGCGAATAACATAAGCTGCAAGTGTTGGAAGGTGCTAAATTAATATTAAATAATCCTTGTTCGAACTTGACAGCAAAAAAGGATAAACTACTAGTAGCTACCAATGTCCATATTTAGATTGCACATCAGTACTGATGAATCTCCAGTTAGCTATACCTCCCAACTGTCCCGATTGTAGGGCTCTGTCCTGCCCCACGGAGACATATTTGTCCTGCTGGTGGGAATGCTGGGGCACAAATACATTGTGAGGTGACCACGCCCATGTCCCACTGTCAGGGAAAGACATGTTGCGAGGTATTAATGTTACAATTCTTGGTGAAGTTCTGTTTGTTTTATTTCGTATGAATGTGGATATTATAGTATGTGTAACTAATCTTTATGCAAAGGTTGCATCTTAATTAGTCTGGCACCAATCTCCATATTACTTTCCTGGTGAGCAGTGTCATGTGATTAGCTACACTCAATGGGTGATGTGAGTTGGCAAGTCTTGGGTTGGAAAAAGAAGGGAAAATAAAAAGTTTAAAAAGTGCTAAAATACATTAAACAACCCATTTTGGTGCATATATTCTAAAACAAGTTGTTTTCTTCTTCACTAACTTTCTACAGCTTGTGAAGTGTTGAAGTTCACATAGAAAGTATGGTTGATAACACCGTGAGACTTGTATACTGGACACTAGGAGCTTGATTCAGAGTGGAAGAGTTCAAGTTGTGTTCAGGTCTGAATAAGTAGCAGATGCATCCGCTTGACAACAGATACACCCCACAGGCATTTGCGTCCAATTTGCACACATGTACACAAACCATTTTATGTTACGAACTCAGTTGCTATAAGGCATCACTAAACTTGAATAACCAATCTAATACAGCAGGAATAACTTCCCCACATGCCTACAAATTAGGTATTCTTTTTATCTTTTCTAAAACATGCTCAGCAAGTCCTAGGGCTAGATTTACTAAGCTGCGGGTTTGAAAAAGTGGGGATGTTGCCTATAGCAACCAATCAGATTCTAGCTGTCATTTTGTAGAAGGTACTAAATAAATGAAAGCTAGAATCTAAATAATTGCTATAGGCAACATCCCCACTTTTTCAAACCCGCAGCTTAGTAAATCTAGCCCCTAATCTATAACAGAGTGTCTAATAAAGGCTCTGTAGGCATTTGTGAATCATTAGCAAACATCTAATTAAAAGCAGTTCGGGTGTTCATCATCATCCGCTACTTACCCCTTGTTACCCACAAATAAAACTGCTTTTCAACCATCTATACAACTATGTCTCAGTCTGAAGCTGTGCGCAATTGCTCAAACACACCCTTTCTGTATGATCGAACACACCCCCTTCCCTCGGCTGCCATGTCTCTACAAGCGTAAGGAGTTGTAACGCCAAAAAGTTGCAGGTCTGAATAGCTGTAGTTGCATGCATGCGCAGCGCAAGAGATATGCAATGTCTCCAATTTATTGTATATAAACACTCAAATACCTATACAAGTGAAAAAAAAGCCATGAATACATATAACAATTTGTTGCATCACAATTGAAACCAAACGTATGACAAATGAGCAAGCTGAAATGTCACACTCTTTCAACAATCAAAGATTCAGCTCATGCCATTATGTGCAAATTATAATTAATGTATGGAATGTGTGCGGTTTGACTGTTTAACATTGTACATGTACCAATGCCTTAATAACCTTTGATGACATATTAAAATATATTACACAGTCCCGTTGCATTGTTTTACTTTTCCAAGTGGTTAGCAATCAATAAAAAAAGACATGCAGGCGGGGGAGAATACCTGAGTATATTATTTAATATGATAACCTACAGCAGGGTTGTCCAACCCGCGGCCCAGCACGCCTGTAAATGTGGCCCATAAGGAGTTTTGGTTGTTGCACTGTTAATGGGGAAAAAAAATCCTGCAAAAAAAAACCCCCAAAAAAACCTTACCTTGCGGTCACATCAGCTGGTACTCCGTCTCTCTCCCTTATCTCCTCCTCCGTGCGGTGCTTGCAGTGAATGTCGGGCGTGATGTCATCACGCCCAACATCCATTGCGGAGCGCAGCACAGAGTAGTCACCCGTGAGAGAAGAACAATCAGCAGCACAGAATTGGAGAAAAGAAGAGAAGAGGACAGGAGAACAAGCCGATTAAAAGGTGAGTTAAGGGGGATTTTTTGTATTATTTCAAGGGACGCTGACCAGTGAATAAAAGTCACCTGGTCCTGGAGCATCATGGACCTTATCTCCCTGCTACATACTTCTACTTGTAATACTAATGGGGCATTATATATTATTCTCTTTGGCCCATTATAAGTTGTTATCCCTTAACTAACATAGTGGTGTAATTAGCAAAACAGGTCACAATTTGGGGTCACAGTGATGTATATGTCAGGTACCGCAGGCCTGGTCAGGGCACCTTGATATACAATGCCTGGCTTAAATGCACTTTATTGATATTGCATTGAAACAATACAAAAAGTGATTATAGTAAAATAACTAGAGAGGATTTTTTGAACAGGGCGATTGAAAGGTAAGTATAGGGGGATTTGAAAAAAAAAGTGATTATATATATATATATATAATCTTTTTTTCTCATATATACATGTTAACTATGTTTTCTATGGTTTTTTGGATGATCAGCTATCGTTATTGTTAGTGTATCTTATGTGCGGCCCAAACCAACTCGTCGTCTTACAATGTGGCACAGGGAAGCTAAAAGGTTGGACACCTCTGACCTACAGTATCATGGTCCACTTAAACAATATTTTGAATATGCAATATTATGAATATGACTATATATTAAGAAACAGGAGTTTTACGGTTGATGTTCTACATTGTGTAACTGAATTTTCATACAGCTACATAAATGGGAGATTTTGCAAGTAATTATGTACCGCATAACTGCATAATTATGGGAAAATATATAATGATGGCAACCTGGATACCATTTCTGAATACAAGAGATCTCTTTCATGATGACTCGAGAAGTGCTAAACGAACTCTCCCATAAATCTTTCAATGGTACTTCCATAGACTGAGGGATTATTGGAATTCAAAACCTATATATTTGTTGTAGTATATTATTTTTATTTTGGATACTTACTTTATGTTTGTTTATAAGCATTTCATTCAGAAATGTTATAGTTAAAGCCTTAAAAATCTTAAACAATTATTTCTTGTAGGATATATGCCTTTTTAAACCCTGTCTTACCGTCTGCTGTAAAATGTGACCAGATAACTGATAAAAGACTCAAGGATAATTATTAATTTATTTAAGGAAAAACATTGAATTTAAGCATTACATGATTATAACATTAGATCTATTAAATATTGTAGTGGAAGGATAACCTATCTTTGTGGGTAGATGTATTTTTACCATTCATTTCAAATGATTAATACCCAGTGCATTTCAACTCTACAAGTCAATTGCTATATTTGCCAGCAAAGTCATAGGCTAAAGTAGTGGCGATAGCAAAACTGTCCAGTATCAAAGTTAATGTGTAAACAAATAGATATTTATAGTCCTCATAGTATTGCAACCCTATTTATTAAAACTGGCAATTTTTTTGCTCATGATTTCGAAAACATTAAGAATATATAATAAAATAACTAAGATGACAATTTAGTCAATTAGGAATTTGCTTTTATTTTCTTAACTGTGAAATGACAGTTATTAGTTGAATCTTTTACCTGTTTTATTAGACTTGTCTAAATGAGACAATAAGGAATACAGTTACATTAATCATTTTATAGGACTTCTACAATAGACCAACTTTTACACTCCAGACAACCGCTGCTCAATTGCTTTAATTACGATTTCTCATACTCTCTGATCTACTCCCATCTTTCTACTAAAAGGCTAATTAAAGCTTATGAAACTAAAGGGAAACGGGGAAGGTTGGTCCTGCAAAGACACTCATATGAACAGATTGCATAGAATATTAAAAATATACTCTTACTAAGGATAAAATAAAATGTAATTTGATATTATGAGGCCATTGAGTAGTTTGTGTCAAATTCACTATTTGTGACAAACTTGGACACCTGTCATAAGAAAGTAATGTGGGATTGTGTGGTGCTCTCATGCCGTACTCTCCATTTTCTATACTACATTTATTTGCCAAGTTCCAGTACAGCTTTACAGCCCCCAAACCTACTATTTGATGGTAAATTTCATATCCAAATGGTCATCACTGCTCTGCACATAGCAACTTCTCACTGACTGGTAGGAATAATTTAATTATTGATTGTAATGAAGAAAAACAGAAGCTGGTGCCACCATACATTCTACATATTATATATAATCCTGAGGACAATAGGCACTCATCCTATCATTGAACATATCTGCTCACATCAAATAAGATGAAACCTTATTTCCAGTATGGGCTTAAAACCGTGTAAAGGATTTATTGCTGGCGCAAAATATAGATTTTAGATTTTATTTTAATGTTGCTTATTAATATAATAAACCTGATCACCAGTTTATGGCTTACTAAAATGGATCTGTGTTAAACAAGATCTTTTTCTTTGGGGCGTATTCAATTGTTGCTCCGGCCGCCGGAAGAACGAGCGCGTTAAAACTATTACCGTTTATACGGTAATTACTCGCTGAATTTCATCTCGCAGCTGAAATTCAGCGAGTAAACTACCGTATTAACGTATTTTACGCGCAAGTTTACCGTATAAATAGTAGGTAATAGTTTTAACGCGCTCGTTTTTTTGCGGTCCGGAGCAACAATTGAATACCCCCCTTTATGTCTTAAATATTCTGAAAATTGTGCAAAACCTGCACTCTTTTAAAAGCACTTATGTTTATTCTTCCAAAAGCACAGTACTCGGATGTATAAAGTACATCTATGCTTTTCTATTTCTTCACATTATAATGTCAAAAAGATGGGTGAACATTTTTGCGCATGGCACAACCACTAAGTCAAGCTGCTTGTGCAGCTATAGAAAACTTTGGCTGTTTTTTCATTCTTTTTTTTTTGTATAAATAAAATGTGCCCTGAAATTAAGTTAATGATAAAAGGCGTCTCTGGTTAGACCTCTTCTATTGGAATCTTGAGTCTCTTCTCTGTACATTCACATTCTTCTTTGAATGGCTGCTGGCATCTGTCAGACTGCATCTGTAGCCCTTTGTCTTGACAGGTATGACAGCATGCAGTGAGGTCTCTCGCCTGACACTCCATGCAGCTCAGGACCAACTGGCAGCAACGAAAGGTGGAGCATAACTTGTATTTGTCCCAGGGGGTGCCACAATAATGGCAGTCTACATAGACAAATGGAAAAGGTAGAGTCAAAAGTAGTTAGTGGACACATACAAAATAACAAAACCATGAAGTATGTAAGGTCTAGTACACATTGGCATTCATTTTAAGCATTTAATGCATCGTTTTTTAAAACCCATTAATGAATAGACTAACTTATAGACAAGTGTTAGCTTGATTTGCTTTGCGTCAGTCTCAATAGTGCCTGCGTGATTCAGAAGCATTAACACTTGGTAAAATACAATAGTATGGGAACAGTCATTAAGTACATAGTGCACTATGCTGTAGGGAAGCTTTAAGAACACACTTCTAATGCTGTATTAAAAGTGAAAGCAAAGTTAGTGTTGTTTTTCAATACCCATGTGTACAAGCCCTAAAGAAGAGAATAAAGAGAAACCCATTGGCAATATATTGAGTTTCACAATCTGTGAAATAGGTTTTCTGCCACAGATGCAGCTGTAAATCTCAGCTCACTTATAGGCAGGATTTGGTATTTAGCAAAGCACTGACTGTGACATTATATTTACCTTGGCTCCTATATATATGGTGTGGGGATAGAGACAGCTGGGATTAAAATCTAAAGAACTGGACTGGTGTCATTGCAGCTCATCCTGCTTGAAGTAACTCAGGCAAGGGATAAGGATGAAGACAGTCACCTCAATGCCAAGCATCCCTAGGAATAGAAGTCATGTCACCTGTTCCTTCATTGCTAGCTACTGTTTTCTTAGCAATTCCTACCTTTCTCTACCTTAATAGCCAAATTACACTTCAGTCATATGTCAAACCCATTTAATTTGCTGGATTTCTGATAGGTCTGTGACTAGGTTGTACCACAGTACGGTGCTTACTTGATATAACATCATGATTAGAAGATATGGTGTACCGCCCATCAAAGACAAACAGCTTTCCTCTGAAAAATCCATCCGAGAACTGTTCCAAGTATTTATGGATGCCTCCCTTTAGCTGGTATATTTCTTTGCACACAGCCTATTGTAGCAATAAACAAGGTATAGTGAAGTATATGCTTAAAATAAACTAGTTTTAAATAAATGTCACGTTTATTAAAAGATAATAAAATACTGACTTTACTAACATTCTTCATATGATTTACAACCATAGACTTCATACGTACAATAAAATAAACTGTGCTATATATTTTGTTAAAACTTCAATTAACTATTTGAAGACATTATAAATAAAAATAATAACAAAAGTAAAGTACAGAACTGTGAATATCCTTAATTTAATTTTGGTAAAATACTGCACCCAGAGCTATTTTCAAACACATTGTGTACTAGTTTCTATTATGTGACTGTTCCTTAGAAGTCATTATACAATGTACATGATACTATATAAAAGTAGAAATGGTAAGGTTGTAAGGTGCAGTGTTACAGAACAGGATATATTTCACCTGATACCAACACTCTCTTATAGCTGCCAGCATTTATTGTCATAAATAGTAAAAAGATATTTCATATTTTTGCAAATGGAACAACATCTAGAAATGGGATTGGATGCTCACCATGGTTTTTAACATAACTACTTGAAGTTTTAGACAGCACTGTGTTCTGTTCTAGAGTTTTGCTAACTACTGTAATATCCTGGTTAGCACTTTTGCCTTACAGCACTGGGGTCATGAGTTCAATTCCCAACCATCTCCTTATGTGGGGAGTTTGTATGTTCTCCCCATGTTTACATGGGTTTCCTCCGGGTGCTCCGGTTTCCTCCCACACTCCATAAACATACTAGTAGGTTAATTGGCTGCTATTAAATTGACTCTAGTTTGTGTGTATGTATATGTTAGGGAATTTAGACTGTAAGCCCCAATGGCGCAGGGACTGATGTGCATGAGTTCTCTGTACAGCGCTGCAGAATTAGTGACACTATATAAATAAATAGTGATGATGATGATCCTTACTGTTCATGCAATATTTTAGTTACTCACCTTTGACCTGAGGTAAGCTGAGCCACGTTCACAGCGTATTCCTCCTGTACAGTACATTAACACAGTTTTATTTTTAAATAAGTCCAGATTTTGATCCACGTAGTTTGGGAAGTAGCTGAATTTCCTGATGTCCGGAGCCAGGCAATTCTGGAACTGGCCCTAAAGGAATATGTAAGTAGGTAATGTTACTGTCATTTTCTCTACAATATTTAGACAAAGGATATACTGAAATAAAATTGCATGTGCTAGGAAACTAAGATACAATGTTATTAAACAGAGTAATATAAACATGCTCTTTATATATTATAGACTACTGTTCCATGCTCAGAGGCTAATAATAGCACAATATAAAATTTTTCCTAGTCTGACATTAGAAGCTCACACTTCTAAATATTTATGGTAACATGCAGTGAGCTCTAAATAAACTGATACTCAACAGATAACACATATTTTACATAATCTAAAAACAACAACAACAAAAATAACACGACAAGCAATTTTACAAGGTTTCTGAAATACATCATTAAAGTTAAAATAGGCTGCTACCTGTGTGGAACAGATAGACTACTATGCAAAAATATTCTTCCTCCAGACAATCTAAAATATCTTCCATTCTGACAACATACTGGAGCCATTGTTACCAGTAACAGTTTCATGTGCTAGAAGGAAGAGTAAAACGGACATGGCCTGGTCAATTTGTAGGAAAAGATTTGTAATGTTATTGACAGTAAATGTACAATGCTGATATTAGTGTATACTGGTAAAGTTTCTGTGTTATGGAAAACGAAAGATTTTCCTTGAGATTTAGAGAAATGTTTTGGGCATCCTAATATGTAAACTGTACCTCCTCCTGAAGGGTGTTTCAGTAATTTTATTAAGGAATGGAATGAAAATTTGAAAAAGGAAAATGTCAAGTTATCAAACACAGTTACAATAATAATACCAACAATCGGTGCGCACAAGTCAAATGCAGTGGATAATAAAGTCTCAGCGTGCTTGTTCGTGAACAGCCTTTGTTTCACTATATTTCAATACACCAGCAGGATAAAATCTGCGCGTCCTTCCCTTCTATCTCCCGATCTCCACAGGGGAACAACCAAACTCCTAAAATATCAAAAAAGAAGGGGCGCTTCCATGGTGTGTTATCGGAGTTAAAAGTTTTAACTGGCGCCTCGTGCCTCCTGATGAAGTCCTAAGTGATGAAACGCGTAGAGGCGATTGTGGAGACTCTCTGACTTCGAGCTGCTTCAGATAGAGCTGTTCGTATGTGGATATCAGATTTGAGCCGTTGCATTATTTATGCCTGAATATTTCTACCATCTGGTACGTGTGATTTTACTGTTTGGAATAAAACTTTTAACTTGGATAACACACCATGGAAGCGCCCCTTCTTTTTTGATATTTTAACAGTTACAATAATGTTGATCTTACTGGAACGAGGGTAAAATCTTTGTCTAAGATTGTCTTCTGAAGGACCCATTCCTTTCAATCATCCCTTTTGGCAAAATGTATTTGTCTTCATGAACTGAATTCATTATAAGGCGCTCCGGTTTGTAGCAATCACTGTCAACCACTATACTAAATGAAAAACATTTGGTTGTAAATACTTACTATTTTGCTCTCATAGAAATTGCGGCAGTCCAGTAAAATAGTGTCATTCTCTCCTTGACAAGCTGCAGACAAATACTGTCCCACTTTTTTATGAAACTCCTCCGGAGAAAGATGTGTAGCTATAGTAAATAAGTTACATCCTGTATTATTATTAAGTAAGCTTGTTTGAATATGTTTAAGTTAACTTTGCTACAATGGTTCTCTCACAGTGTCATAACATTTTGATTTACCCGGTACCTTTCCCCACTTTTCCTAAAAGCTTTAAACTCAACTACAATGTTGTTCCCTTGCCCTGATGTGAAGATTCATTATTTATGTATAATTGCTAAACATAACTGGTTAATATATATATATATATATATATATATATATATATATATATATATATATATATATATATATATATATATATATATATTTTTATATATAAAAATGCTGGGTTTAACCTTTTTCTAAGGTAAAATCCTTTACAGGTCCCGTAGTATACATTATTTTTTTAAAAACCTGATATGGCCAGTGATGGAACTAACGACTTTACTGCCTGAGGCAGCAACTCAAATGAAAGAATTTATTTTAATGCACTATTAGACAAATACTGCAACTTTATTATTATATTTTCTCTCCTATCAGAAAGGAGAAATCGCTAGTTAATATGATGGAATAAATTAAGGTGGTCACATGCTGGTCGCTCTGGACATCAGGCTTGAGCACTGAACAACAGGATCGGTGTCCTATTTGGAGACACAAGTAGGTGACCAAATTGAATGAGATCTGTCTATATGGCACACAAGCATTTGAATGACTTCCAGATTCACGGTGGTCAGTTAGAGTTGGAGGAATAGGATTGCACACAGGTTGATAGTTAACATGCCCAATAATCTGATCAATTTCAATCAGATTATTAATTGGGCATTGAGCTTGTTTTGGGCAACGCAGAAGGCAATATCAGACCAACTGCCCAGTGTATAGACAGAAATAGTCAACTAATTTTGGGTCTTGGCTAAAAAAACAAAAACAAAGTGTGCATCTCTGGATTACATCAGAGTTCCTGTTTAAACACTACATAGAGAGACTACAACTGCACAGTCTGCTGCTTTGTATAATGGTACTTGTTATCATATCCATATAATACATACCAGTTTCTTTGTAGCTGACTTTTTGCGGATCCACACCCATTGGCACAATTTCTTGGAAAACTCCAACCCGGAGTTCAGGAAAACAGCGTGCACCCCCATCACTTTTCTGCAAAGATTACATGGAATTGATAAATAAAACACAAAGATTAAGATTAGACTATAAAACTTCAATCTATACAAACTAATGGTGTAATAACATTGTACAAGTTGTAATAATGGGATTAAAGGGAAAATTAAGATTCCCACTTGAAATATTCTGAAGTGTTGGTAGTTTGTGGGAAGGGCATTTTTATTCAACACCTGTCACTTCTCAGTATGGTGGCACTATTTACAGGACAACAAATGTACTGATATTTACACTTGCAAATATGAAATGTAGGGATATTCTCTGAATGCAGGAAACAAAAAATATGTGATTTAAATATGAAATAACTATATGAACCCATTGGCCCCAGTTCAGGCTACTGACGCAATTTGCCACACACTGTCTTTACGGAAAAGCAATTATAATGACCTTCTTGGTCCCAATTCTGCTATTTACGGTACACATCGGTTTATGTGGATGTAATTAACATCACAAGTACCACTGAAGCACGGCAAGTAAATATAGTTATGCAGCAAGAGCAGTAAAGTAAGAGGGGGAAAAGATGAATTGTGTATTTACAGCAAGCAATAGGACTGGTGGAAATTAGAAATAGTTATTTGGGAACTGAGTGAGGTTTTTATGCTATTCTCTTTCAAAAAGTAACAAAAAAATAATGAAAGGCCCAATGTTTAAAGTTATATTTTACATATTTTGTTGAATTCATTGTTTAAGGTAAACAAGTAGCAGAGAATAATCTAAAAATTGCCAAACCTACGCAAGATACTATAGATAACAAGGCATTTGAAATAGTCGATTCACAAAGTATCTTCTATTAGCCACTGCAAAAAAGGAGAGGGGGGGTTCATGGTCAAGGGTGAGGTAAATGTATTGAGAATTTAAACAAATAAGACACATATAAAATAACAATAAAGATAAATAAAGCCAAAAGACTAATGCACCTTTTACTCCATATCAATTGCACTATGAGGGGTATTTTGCGGTGTAGTTTTTGGTAAGATTAAGTTCAGTTAATGGAAATATATCATACCAAAGAAGCGAGAAAAACCTTCATATTATGTTTCTAATGATAAATGGCAAATTTGAATTTAAGTTCGATTTCAGCAGCATATAACATTATTTTTAGGATAATAAAATATGAATCTTACCTTGAAATCCTCCACACACATGATATTTATAAACAGAGGATGTGAAAGCATTGTGTTGATATAAAGCTTGGTGGAAATTTTGCTTCCTCCCACTGTTCCATTTATTCCTTCTGAAGCGATTCGAATCTGCACAGTAGAGAAATAAATCAGTATATCTCAAAAAATGCAAAAAGTTAGGAGTTTAACCCCCGTCATGACGAGAAGTTGTTGAAGTTGGACACACACAGGCCGAGCCTGCAGCAAGTTAGTGTATAAATTGGGTGGTTCCAGCAACAATCATGTGGTTGGAAGCCAATACTAATCAGCTTCAGTTACCAACATGTCTGACACTGATTAGATTGGTCTCAGATAGACGTCTATGGGGCATCATTCACTGCCATATAGATCCAATTTCCAGATATTGGTGGTGATATTGCAGCATGTGTCATCTACACTACAGTTTTGTGGTATGTTCATTAATTATGCATAATAGAACAGACTACCTCCGTATTTTTTCTATGGGTCTGCCAACTAAATGCAGGAAATGTAGTGGTGGCTGACGAGTGTACTATACTCCTGAGATGTATGAGGTTTTCTGGTAGGAAAGTTTACAAAGAAAACTTGCTCACATGGCAGTCAAACATTAGAAAAAAATGACAATATGGTTGTCAAGCAAGGCACAGGTCTCTATATGCAGCCAAGACCAAGAGATGGACACCTCTGTCTTAACTGTCTTACTTCCCCCTTTTTGTCAGCTGCTTAGAGCAACAAATTCTGTGGCTATAGATTGCTAAAAGCAACATTAATACATAACTGTCTAACTATATACATTGGAATGTGTATATTCTCTACTGTAAGGTTGGCAATGTCCTAGTAGTAAGGTAGCCACAGTTCATGGAATCTATCATCATTCAAAGTTTTTTTTAAATAGTGCACATTTTCTTTAAACACTAAATAGTCTTTTGAAAAATTATAAGGGGGAATTCAATTGACAGCATTACTCGTGAGAATAACGCGGGCCGCGCATATTACCGTTAGTACGGTCATTTTAATGCGGATTTCTGCTTGCGGCTCTCAGAGCTGGGCAGCACGGTGGCTAAGTGGTTAGCACTTCTGCCTCACAGCGCTGGGGTCATGACCTTATCTGTGTCGAGTTTGTATGTTCTCCCTGTGTTTGCGTGAGTTTCCTCCCACACTCCAAAAACATATCAGTAGGTTAATTGGCTGCTATCAAAATTGACCCTAGTCTGTCTGTGTGTGTGTGTGTGTGTGTGTGTGTGTGTGTGTGTGTGTGTGTGTGTGTGTGTATATGTTAGGGAATTTAGACTGTGAGGTCCAATGGGGCAGGGACTGATGTGAATGAGTTCTCTGTACAGCGCTGCAGAATCATTGGCGCTATATAAATAAATGGTGATGATGATGATGAATAGTGTGCAGGCTGCATTATTCTCACGAGTAACACTGTCAGTTAAATTTCCCACCCTATATGTTCAAAATTATAATGGTGATTTACCACATAACAAATCCTGTCTTCATTAATTTGTTAGGAACACTATTTATAATAATATATCTAATGGCTGTTTCCTACTCCAGTGTTTAAACAAGCTGCCTGGAGTAACCACATTTAAATACTGATTTAAATACAGCGAAGAGGCAACCACCTTCACAGACGGTGTAAGCTCCCAGCTCATAAAGCTAAAAAAATTGTGGTACATGAGCCTAAAGAATCTAAACATTCATAACATATATAGTTTACCAAAAGTGGAGAGGAAATTTTAGGAGATCCAGTTGACTCCTAAACTGACCACATATTTGTCACTTCTGGTGCTAGAGCACTGGGATCAGTGGCTAAATAAGACAAGATCTAGTACTAGAACAGAAATGTCAGGTCACTTCTGGAGCCCTTGGGGCCTGTTAGTGTAATCAGAAGATTACACAAGCCAATAGCATTCATATTCCATTCTCATTTACCAGCAGGCACCAAAGTGATGCTATATAAATCAAGAGGATTATTATTGGGAATTGCAGTAGTTTTGGTGCCATACAGAGAGATAATGCTGAATTAGCCATATTGCAGCATGTGTGGCTAGCACTGTATTTGATTTATCGACTCAATCATGAGATGCACAAGATATGGCTTTGTGCATTTATGCCAATCTCTATTGTTTTTACAAAATACTGAGAGTACTGTTGTCTCTACAAAGACAGAAATGTCACTTACTTTGCCTTTCAGATGCAATAATTCACATAATGTCCTTTGCCAGTCACAGATCCAATATGGGTCTTTTACATCACAGTAGCAGTAATATAGCAGAACCTCCTCAGGCTCACTGGCAATACATATAAACATGTAGGCAACATTAGTATTGGGATTACCAATTCTTCACTTAACGTCACAGCAAGGTAGTAGAATAATGATTTAATTCATTTTCTTCAGTCTGGGTAACTGAGGTACTAAACAAAGTAAATCATTGTAACAACCACATACCAAACCATGCTATCCAGTACAAAACATACATTACCATATTCTTTCATGGCTAACAAGTTGGGTTACTGCACAGGGATTCTGAATCTATAAACATCACATTAAATTGAAAGTTGTGTTCAAATCATTTCTGGAGAGGGACTGAATTAATCAGTTTTTACCCACTTAGGGGCATATTCAATTAGCTTTTGGATTCGCGGTAACGCGCCGGAACAGCCGCGAAACGTAATACACGGTACCGCAATAACGTGGATTTTCGTTCGCAGCCCATAGGGTTGCGAACGAAAATCCACGTTAATGCGGTACCGTAATACCCGCAAGAACGCGCGTTACCGCGAATCAAAAAGCTAATTGAATATGCCCCTTAATGTCAAATTCTTGTGTCTAGCCATCTTGAGAAGAGATTCATAAAAGCTTATGTGAAAGAAGTTGAATAGCAAAATATATTATTGCATATAAAAAGTAAATATATATTTTAAAAAAACAAGTTAATGAACATAACGTTGTTTATAACAGCCAAACCGCAGTATATTCTGAAGTTAAAGGCACTTTAAACCCAAACTTTTTCTTTTAGTGATTGTGTCTAGTACAGGAGGTGTTCTAAGTACTTTGCTGATCTTTGAACTTTTACACCTTTACCATCCTGGCCAAGATAAGAGAATGTGAATATGAGCCAGAGACACAAACAATGGAAGTCTAGTGAATGGCAGTCTTTGTCAACAAGTCTAGCAATACCTGTACAGAAGCTAAATGTCTGCTGCAATACAATATCTATATTAAACAGTACAAGTGAAAGTGAAAGATATTAGGCCGGTGTGCCCTTTGACGCCACAAATTATAATAATACTGCTTTTATGTGGTCAGAATCTGGGAATGTCAAGCAACCCAAATCCATATGTAGCACTTTAAGCATGATCTGATTTTGCTTTACCTTATTAGTTCTTCTTTGTTGTAGTGACTGGTATTCGGTAACCAATCCGAAATCTTACAATTGTCCCAGGAAGTTTCTGTTGAGGCACCAGGGGTATCTGAGAAGTCAGTGTATAGCACAGTGGCAGCAGCAGCAGCATTTATGGCAAGTTCCTCTAAAATGTCTCTAGTTTGTTGCAATACTTCAGCTGCATGTTGTGCGGCTACATGCTTGTGAATAGTTCTCAGGTCTGTAAACTCTTGTTCACAACAATTCCAGTAAAAAACATCTTCTTGGCCAGTCTGTGTTGACCCATTGGTTGACCTTAGTTCTTTAACGAAAAGAGCAAATGCCTGTAGATGAAGAATATGGCTAAAGACTTATTTATGTCTGTATAATACTTTCTAAATGTATTATTTTCTAATTGTGTTTCAGAGAATAAAGCTGTGTCAAGCGACATTAATGTCTAGCACACAAGACAAATACAAAAAAACACATTCTATTTGCCAATTAATGAATAATTCACAGACCAAACACCAAATTCCTCATGCTCAGTTTCACCAGAATTAACTTATTATTTTACTTGAAAGAACAGGTATGGCTTGAAGAGAATATATATTTAATTTTCTTTTTACAGGCGAAAAGCAGTAAAAAATAGTAAACAATAAAGATTGTATGCACGGTGTAAGATGGCCGCCCTCTGTTCTAGCTCCATACGCACAAACCACCTACAAGTCTAAAAACGGACATTAAAGTGGCCACACTTAGCTTGCTATAACGGTCCAATAAAGGATGCAATACCGGTTATAACTTTTTTATAAGAATAAACATACCTATCCATCCTGATCCATGCAGACTACCTACTAACATGATATGGCAGTATTCTTAAACAGACCAGACCACACATGCTCACTAACTCCTCCAGAAGCTGCTAAACAAGAATCACTTGGGGGAGTGATATAACAACATCATAAGGTGATCTGGAAGGAGTTTAATTTAAAAAAATAAATCATTCCTTACTTACAGGCCATAGGATGGCTGATAATAAATAAAAAAATTGGTGCATATAGCTTTCATGCTATCTAACCTCTCCCATGTACTCTAAGCAAAAATCTTATTCAACACTTAACTAATCAAATCTACAATTTAAACAAAGAGGTTATACTTAAGGTGACCATGGCCTTATTTGTGTGGAGTTTGTATGTTCTCCCTGTGTTTACGTGGGTTTCCTCCGGGTACTCCGGTTTCCTCCCACACTCCAAAAACATACTGGTAGGTTAATTGGCTGCTATCAAAATTGACCCTAGTCTCTCTGTCTGTCTCTATAGTAGGGACTTTAGACTGTAACCTCCAATGGGGCAGGGACTGATGTGAATGAGTTCTCTGTGCAGCGCTGCGGAATCAGTGGCGCTATATAAATAAATGATGATGATGATGCTCTTAGAATAATGTGCCGTAAAACAGGATATATGCTGAATTGTCCAGCATACAGTTGAGAAAAAGTTTTTCTTGCTCTGAAGGTTTTACAGACGGTGTGTTATACTGGACCAAAAACTGATTCCACTTGCCTTAAGTCACTGCGTGCCCCTGCCTCCCATTTCCCTACTCTGAGGTGAGCAAATGGCCTTGTGCTGTTGCCTATTTTTAACTTGCTCACCTTACATACTGAGGTTGTATCACCTACAGTATGACGACAGGGAAGTACTTTGCTTCCACTCCTTTGGCTTTTTCAAGTGATTACCACATACCCATCTCAGTTTTTGCCAACAGCCATGGTTCATGTGCCCTTGGCTGCCTAGGGTGAGGATGAGATATTCCCGCTGTTGCCCACACAGCATCTTCAGTCCTAATGTCTGGATCACTGTAATGTCACAATAAAAAAGGGCAGTGCTGAACAGCATCTACAATTTCTCTCCAAGAAATCTTTCCTGACACCTTGTTGTTTTCTATTCAGTGTCCACATAGAAGGTTTCAGCTCCTCCCCCAGTCGTACTCCTGGTGGATCCACACGGCCAAAATGCTGGCCAATGCAACTCTGCCCTCCAGTGGTAGCAAGGCCAGCCATGAATCATAAAACCTGGGACCCTTGGTCACCCAACCCAACATGACTTAATTCTCAGCCCTCACAATAAGTAACCCCCTGACTCTGATATTTATATTGAGCCCTGTTTAAAAAAAATATTTCAAAACCAAACTATCTTAATTATAAACAGAATGTATATTTTATTATGATTAATCAGTCTTCACTCACAAACAGTAAAATTGTCTATTTTGGATAAACGCCTGTTTATTCTGCTGGAAAATGTAACCTTTGAGATACTTTGTATCTCTGGATATGTCCTTTATCTGCTGCATCATTAAATAAAATGATTAAAAAAACAAAACAAAAATCACTAAGCCCTCTGCTAGCATTTTTGGTTAAAACAAAAAAAGTAGGTTTCCAAACTATTCCCACAGTACTGACAAGTGGTTAGGTTGAGAATACTGTCACTCATTCTTTATGCTGTGCATGGTGCTGAAATCGGTCTGAACGCCAAACCTCATAATACCGAATGGTGTGCATAGCTATTCTGCGGCCTAAGGTGGCAACTAGACAGATGTTCTTCCAACTCCACATATAATATACAAGAAACGTTTGGCAATGTGCTCTTCACTAGTTAAATATTGCAACTCTAGATCTCATAAAAAGGTAAATACCACCAATTTACATTTTTGCTACATGATTATTAGTATTTTTAAATGATTTCCTTCATTTTACACACCGTGGATGATAACCCAGAAGGTAATGGGAATGCTCACTAATGGAAAAACAATAGGACATTGTGGCTGGAATAAATTAAGTTTATATCTAATAGCAGCACGTTGGCTAAGTGGTTAGCACTTCTGCCATACAACACTGGGATCATGAGTTCAATTCACAACCATGGCCTTATCTGTGAAGAGTTTGTATGTTCTCCCTGTGTTTGCATGGGGTTTCCTCTGGGTGCTCAGGTTTCCTCCCACACTCCAAAAAATATACTGGTAGGTTAATTGGCTGCTAACAAATTGACTTGTGTGTGTGTGTGTGTGTGTGTGTGTGTGTGTATTAGGGAATTTAGACTGTAAGCCCCAATGGGGCAGGGACTGATGTGAACGAGTTCTCTGTACAGCGCTGTGGAGTTATTGGTGCTATATAAATAAATGGTGATGATGATGATACAAAAAATACATAAATCTAGGAATACCCATAGGCAGGACTCAACTACCATGTTTAGTGTGGGTTATGCAAAAATTCCATATCACATACCTTCTTTTTTGCAAATGTGTACTTCTTTCTCGTATTCACACCTAATGCTGCTTTAAAGGTGCTTTCTGCAGTGGATCCAACAGACCCATTCAAGTCTACATCAGGAAATCCCAGGTCATATTCCAGCTTACTGCAAGACAGTATCTCTGCTCCATTGCAGCAGGAATATAGGGACATTTTTCTTAGCAGTCTCACAAAAACCAAGAAGTCAATATATGGTAATTTTAAAATAAAAGTATTTGCTTAAGGCACAGTACAATGGTTGGCTTATTCAATATGGATAAAATCAGGAATCATATAAAATATATTTAGATTTTTTTTTTTTTTTAGCTGTGACAATACTTATCTACAACTTTAACTAGTTTCCTCAGCAGTGCAGACAACAGATATGCAGGAGATGATGCAATTACAGTGCTGGACTTAGATGGTAAGAAACTATAGAGAAACGTTACATTGACATGCCAGCCCTCCTTGCACTAAAATGTGAATGAAGCTGCTACCGAGGAAAGCGTGTCATTGCCCTCCCCCCCAGGAAGTCCAATAACTCAGGGATCAGCTGCAATGCACACTCAATGCACTTCTACAGAACCAATGTTAATGCTTAAGTGCTTCTGGCAAACAAAGAGATACAATACAATCGCATCAACTCAGTTTGTTACTTTGTTATACACTTCACATAGTAATATATAAAACAAACCTAGGTTTCTGAGGAATGTGTATTTAAAATCTGTTTTTGTGTAATGTAACTTTTTGAAAGAATTATGTAACTTGTTATGACAACACAAAATGCCACATGTATTTGTAAGACAGATCTACAGCCATGCACAAGAAATCTTTATATTTAAACTCCTGTGAAGACATTTAGGGTAACCCATGACCACCTCCAAACAATATAATGATTATAATCTTCAAAACTGTACTACAGCACTTTTGTTTTGAACAATAAGTAATAATGGTATATGTTAGAGCATGCTGTTCTACACTATGGGAAAATAACATGGATCTATTACTGGAGACATAATGATGATCAGTTAGACAAGAGGATGGGTAACTTCTGACTCTACAAGCTTTGGTAAAAAAATCTCCAAATAACCAGGCAGCTACATGTTCAGTTGTGTGCACACATGTGACTGTGCTAGACTCATATACCTGTCAACCTGACTATAAAGATATATTTCTACATTTCATACTTATTTTCCATTTACAATAACCTGGACGGAACAAGTTTATGGATGTAAAACTATACGCCTGTTCCAGTTAATTGATCCCAAGTGGTGAATAAATTGGAACAGTAAAAACTGACACTCCGCAGACTGTGAAAGGGAGATAGGTTGTTGTATGTAGAAGTTGACAGTATGCTTATCTTTCCTCTAGCATCATACTGTCCACCCTGACCAATGTATTGTCCAGTCATTCCTGCTAACTCCATGCTGAGCAAGTAAACACCTCTAGAGTCGCACTTCAGTGACTGAGCTCTACACTTTTTACACGCTCCCTCAAACATCAATCCTACCGGAAGCTCCCGCCCTCCAAAGCCATAGACACTTTACCAAAGTAGCTGGCAAGAGCGTCACTCCATACGCCTCCTCTTCTGTTCTAACCGGAACTGACTACAGCGGCTTCTTAGATCCGTTCTTCTCTCTGGTTCCTGTAGAGTAAGTTCCAGAAGCCTCTGGGTAAATTGCCGGACGAAAAGCTCAGGCCCTTTACGTGCCTCACCGCCCAGTAAGCCGTTACCTGCGAAAGACCCCCGCCCGGCAGTCGCCATGTCCCGGAGGAGGCACAGCTACAAGGATGATGGTGAGAGACCGCCCGAACCCCCAAACCAAGCTTAGGCGACCACGTGTGGAACTATAAGTCTCAGCATGCCCTGTTGTTAATACAGCTCTGTTCTACGATGTCAGCGCTTAACTCCCATTACTGTACTGGAGCCGCATTGCATCTTAACCTGTATTGGACAGGACCCGGATAATGTCTTTTAATCAGCTTCTCAAACCAATTCTACACTTTATAATGATTTTCTTTCTATGTGTTTGACTAAGTATATAGCTAATCAATAGAAAGAGAGGATCTTGGTGGCATGTTTGGCTTCCCCATCCGTAGAGCCAGAGCCTGCAGCATATGCTTAGACACTCTGCTTGCAGGTGTGTTGTTGTGTTTTGAAACAAACTACTACAATTGCCACATGCAGCTTATTGCAAGTTGTAGTAGTGACTTCAAAAACACACACACACATATTTCTCAGAAATATATGTGCAGTCCTTTTATACCCTAGAAAGATGTTTAAGTCAGTGTTGCTCTTTTCATTAGGCTTAACCCTTTCTTTCTTTTTTCTTAAATTATTTGCTGTGGGTTGTGAAACTTGTATTAATACTACATAGACAAAAATAAACAGCACTGTAACAATAACCACTTAAGTGAGTACCACAGCTATCTTCAAAAATTGTGTACCACAAAAATATTGTCTGTAAATTACTGCTTCAGTTTAAAGTAAGGCCATACAGTCACATATTTCCATATAAAGCCTTCTGATGACACTCTGTGACAAGAACATGGGGAGGGGCCACATCACCCATGCTCTATTCCTATAAAAGATTGGACAATTGTGTATAATAAAGATCTCAACCAATTTGTGAAAAATTAAGAACATGCTTGTGCAAGATGGTAGCAGTTATCTCCAGTAAATGACAGATCATCTAATGAATTACACTTACAAAAATCCATAAATAAATGCACCATAAATATCATCAGCTTGTTATTAATCGAAGATAGTATTTTCACATATCTCTGTAAAATAGATTCCCTTCACCAATTAATTTTGCACATAGACATAAATAGTGAGCCTTCAACATTTTTTGATCAAGAGGAGATAGTATGGATATCCTGGAACAACTTTTCAGATATTTTTCTTATTGAAGTATAAGTGCAGACATCAGTTTGGTAAAAAAAACGAAGTCTTTCATCAGATGCGAGACATTCAATAAGCTAAGCGCTCAATATGTACTAACTTGAAAGAGTGATAGTTGAAACTTGATGTTGGTGTTCAGTAGGGGACTTGTGGGAATCTCGCCTTGCCAGACAGCACTCCACATACTCGGGATGTATTTATGTATGTATAATATATGTATTTCAGTGCTTGGCGACTGTCCAATGAGAGACTTACAATTCGCTAGGGTTTTGTTGACCATATTGATGTCTGTTCTTACACTTTTTAATTCTATATTTAAGATAAATAACTGAAGTGAACAATATTTTTTTTTGTTATACATGCAATACACTTTTCACTTTGCATTATCTCTATATATTATACATTATATATGCACCTCAAGCTTTGTCCAGTAAGGTTTTGTCTAGTGGAAAACAAATCGCTTTATATGAAAAAAAAAAAATTGCACATTGGGATGCGAAAAAATAATTACTGACTTGGTGGCAGATTCAATTGACCGTGATGTTCCTCTGCACACTGTGGCCATGTATTTTTGCTGTTACTACTGTAAAAAGTACCTCTCATTTGTATTGCACCTGTATTGTATTGCACCTCTATGCGTCTCGAGCAAAATTGAGCGTTACTTCTGTCAAAAAAATTAAATAATCCACGTTAGGTGTCAGTCACGCGGCAGTTCAGGAGGCACCTCGCGTGGAATTTTTAACAGTTGAATTTCACCCCATAGAGTAGAAGATGTCAAAATATATCAACCTTTCTCACCTAATGCAAATGTAGTGTAACTATTGGTATAGAGGTCAGTGATTTTTTTTTTTACCTTTTTTTTTACTGCTAGTACGCATGCTGTGAACCTGGGCTCAAACGTATTGTTTATATATCTATATCATGCCTCTATCTGCCAACTGAACTGTTCTCATCGGGCTGTGTTAGTTTATTGTACTTTTTGTTCACATGCATGTGCTAAAATATGTGATATTTCCTGTGTATTTTAGGTAATTTATTGTTAGAAGAATGAATTCTTAAATGTTGCCAGGTGGAAGAGTTAATCAAAGATAAGACGGGACAAGGGGTCTTGGCTAAACAAGTAGAGTAAACAAAATCTATATTATACACTTTTGTCCTCTAATCAAAAGGGACATGGCAAAATAATACTCTGGCCCAGGCTCTTAGGCATCCTCTCCCCCAGGGAACCAAAGGTCATCTGGAGGGGGGGCACTTTGGTGGTAATATGACCAGCTAACCCCAATCTCCAGCGAGTTACTGCTGCCCTAATAAACTCCCCATTATCTTAATGACTGTGGGAATAATCTGCGTTATAAAAACTGTTTTGGGGGTCTGTGACTATCTTGTGTGGTGACTAGGAATTGGGCTTCCATCACATGCCTACACTGTGCTTCTAAGGAATTACTCTGCCTGTTTTGCCATCTGTTGAACGCACCACTGTTTGGTTGCAACAATTTGCCTAGGTGATTTTTGAATGAACTAATCCAGACGCACTGTCCTCACACAATGCCCATGGATGTATTAGCTATGGATAAAAACTAATGTTTATTTCTACAGTGACTTGTTTAGAAGTACATGGCACATATTAAAAGCTGGCAATGAGCAATTTAAAGCATGTTATAGACCGACCTGTGACTCTGTTATTTTGTCTGCACTTGTGGTTGTAGAACAGTTGATAAGGTTTGTCCTGCATCCAGAGTTTAAGTGTGCAATTTCATTAATAAGTTGTTTTTCTTTTCTTTTCTTCTGTTCAGGAGGCCAACCTCACAAGAAGCAAAAGACTTCAGATTACGTTGACATAGAACACCGGTTAGATTATTTGATATGTCTAGTTGGAGAAAAGGTGAAATATTATAATTGTTTTCTTTTGGTCTGTGCATGAGATTTGTTTAAGTAAATTTAAATATTGTTTCACAAGAGTTAAAGGGCTATGTGAAAATATCCACCCAAAGCCAATAGTTGGTCTGTTTTCTGTGATATATTGGCTATTAAATCCCACTCGTACTTTCTAGCTGCCACAGTTATTGACAGTTATATCTCATTTGTCAATTGACAGTGGCCTGCTTTGTAATTATTGCAGAAAACTGATGATTATGTCAATATGAAATGTAAAATTCTGTTTTTATCAGAATACTGTATCAATGGAGAGCAACTTAGAAGGGCTGGCTGGTGTTTTGGAAGCTGATTTACCAAACTACCAAAGCAAGATCTTGAAAATTCTCTGTGCGGTGTAAGTGTATGCTTGTATATCTTATACATATGTGTTTAAAAGTTATACTGTATATACTGTAAATACATTCAGTGCTTTCCAAAGTAAGGAAGTGCAATATTGATTTTTATTAGTTATATAGTAATTATCCATTTAAGTGGCTCCCCTCTCTTTACATTGTAGGTGTCTGAAGCTGTCTTCTGTTTGTATCTTATTTTATTTTGTGCTTGCACTGTTTCTGCATATAAATAGCCTTGACACTGTAAAACCAGTATTCTTTATACAGCATAAAACATTGTAAACGCATATGAGATTGTGTTATTGTTAGCAGACACTGCAAATAGACATTTTAAGACGCTACATTTAATTTTTAGATATGACTTCTTCATAATTTGTTATTTATAGTATTCCCAATATCTTTTATATAAAGGAGATATTGAAATCTATCAAGGAAATTGCATATTTTTCTGTAAATTTTAGGGCTGTGTTAGTATCTGTATTTTTTCCTAACTGAATATATGAGAAAAGGCTATCATGATGATTGCAGTACCCTTTTTATTCTTCTGGATGATCTGTTCATCAAGGTGTGATCTCTGACCTTGCTGTAGGCCCCATGTGCAGATGGCTGTCCAGGCTTTAGAATCTCATGGTTGGATCATCAGATAACAAAAATCCAACTTAACTTCCTAGCTGATTGTTTTTCTAGGGCTGCTGTTTGACACCCGACAGCAGAGTTGTTCTTGCCAGAGGACAAGATTCTTTCATTACAATGACTAGTAAATTGGCTTGCAGATGGACGACTGTTCATTTTTGCATGAATATCTTCGATGATATGGTGGTTTAGACTGTGACGCAGTGGAATTTGCATGATTTCATTGAAGAGATTTCCAGATTGACTTGAAATCAAACCATCCTTTGACCGGCCAGTTCATTGAGCTATCTCAAATAGTGCGTCAGTCATTCCTGTGGTGAATGAAGATCGACAATCTCAACAAAACCGCCCCTTTACCCTTTGGGATTGGACAGTTGTGACAACCGACGCAAGCTTTTGGGCCTGTGGAGCTGTGTGTCTTCAGTGCCGCTTTCAGGGTCCTTGGACTCCAGAGCAAGAAAATCTCCTGATAAATGTTCTGGGATTGTGAGCGGTGTTCTATTCTCTAGCCTTTCTTCACAACAAATGGTTTCCTCTGAGTAAAGCAGGTCTGACCAACCTGTAGCTCTCCAGGTGTTGTGATACTACAAGCACCAACATGCTTTTCCAGTAGATAGCCAGCCGAAGACTGGCAGAGTATACTGGGGAATGTAGTTTCACAACACTTGGAGAGAAATAAGTTGGTCAGGCCTGCTTTAGTGAGCGTTTGTTTTGAGGAAAGGCTATAAAAATTACACCAGCAACTCCCTTGCTATGAGGGAAACCAGCAAAATAATGTGCTGGGCGGAACAAAATGTTTCAGCAATATCATTCTTCATACCAGGTTTGGAAAATTGGCAGTATCTTACATGACTATCTATCCTAGCTGTAGAGATCGCCAAAAGAAAGGCTTATCCTCCAAGTAAGGAGGATGCACATGCATTACGCCATGTAAGAAAGTCGGCACACTTCAAAAGTGCAGCTTTCTCTGAAAGAAAAAGGTCCGAAACATGAACCTTCAGGGAGCGGAATCCAAAACAGCAATCCAGCCTCTCCTGCATAATGGAAACAATTCTCTTCACACCAGGAAATGTGTTCCACACCCTGTGGAAATTCTTGGCCAAAACTTGTTCCCCTTAATGTTGATCTGTTAAAAAGTGTGCTGGTTAGGGATCATTGATGTCTGACTGCTCTGTTTTTCATGTGGTTTAAAAGCTGTTTGCTTACTGTGAGACTGCCATGGGCAAATGCACACATGTAAACATTGTATTCTTTTTCTTTTTTTCATCATAAATGTAGCGCTCGGTGTTTGCCAGAGAAAATGACTGTTTACACTACGTTAGTGGGACTGCTGAATGCAAGGAACTACAATTTTGGTGGAGAATTTGTTGAAGCTATGATTCGACAGCTCAAAGAAGCCATAAAATCGAATTCTTACACTGAGGCCACATATATTGTAAGTTGCTACCTATTATGTCGGGGGGAAGGGGGGGTTTGGTGTTTTTTAAGGAAGATATATTTGTAAAACATAAATTATAAATGACCACTATTAAGAGGTGTTTTCCTAAATTGTTTCCATGTGTGGATCTCAGAGTATCTTGATCTGCATTGCTTCTGTATCTCCAGTTTTCTAAAACGCCTATTATGCTTTAGAACCCTTGGTTGGTGAAGCATGTTTTAGGCTGTGGTTTGCTGGTTGCAATCTTGCTTTAAGTATTTAGGAGTTTATAAAGTGTATTTGCTCATTTTTCAAACACTTTAATAGTGAGCAGTGTGTTACTTGTAGTGCCTAGTTATGTACTTCTTAGCATGTATAGCTGCTGTGACATAATGGACAACTACAGCTATTCATTCTTCGAAACTAAAATGTTCTCCACTGACTCTCTGTTCAACTGAGTTTGTTAGGGCTGCCAGAGACAGGGAAAGGAAACCCCCTCACCAGGTATATAATGTGACTCCTCTTTACCTTGTGTCTTTACTGTCTCTTCAGCAGATGCTGGAGTAGGGAGATTTTCTTGTTTTTCTTAAGGGATTTGCCTTGTGTTCTTGGGCGGGATCCCAGAGGGTCTGTGTTGCACCACTCAGATTATGCTAGCTTAGATGCGGGTGGCTCCCTGGGCCGCTATTAGCTTTTTTAAAAGTAGCAAATTCGCAAGCGTGCTGCTTCTCCAATGCGACCCAGCGCATCATTGAAGAGTGCTGCCCAGCCATGCATACTTCTGGGTCACCTGGCATGCATACAACAGTATGGAGCTGCCCAGCATGTCATGTCATTCAGTTTACTATTGCAAATCCATATCTCTGCAAAAGAATTGTCTTGCATACCTAAGGGTCAGAAAGCCTGACCCAAAAAGCACCAGCTCAAGGCAAGCCCCTAGCAAGGGTGTATTCTCTCATTTTATTTAGATTAGTTGATTAGTTAGTAATGTTTAATATTTTTCAGTATCCTTCAAAGCCAGTAGGAGGAAGAAAGCTAGCAAAAAACACTAGAAAACAAACAAACTAGAGTTTGTGGTATTTGTATGATATGGAGCTAGGAGTTCATTATGACTCAAATCTGGGCATGGATTGTATACCACATACCTGAGAATTTGTAGGTCAGACTCCTGAACAATTTAAAGAACTTATAAATTGGATGATGAAAGCAATTGCAAGCTGATCGAGCTCTATAATTGCCAGGGAATAAAGGTGGCTAGGATGCAAGTATGTTTGGAGCCTGATGATATACCAAGATCCTCTAATTAGAAGATGGAAGAATTATTGAGTGAATATATGAATCTTCTGGAAGTGATGAAGGGGAGATAATTGAAAATTCCAAGCCTTTTAATATAGAGATCAAATGAATCCTGCTGCAACACATTTACAATGCTATGAGCACACAAGATGTACCACTCGCATAATCCCTGTAGGATGGTTTCTTTGAGGGTAATCGGTGGAAACACAGGGTCATCCTAGTGCAAAAAAGTCATTAAAGATCTGATCTGCAAAGAATGGGAAACGGTGGACCATTGTCGGTCTAATAAAACAGTCTGCTTTTACAGTAGCTTCAGAAAACTGCTGCCCAAATGTATGTCAAAAGGCCATAACCCTTAAATGTACAAGGCTAAACAGAATAAAAGATCAGGCGTGCATTTGTGTTTATGTATATACTTATGATTTACATTAAAATTGATTGAGATAATTGTATCAGTTATGTGTCACTTAAAACTTTTTGGATGTAGATAACGATATAGATTATAAATATTTAAAATACCATACAAGTTCTTTTAACATTGTAATTATGTCCTTTTGAATTTCTTCCTCTTCTACCTTTCCTCCTATTGGGTATGCACGTACTGGCATTATGTGGAACATGAGCATATTGGAGAAATAAAATCCTATTGCTTCTTTGCTGTGTCTTTGCAATAACTCGACTTCTAATTCAGGATAAGTGTTTGATCCAAAGGCTTGCACAATGAATGTAATGCATCTTTTACAAGATCATAAATAAATCAAATGACAAGTTGACAGTATCCAGAGAAATGTTACTCAAGAACGGTCCCACAGTACATGCCCGAAGGTAATCATCTATAAAGGATTTCTTCCAGCTTCTGCAGATGGGAATTATACCATTTGCAAAATGACACATGCAATATTTTCAACTGGAATGACTGACCGGGTTGAAAACTGTCAAGAAAATTTGGATCAATAGAGCAAAATTACCAAGGGGTAAGAAAACCACTAATCTAGTTCTGTATCCATCTCCGATTTATCAACGTTGGATTATGTCACCAGAGTGGGAAATATTGACTACGGATCTAGCACATATTCGCATGCAAATGGACCATGGTTTGTTGCAACAAAAACTGAAGTTGAGAGCTGTCTGCAAGGCAATGTTACTTTCAATATCTTCTGTGATGCAAACATCTTAAAATATTTTCAGACAGCCGGACAGGGGTGACGATCATAAACGGACAAGAATGCACCAGTAGCAGAGCCGTGATGGTATGGGCAGAGAAAAAGTTCACGTCCAATACAGCACTGCTTTCCTCCTCTGCATTCGATGTAGCCGTTTGACTACCCACAGATAGGAGAATTCATCCATGATTTATTACAGAATCTGGAAAAAGCTTCTCTTCTGGAGTAAGCCAAATATATAGGCCCCCAAGCATTACACCTATATAGGCCCTAAGATCTGCACCAGATACTTGACTTCCTTCATGAAGGACTAGAGGCCTTTTGCGCTAAACACATTGAAGGTACAGGTATCTGCTCAGATTGTTCATTGTGACACAAGACTTGAACAAAATCTTACTACAAGATAATTTGATGCAAGCAGTAAAAAGCATTAGTCCTTCAACTAAGCCCTTGTTGACCCCATGAGACTTTAATATTGTCCAAGAAGCCTTGTTATCAAGTCCTTTTGAACCTTTACAAAAACTTCTCACTTAAGTGGCTTTTACTTCAGGAGATTTTTTTTAGTGGCAATTACTTTAGAAGGGTCTGAGAACTGCATACATTAAGGTATAAGCAACAGTTTTTGTATATCTACCATGACAAAGTAGTATTTTGGATGAATCCTGAATTTTTACTTAAAGTAGTGTTCAAGAAGAACGCTTGAATACTCTTGACCTTGTGTGAGCAATCTCTATTTATATCTCAAGGACTAAGGAATTTCGGAAGACTGATCACCTATTCATCCTTCATTCATCTAATGGGAGCTCATAAAAGGGTATTTCCCATCTAAGGATATATTCCCAAGATGGATGCGGGAAGTTATATAGGCTTATAAGTGGAAATCAGTTTATGGCTCATTCATTTAAGAGCAGTAGCTGCATCCTGGCCTAGGAAAGCTTATGCCTCAACATGTGAACGCTGTAAAGCAGCATGATGGTTAACCCTGTATACTTTCTCGAAACATTATCTACTTTGTGTGATTTCATCCAAGAATGGTCAATTTGGAAGAAATATTCAAACTTTAGAGCAGTAGATATCTTTTATTTGCATCCTTACTGGTGTCTGTTTTATCTTTTGGGCCACCCACTATCATTACTTGGGTACATCCCATTCGTGAGGGCTGCTAGGGAGTTTGAGGAGAAAATAAGCAAAGTAGGTACCGTTAATTTCTTTTTCTCAATGGACTCCATGGCAGCCATAATATATTCCTACACATGTTGAATGTTCTATTTTTCAGAAGCAGCCTGGGAAGTTACACACACATGAGGGAAGGGGGAGCCACATTATATTCCTGCAAAGGGTGCTTTTTCCTGTCTCTGTTCAGCTGAGCAAGGAGTTAACCCGGCGGTTTCCAAACTGTGCGCCGCGGCTCCCAGGGGTGCCGCGGCGCTGTCACTGGGGTGCCGCGGGCCAACCATAAAAAAAACCACAAACTTACCAATCTGTAATTTTTTTTCTTTTGTTTATGGCTGGCGCCTGGCGCGGGGCAGAGGAGTGGGACGGGGGCAGAGGAGCAGTGGAGGGGGACACAGCGTGAGAGGGGCAGAGGAGGGGGACATTGTGAGAGGGGGCAGTGTGAGAGAGGGCAGAGTGTCTGGATGCAGAGGGGGCATTTTTGCATACAACTAAATAAGTATTTCTGTCCTGACCTAAATACTTATTACAATTTTTTGACCCAACTACTTCTAAAACAGGACTACGCAATAATTATTTTGGAGGGGTGCCTTGAAAAAATTTGGAGACTCTAAGGGTGCCGCGAACTGCAAAAGTTTGGGAACCACTGAGTTAACCCATTCATAAGAGCCACCATGGATTCCATAGAGGAAAGGAAAATAACAGTACCCAATTTGATTTAGATGTGCATATTTAACAAGATTGTGCTTAAGCTTCACATATAGTCTTGTTTTTCAGTGTGTGCTTTTTCATGACTCCTAAAATGTTTTTTTTTTTGACGGATTTTTTTTTCTTATTGACCTAAAGGTACGTTTTCTGTCAGATATTGTGAATTGCCATGTCATCGCAGCCCCATCCTTGGTAGCAATGTTTGAAAGTTTTGTTGCTGTCACGCAAGAAGAAAATACCCCCCAGGTAAGAGGCTTACATTAAAATATAAAACTTAAACAATATTCTGGGTTTTTTAGTGGTCCTCAACAACTAGAACAAAACTTGCACACAGACTTCAGGGGTACACCTGCTTAAAGTACCACTACGCCTAAAATGCAGGTTTTTTTTCCATCCTATAAACAAAAAGCTACTAACATTGATCAATATAAATGTGTACATGTTTTCAGGAGCTTTATCATAGCTAAAGATATTTGTGATAGTTATAACTTTGGATTTAAATGTTTTCCTATATACAGCTGCTGTTCACTTAAATCTGTAGATGAACACTGCAGTTGCCTCTTCACATATATACACTTGTATTTCAGGTCTGATGCCTTGGTTTCCTTGTTGACCACAGTAAATCATGTGACAAATTGTTAATGGGGATTTCCTTGAGTGGAGCCCTTGGTCTTTGTAGAGCAGATCTATTGCATGCATTAATTGCTAGCTCAGTAATTAAGTGGCCTACATATTAAACAGTTTTAAAGTCTACTCTGTGCAGCCACTTTTGAACTAAAATGTTGCACATCTGCTACATTAAGCAGTAGTTCGTGACTATTTCTATCTAGTAAAGTACTTAACTATTTTGTTCTAACACTTAACATTCACTCAATCTGCCAACTTGCCTATATGTACTTCTAAAGAAAGCTGGTCCTATATTGATTTTAAAGTCACATGATGGTTGTTTGGGGTTTTTTTTGTTTTGTATTTTGTACTTATTTTGAACTGCTCAAGTACAAAGTTGTGTGTTTCAGGTGTTAAGTGGAGTTTCATTCAGATGTGCTAAATACTGGTCTGCTGCTGAGCAAGGTGTATTGAATTGATTGGAACATGAAACACTTCTGATTTGCTGTTCTGGAGCGTTGTGTAAAGTTTTGTTTCTGGTACTTTACATATACAGGAACTTCTCACAACTTGGCTTTCATTATTGATCATGCACTGGTTGCTATTCTAGTATTGAATTTCATCAGTCAATCAAAGCTCAAGAAAAGTAAACTGAGGATGATCAGCAAGTGCTGGTTGTTTGAAGTTTCTGCACTTGGAGGTTGATGAGTAAATTCTGTGCTCCATATGTACCCATGACATTGGAGATTTTCAGAATCTTTGCACCTTTATATACTACAAAATTCATATATCCAATTTGTTTTACCTTTTTAGGTTCGATCTGATTGGTATGTGTTTGCTGTTCTCTCCTCCCTGCCATGGGTTGGAAAAGAGTTATATGAGAAGAAGGATGTTGAGATGGACAGTATTTTATCACAAATTGAAAGCTATCTCAAGTAAGTTAAGTTTAAGTGGGCATTTAGTTAAAATAGTGTCTCTTAACTTGTTCCTTCCCACTCCCTTCAGCCAAACTAACGGAATTGTGGGGGAGGGGACGGGGGTCTCTCCTTACAGTTTTCAAGCACGCTTACCTTTTCCCCAGAGTTCAGTGGACTCTTATTTCCAACTCAATTCCAAACCATGCTGTGTCAGTTTTAGCATAGACACTAATTTAGACAGAGACAGTGTCCAGTGTCATAAACTGACAGGGTATATCTTCATCCCTCTTCTGGTTGTCAAAGTAGCAAACAAGCATAATTGCAGCTTTGACAGCAACAACAATAGCTCTACTAGTTTGGGCGAGGGGCAGTGTGAAGATATGTGGTTCCCAAACCAATTAGACACGGTATTAGAGGAAAAATAGAAGGATGATTTATTCTGCAGAACAGGATTAAATACGGCACGGCTCCATTAACGATCCAACGAGTGAGGAAATCCGTTCAAATAAATCCAGTGAGATAGGTTCCACAGCATCTCTCTGGCAGAGCATCACCTCTTGGCCAAAGTCGGTCACATACGTGTCCAGCTCCCAGGGTAACCTCTTTTATCACCTTATGATCCCACTTTGGGATTACAAGGCAGTACACGTTTTTTTTTTGTGTGTGTGTGCGCGCAGGTAACCACTAATTGGCGGTGCTCCTGGCATCCTGACTGAACAGCAAGCTGGACAGTTACGGCTCAAGTTCATGGCATCAGGGATGTCTCTGGTTTTAGACTCTGATTGTCCCATGGGAATTTTTATACCGGTAACCTCCCATCGCCTTTCTCTCTAATACTTTCACCCATTGCTGTCTGAGCGCCTGAAAATAACGTTGGTATGGCCCAGGAGAAAATGGTAATCCGACATCTTGGTCCTAGTGGTTAATCAACCAAGAATATGTCCCATCTCATCCTGATGACCTTGAAGCCATTATTCTGAGGTGGAGAACTGTATGATTTAGCACTATAATCGGGGTGCATAAATCCTCATTTGGTTCAAAAGTGGTCTGGCTACGTAATCCAGTGTTTAAGGAACACTTGTAGACTACTGATTGGTTTTGATCTTGCAGGAAACATTGGACAACAGCCTTTCCTTTGCCTACCTTTTAATTCTGATTCCAGTTGGAAGCTTAGCAGGAAACTTCTTCAGATTTTTATTACCCTGCCCTATAGGGGATGGAAGCTTAACCACAACTCGCTGTAAAATCATTTCTTCAAAGCTTATAGGGGTACAAAATCCCTTTTTCCAGGGACTTCATTCTTATCACTGGATTCCTGATGAGTGAAGCTCTGGATGAGGGCCTCCCACCCATGGACAGGCATCAGACAGGCACTAGACTCTCACTGGAGCACCTCTGCTACCCTGAAGAGAAGCGTTCATAACACTACCTCCTCCACTCTGCTGCGAGGGTGGATCTCCATGGATCAAGAACCTGAATGTCAAGGCCTCCAGCTGACATTGACTGACAATTGACTTTGCTATCTGGATAGTTTTTACAGCTTATATCCAAGTGGGGATCCTCTGAAGTGTATCAATGTTGTTTCAGCACAACTTCAAGGTCTTAGGGTTTTTAGATAGTTTATCGGAACACCTGGTAATGACTTGGTTCCCTGACATTGTTGGCTCGTATGCCTCTTCCCTCGGCTGCCTATGTTTGTGTGAGTATTCAGGAGATTGAGGTGAGACAGTGATGCCATAGTGCTAGCTCCAAAACCACCATGAAGAAACTTCTTGTTGGATTTTGGCTGTATGAACCTATAAACCCTGGCCCCTTCCTTTTTGATCAGATCTGCTATCTCAAGGGCCTGTATTGAATTCCAAATTACTGCGTGTCACATGTGGCACTCACCTGAGCCTGCAAGGTTTAATCAAAAGAAAACCACCTTTTCTATCTAAAAAAAAAAAAAGTTATCAACCCCATCGCAACTTATCCCTTGCATCCACTATTAACCATCCAGTACTGCCACCACTAAGATTTTGTTTCTTGAGTTCTCCCTCACAACTTAAATTATTCATAGTTATTGTAAACCTAATATTTCCCTATTTTTTGTTGTGCCAGATATACTTTGACGTGATAAATGCTGCTTATTATCCCGTTAAGAATACAAAGACAGAACATTATTAAATGCAGTTTAATGATGAATAAAGCCACAATACTTATTATAAAATATACTAAAATGTACCAGTATTACAAATGGCAAAACGTATTTCTAAAGAGTGAAAACAAACTGAGAACACTCATATATTTGTGGAATCTGCCACAGGGGAATGGAGATAAAGTGACCGCTTCACAATAGTAGTCTGTAGAAAACTGTCAATTTCTAGCTTTACAGTAAATATTTTAAAACCATGACCCCACCCCCACATCAACCCCTCCTTGTGTGGCCACTGAGAGAAGGCTGTCTGTAAGCTTTTAAATGGTGGTGTTGCTGTTTTATGGCTTCGTAGTTGCACACATTTTGTTTTGTTCCCCCACCCCCACCCCCATTAGGACATCATAGAAATATAATGGTTAGTCCAATAAACCGAGCACTGTTTTTCGCACACATACATGCAACATTATTATAACATGAAAAAATTGAAGTTGCTATTTTCTCTATGCTACAAATATTCTTATCTGACGCATATGAAGTTTGTTGCCCTGATTTTGAATATATGCAGTAGTAGTCTCAAATATGAATCATGAAAGGTTGTACTTTGATGTATATATTTCCTGTGCGATTTAGTCTTGCTATTTGAAGTCCAGTATCTGGACTGCCATGACCTAGTACAGCAATGTTGATCTTCTCTGTAGTAGGGAGAACACCAATAACTCTTTATACTTCAAAGATCTTGAATATGTATATTTAAACAACTCTACAATTGGCTAGAGTATATTTTAGCTTCGTTAACCCTTGGTGTACCTGCACACAGTGTTGAAAAGTTACATAAAAAAAATCATAACTGTGTTTATATTTTAACTTCTGGTTAAGCAATAATTATGACTGTTGAGATCATAGAGAAAAGTCATGTTCTTAGACCTACCGTACAACCTGAGGTAACGAGGATTCTCTCACCCGGAGAACTTTTTTTTTTTTTTTCTATTCCACAGACCCAACGTCGTCTTCTGCTATTGCAGGCTGGAGACATTGAAGGCACAAAGTGTCTAATATGATAAAAATTTCTATTTTCAATATTTAATTACTGTTCTGGAAACAAAAAATAAGAGTAAATTAGATCTTACTCTGTGATCTAAAATTAGACACACTGCTCATTAACCAGCCTTTATCACTGTTTTAGGAAACGTCAAAAGATCCATTTATCTATGTTACAAGTATGGTCTGCTGATAAGCCTCACCCACAGGAAGAGGTAAGTAGCTTTTCACATAGGCTTTGGTTTATGAAAACCTGTGTTGATCAACATAAACCTTATATTTTCTATGATGTGTATTTTCTTGTTACAGTATCTTGATTGCCTGTGGGCACAGGTTCAAAAGCTTAAGAAGGATCGTTGGCAGGAGAGGCACATACTGCGCCCATATCTTGCCTTTGATAGCATATTGTGTGAAGCCCTGCAGCACAATCTACCACCCTTCACACCACCACCTCACACGGATGATTCAATGTACCCAATGCCAAGAGTCATATTCAGGATGTTTGACTACACAGATGCCCCAGAGGTAACTGACATTTGTACTGCAGAGTCTGTATTTTATGTGACCAATTATATAGATGTACTGAAACTAATCTCCCATTTTCATATTTAGAAATGGATCTCCTAACTCTGGTCTGCCCAAGCCATTATCAGGGCATTGAAAAGTCACACTTATTGTACTCTGCATTATCATTTTAGGGTCCAGTAATGCCTGGAACTCATTCTGTTGAACGATTTGTTATAGAAGAAAATCTACATTGCATCATCAAGTCACATTGGCGAGAGAGAAAAACATGGTAAACATATGATTTGTGTATTAAGTCTTACAAACTGCAGGTAGTAAGTGTTGAAGAGGCATTTGATTATATTAATACTTCTTGATTGAAAGTGTCTTCTTATTCATCCAATCTGGGGGACACTGCTACCATGGAGTTGTAGGTGGGACGTGTGGAGTTGGCACTTAGATTTAACACAAGTTAACTAGTTATCAAGCTGACAGACCCCTCCTCTGTAGCTCCTCCGTTTTAGATTAAGTGCCCAAGGAGTTGGGCTTACTTCCTACTAGTCTAGTTTTCATTTTATTTTACTTGTTTTATACCTTTTTACTAAAGATCAATTTTTTTCTTTTACAGAGTACAGGTAGCGTGCACTATGAAGAGTGCACGCTTCCTGACCATACAGCCGCACTACAGCTGTCTTACAGTGAGCTGGACAGCTCTTGCTGATAGTACCTGCTGCTTCTCAGCGCTGACAGCTGGATTAATTAAGCCGCTGTCACGTTGACTGATACCCGGTATACTGGCGCTGCCATAAAGGCAAGGAGCTGTGGCGGCGACCCTCTTTCTTTTTTCTTTTTTTTTTTTTTTTTTTTTTTGGGGATCATACCAAGCTCCTCTCAGGAATAGGAGGGGGAAAACTTGAAAATACTTTTTTATCCATCAAGAATGGTGGCAGTTCACTGCAGACTTGTTAATTGAGGAAGCTGCAGTTTAACATCGCTATATAGGAGCTGGAAAACTTGGGGGCTACCTAAGAAAAAATGGAGGCCCACCCCCCACACCACCGCAGATAGAATTTTGGACTGTTCCAATGGCACCAATAATGCCCAAGAAACCAGTACTTACACTCATGTACATAGGTTATTACAAGACACCACTTTTGAGTATCTGTCTGTTATAGATTAGTTGTGTTCTTGTATCTATACCAATTTTGTTTCCTGTATGATTGTCTGTATTGCATTCTGCTCAATTCGGTGACACTATTCCCATTCAGAAACATGTCTGATAAGGGAAAGACACCCTGTGCAAAGTGTTAAGTTACCTATTATACAACAAGCACCGGGGGCACTGTACATTGACTGTGAAGCAGAGATCCAGCCCGCGCTGCCCAGGTTTGTGTACCACCTCTTACGGAGGAACTGGCGTGGGCATCTTCTCTGGCGCAGTCAGTTGCGACATTGGTTCAGCTGCTTGCTAGGCCAGTGGAGATACCAGCAGTTGCCGCGGTTCTCCCCTCAACATCAGTAGCTATTGACCCCTATGTGTCACTCACCAGTGATGGCCGAGACAGCTGATTTTAGGCAGGCTGGCCCATCATCCCCACTTGCAATCCCAGGCCCATGTCCCTGGTCAGAGGCCTAGATCGGTTAAACTGATTCTTGGACTCGCCAAGACCTAATCTGTCTAAATATAAAGACCAGCCTACGCATCCTCTTCTGTCCCTCTCTGTTTCAGAAGGATCAACAGGAGGAGGAGGGAGGACTCATGCATGATTCTGGTTTCGCACAGGAAACTGACCTGGAGTAATCTCATAAATATCAAGGTATTGACGACCTGATATTGGCAGTCCGTTAAGCCCTAGACCTTTTGGACTTAGAAGAACCAAAGTCTTCTGATCAGGGTCTTTTTAAAAAGATAAGAAGTGCAATCCATTTTTTACTGTCTGCTGAGTTAACACAGATCTTTGAAGCCGCTGGACTGTAGTTTTACTATCCCACTGAGATTCTTTGCCCTGTATCCCTTCCATTAAGAGGATCTGGCACTTTGGGAACAAATTCCAAGGGTGAATACTCCGGTGGCATGCTTGGCTCGCCACACTACTCTACCAGTGCTGGGCACAGCCGCCCTGCAGGATTCCACCGACCGCAGAGGCATTTTTGAAATTCATCTATGTAGGGCAGGCACCACCTTCAGACCCATGTTTTCATGTGCATGGGTTGCAAAGGCCACGGAGGCATGGGCTGACCAGTTGGCGGCAGGACTCAGAATTGCTCCCTCTGGCCCTGCACCTCCAGGAGGCTTCAGGATACTTATATGAGGTGGCCCAAAACGCAGCCTCCATTTCATCTTCTAATCCTGCATCTGCTATAGCAGCTGGAAGAACACTCTGGTTAAGGTCCTGTGATGCAGAAACTTTGCCTTACTCAGGTACAGTTTTATTTGGTCCTGAATTGGACAATATTATTTGCCAGGCCACTAGTAGAATTTCGGTAAATGTACTTAAATCTAGAACTCCAAAGATTCGTTTCATTCCGGCAGCCCTTTTGGCAGCAGCCCCTCCGGTAGAGGCCAGGCCTCCGGGGCCAGACTGCTCAGGAACAGGGGTCACTCTGATAGAGGGTAGGTCTTTCTACTCTTCGAGACTTCCCTCCCCCCAAGCTTCCAGAGAAGCCGATAAATTGCCTGTTGTCCACCCCTTCTCGCGGCTGCAGAAGTGGGAGGATGTCTGCTTCTGTTTAAGGATTAGTGGATGGTGTCCTCCAAAGAAGGTTGGATTCGTGGAATCATGACAGGGGGCTACATAATAGTTCTTGCAGGTCCAGCCCCTCGTTGTTTGTTGTTTTTGTTTTTTTTTGGTTTTTTTTTATCAACCAACTTGCTCCGGGACCTGGAAAGAAGACAGACGATGCTTCATTGTGTCACCTCTCTTCTTTCAGTTGGGTCATCGCCCTTGTTCCTTGGAGCCAGAGGGGACAGGGCTTTTACTCCAACCTCTTTCTGGTTCTCAAACTGGATGACTCATTCCGACCCAATCTAAATTTAAAGATGCTAAATCTTCACCAGCGGGTGGACAGGTTTCGCATGGAGTTCCTCTGATCTGTAATAAATGGGTTGGAAGCAGACATTACAGACGTCTATCGACGTTGGGAATTCGCCCGTCTGCACGTCCCTATTTGGGAGGGACACCAGGCCTTGCTTCACTTTACGGTAGGTATTTTACACTACCAATTCAGAGTACTACCCTTCGGCCTCTTATCGGCACCAAGGGTGTTTACAAAAATGTTGGTCATGGCTGCCTGCTTTCACTCCATGGGAGTGAGGATAATGCCATACCTAGACCACCTGGCGCTCATCAAGGTTTCCTCAGCCCAGCTGCTACTCCAGCACCTGGCACTTACCATCAACATTCTGGAGCGCCACGGCTGGATAATCAGCCGCCACAAATCCCAATTGGTTCCCTGCCAAAGGATGACTTTCCTAGGGCTCATAATGGATACCAGATTGCAAAAAGTATTCCTCTGAGGACAAGATTAAATCTGTTCAGGACACAAAATCTTGAGTTCTGGCCTGCAGCAGACCATCAATGCGCCTCCTAAGCAAGATGGTGGCCGCCTTCAAGACTCTTTCCTACGGGCGGTTTCATTCCTGCTGCTTTCAGTGGGACCTCTTAAAGTAGTCAGGATCCCACTTGCTCTTGGACCGCCAATTAATCCGGTTGTCTCTTCGGTATTGGATGGTCCAGGAACATCTATAGATACGCGCGTCCTTCGCCCAGTGGTCCTGGATCATAGTGACCACAGACGCCAGCTTGAAGAGGTGGGGAGCTGTGATCCTCCATCCAGAACTGGGAGGTAGATTATCTAAGCCATCATGCGATAATACTGGGGGAATGGGTGCTTCATCCAGAAGTCTTCCAGTTGCTGGTTCTGAACCTCATGGCGTTGAGACACAGCTGGCGGGTCCCCAGATTCTGTTTAAGAGCCAGGGACCCGTTGGTGGTAGCCATCGACGTCATTGCCAAACTCCCCCCCCCCCCCCCCCCCCCCCCCCCCCTTCCGATGCTATCCCGTGTACTCGGGCAGGTCAAGCAGGGAGGTCCTCCAGTAATTCTGGTGGCTCCCGCTTGGCCACTTCGGGTCTGGTATGCAGACATTCTGTTAATGGAGGTGGGTCAAGGTCTTCAGCTTCCTCTTCGGGATGACCTCCTGCTTTAAGGAGCTTTCCAATACCAGGACCTGCCTTGGTTGGCTTTAACGGTGTGGCTTTGGTGGTCAAGAGGATTCTCCCCCATTGTGGTAGACATTCTGAGGGCTAGGAAACCTGTGTCGGCAAAAATATACCACCGCATTTGGTACACATATATTAGGTGGTGCGAAAAGACGCCCTCCCACACTGCTTCCTTTCACCTGCCTCGCTTTCTTGCATTCGTCCATGATGGTTTGGAGGCAGGACTTTGTTTAGCTTCTTTAAAGATTCAAGTCTCGGCTCTGTATTTTTCCATCTTCGACTGGAGGATATGCCGACTATACAGACTTTTTTTTTTTTGCAGGGAGTTCTGCATATACATCCGCTATATGTTTCACTTACTTCACCTTGGGATCTAAACTTGGTACTCAATAGACTGCAAGGGCCACCCTTTGAACCCTTGCAGTCGGCAGACTTTCGTTTTCTATCATGGAAAGTAGCGTTCCATTTCGCTATTGTATTGGCTCGCAGAGTGTCAGAGTTAGAGGCTCTTTCTTGTAGCAAACCTTTCCTTGTATTTCATGATGATCAGGGGGTACTCTGTACGGTCCCTTCCTACCAAAGGTGGTTTTGGGATTTCATATAAACCAGGAAATCGTAGTTCCAGTGCTTCCAAGAGGTGGCGTCATCTTCTGGACCAAACTCTATGGAGTTCTCCTGGATGTGGTTAAGGCCCTCCGAATTCATCTCAGGAGGACAGCCAATATTCGAAGGAACGATTCATTATTGGTTTTGTTTGATTCCTATAAGAGGGAATAGCTAGCTTACAAAAAACTATTGCCAGATGGCTTACTTGAACCATTAGGTAGGTGTATGTCAATGCAAACAGACCTGTGCCAGATAGGATTGCTGCCCATTCCACCAGTTTGATGGTGGCTTCTTGGGCGTTGAGGCATGGGGCCTCACCAGACCAGCTTTGTAGAGCAGCCACCTGGTCCTCGGTCCATACATTTACTAAAGTTTATCATTCCAATGACTTTGCATCCTCATGTGCTAATTTTGCCCGTAGTGCTCTACGGGCAGGGCTGTCAGAGCGCTCCCTCCATTGGGGGGGGCTGATTTAGAATGTCCTCATGGTAGCAGTGTCCCCCAGATTGGATGAATGAGAGAAGTGGCTTCTAATACTTACAATAAATCCATTTCCCTTCTGCTGTGTGTTTTTGGATTGTTTGACTCCACTTCCTTGGGGCTTTACAACTAAACTGAGGAGATACAGGGGTTGCAGAAGGAAGGGGTCTGTCAGCTTGATACATTTAACAAAAATTTAACTAAGTGCCAACTCCACGCTCCCCTCATACAACCCCATGGTAGCAGTGTCTCCCAGATGGAATCCAAGAAATGGATTTATCGCAAGTATAAAAATCCTTTTGTCTTGAGCACTTGGCTACAGTGCAAGAGGCAACATTGAGATACAATATGAAGTCACTGAGTGTAGGTCAATATATTATACAAGGATCGTGCACACTTATCATACATAAGCAAACATAATTTATTAGGTCGGTGGAATCATTTACATATGCATCTTATGCGATTGGTTAAATAGCCACATGAAATAAATAAATATCAGTTCCTTGTATGCATAAGTGTGCATGATCCTTTATATAACATATTGATCTACACTTGGAACTTTCATTTTGTGTATCTTTGGGGGGTGGGGTTCTTTGTTTTTGTTTTTTTAGGTTCAGTGGCCTTCTTTGGGAAAGCATAGTAGTCTTATTAAAAAAAAAAAATTGTGGGGATTTGGCAGTGGCATAGTGGTAATCTTTGTAAAATATAAAATAAATTGGGATTTATTCCCAGAGCCTGATTATTTTATTTCTGCACAAGAAGCATTGATTTGCGGTAGAAACTTACCCGCTCTAATAGTGTCAACATTTGAAAATGGCTTCAATTAACCTCCATTTTCAGTTCACATGGCCTTTAAAGCACCTTCAGCGCAATACACTCTATACGGTTTATTGGCTCCCATGTGTACGGGGTTTCTTGAATTCAGTTAAGTGTCTGTAGTTACTGATGGATTCTCTGTAAGATGGCAGCATGTTTCTCAGGCCAGTTCATATCATGTGCAGAGGTACTTCTTGTAGGGACTCTATGAAAAATAGAAGCATAGACCTTTTAATCGTCACTTTAGAAGCTTTGTCTCTATACATAAGATGGACTTTGTTTAAACATTTGTGTTTCAGTGGTAAGCTTGCAGTGTACTACTATTTATTGGAAATGCTCTCACAGCTACACAGATAAAACTAGTTCCTGAAAATCCAAACTATAATGAAGTGCGTGGCTTTTTTTTTTTTTTTTTTTTTAATTGTCCTAAATATTTAGACTGGCTTTGCGGAAATTAAATGATTTGTTACACTACTTGTCAATGTGCAGTTAAGAAGTGTGAAATGGACCAATTATTTTGATTTTGCGGTTCATAAGTGGAAACCTTTTATATTTCTAGATATAGTATCATACTTTTCTATTTTGGTCAGCTTGTAAAATGTAACTGGAAACCATTTTTCTTAATGTTTTTTTGCTTTCACTTTGTAGTGCGGCACAGCTGCTAAGCTACTCTGGGAAGAATAAGTATCCCTTAAACTATCATATTGTTGAGGTATGTATATACCAAGCATGCTGGCATCTTATCCTTAGCTCAAGGTGTGTGCATTGTATTTAGTAGTCTAATTTTCTGTTTTGGATAAATTAAAAAGCAAAAGTGAGAAGTGTTGATCCTTCCTTTTTTTTTTTTTTTTTTTTTTCCGTTTCGAAACGTGCAATGTAAACTGTCTGGAAAGTTCAAAAATTCAATTGGCGGGGATGGTTTTACATTTGAATTTGACTAGTTTCAAAAGAAAGTCATTTGTCTTTTTGCATAAGTAGTACATTTGTCAGACTTTTGGGACCATGATTTATATCTGTGTATGTATATATATGTATATATATATATATATATATATATATATATATATATATATATATATATATATATATATATATATATATATATATATATATATATATATATATATATATATCTATATATATATATATCACTTTCCAAAATAAAAAAATGTAAGTGAAATACTACATTGGAAGATGGTCAAATCAGTAAATTGACATTCACATTACAATACATATAAAGTGCACCAATCAACTGTATCTAAAAGTGTATATACAGCAGCTCATCTGACCATTGCATATAGCATTCCTGTAATGTGCCACACTTTTTAGGTCATTGGCTGGGGGCTTGGACATGTTATCCATCCCAAAGTACTGTACATGGCACATTCTATTCATTTTAGGTGAACTGTGAGCTGGTTAGGAATATTTTAAAATATTAACCTTTGTAGCTTTTGCTGAATTATTAAGCTAGTCGTACAAACGTGGGTTTTACATAAAGCTGTAAGTATTAAAGATGTAACTTAACTAAATAAATGAACAGCATCAATATGGTTGAATGGTCACATTTTATCTGTTTTTGTTCTCTTTCTTTTGTTTAGGTCATCTTTGGTGAACTGTTTCAGCTTCCGGTCCCACCACATACAGAAGTCATGTACACATCACTGTTAATTGAACTTTGCAAGCTACAACCAGGGTCTTTACCGCAAGTGGTATCCTTTTTGCTTATAGCTGTAGATGGTTTTTAAACTGAAGACCGTTCTGTGTTAAAGCAAACAATTGTTTAGAAATATCAACTTGTCATTAATTCTGTGGAAAACTTGCTTCTATCTGACAACTCCTCTATACAGCAATTTGTGTTTGAAGGCATGGTTGCTGAGAGTTGTTGAGTATCCTGCCAGCTTCCCCTTTAATACTTAGAGAGAGGAGGTTTTAGAAAAGTAAATAAAATGTTTGAATAGTAATTCTAAGTGGCTAGAAAACCCTAAGCTACTTGTATTCATCAGCAGTGTGTATAATTCACCAGTAAAGGGGACAGGGGTTATGTTTTGCCTCTAGGATACAGGTCACTTTGAAAAACAAAATTGACTCCTATTCCCCACATTATTTATCTCTTTGGGTTCCTGCAGCACAGAAATGTTCACTATGAACATGCAAGGTCTGCTGGATGCCAGTTATCTGCACTGTCTGGGATCATTAGAGGGTCTGTTTTTCCTCCAATCTCTCTTCCTTGTGCCCGAGTAGGGACAGTTCCTTCTGACATGTTAGATTTGAAGCACCTCAACATATTCCTTCTGCAGGAACAGTTCATAATGAAGTCTCTCAATGATTCACTGTCTGGGTATCAAGGTAAAGTCATTACAACCTCTCCTCCTGCCATTCCTGCCGGATTGCTCCCCCTAGACAACGAGCAGAATGCACTGCCATGGACGCGGCAGCCATCAGCAGGTCTAAGGGGGACAAGTCAGTGATCACAATCCATAGGAGGCAATTCGCGGACAGGAGAAGCGCAGCAGCCTGGGCACAGTAAAATTCTGCCAAGCGCTCTATACACACAGCCAACAGCCATACATCAAGGCAAGGTAGATAGTCCAGAATTCAAAACAAGCTGTAAGATGAACACCTTAGACTGTATATACTGTGGGCATCATGATGTAGAAAAACTGCTCTCAAACCAAGGCTGATTGTCACTAATAGTCATTATATACCCTGCCATCAGACAGAATTATATGTATTCACTACTTTAGGAAGGCAACCGCCATTGTGAGATAGACAAACTGACATATCTGCTTGCTCAGTAATGGGATTTTAGATCCTGTAGTGTATCTTGTCCTCAGAAAGGCATGCTCACCGATGTCTAAACAGTGACGATTTGGACCTATTTTATAATGCAACCCATGCCACTCCTTGAGCTGGAGAAGCTGAATAACAAGTACCCTGGATTGGGCCTTCACCAAAATATGCTCCAGACATGGAACAATCATGAATCACTGACAATGCAGAGCTGGTATAGAGGTCAAGACTTTTGAGAAGTCTTGCAATGCACCTGAAAGTTAAAGGAGCACCTGAAACTAGAGAGCCATGGAAAGCAAAGCTAAAGAATTACAGGTGGTACTCACATGGGTATATTAACAGACATCTTGTAATGGCTTCACCCCTGCCCGACCAGCATACAGCTGCTTTGTCTACCTCATCAGCAAACTAATTATATAATGACCCTGGAGCTGTTCGTGGTCTATTTAGGGGGGAGATTTGCCGACAAGCTGTGTGAGGAGGGAGTCGGCTCAGAAGCTGCTGCCTCCTCCGCAGGGGCCAGAGTGAAGGGAGTCTCGGGCTTTACACTCCTCTGGTTCGATCCCTGCAATGCACCTAAAGAGGGAATAAAAATGAAAAAAGGGAAAACCCATAACTATTAACTGTATACGCAGGAGCCTATACTGAAGTGACCTATCTCTTAGGCACGTAGAAAAACTGAGTTCTGAGCTGTAGAGGAGGGGCATAGGAGAGGAGTGTGAGGAATAAAAAGGTTTATAACTGTCTAAACTCCTAGTCCCACCTACTATACCCCAATGTCTCCAGTGTCCCCCAATGGCAGGAAAGAGAAATCTTTTTATCTACCTGGCCTTGATGTCATTCTTCAAGGTATGGGCAAAGAATGCCAGTCTTGACATCTGAACCATCAGGGGTATACTCATCTCCTGTAGGCCATGAGAAAAGTACATTTCATCCTACAATAGATGTAGTGTTTTGTTTTAACCATCTAAGAGATCTACGTTCAAGGGGTGAAAAAGCTGTAGGCAGAATTTCTGAACTGTGATACTCCATCCAGATGTTTTCAGCACCTTAAGCAAATGTGAGGTCACACGGCATACCCAGAGGACGAGGGGGTTTACTATATTTATTTTGGCATTATGGGTTTACTTTTGACTATTCATCACATTTGTACCAGTCTTGTTTGTAGGATTCAGTTCATTCACATACAACTATATATCCATATCTATAATATAAATGCTTAGTGGCGTGTGTTTGTCTGTGTGTGTGGAAAAAATAAAACCAAGCAGCAGTGCTGGGCGGAGTTATACACTGACCTACTAAATTCTTAGTGTGTGTGGAAAAAAAAATTCAGAAAGGGCTGAAATTTGGTATACTAAGATGTTTTTAATTTGTTAATTTAATTTGTTAATTGTTAAGTGTTTATAAAGATTTAAAAAAATATATATATATTTCTTGAAGGAGAAGTGACAGTTGGGAGTGGTTGGTGGTTGCCGGGGGTGACAGTGGGGAGTGGTTGGTGGTTGCCGGGGGTGACAGAGTGAGAGGAGTGTGATACTCAGGACCGCTGAGAGAGATCCCTGTGTCTGGATAGATGTGGTGATGAAAATGAAGGATGAGGTGATGGAGAAGAATGATGAGGTGGTGACATGTGGACAAAACCACGTTAAAAAAGGGCGCTTGCGTCGGGAAGTAACGCTCTTCCCCTGAGGAGGCCTGGGCTATGGCCCAAATGCATGACAAGAACCTTTTTAACACCTTAAGTAGCTTGATTTGACTAGAATGCATGAGTATCATGCACGGGTTAACTTGTTGTTAAACAAATTGTAAGAATAAAACTGGATGTAATGTTATCAGTCTATACACTTGTCGCTTCTGTAAAACTACTGAAGCTTTTCAAATCTCAAATTATTGTTTACCTAATGTGTTGATGTTAAAAAGGTGCCTTTTTTTTTTGGAAAACACAATAATAGAACATTGAGCACGTGTGTGCCTTCACCTGCTTAAAAGTTGTTTAGTGTAATCGATCTGCTGAAACTGCTATCACAGATGAAGTGGTGCAGATTTTGAAACTAATAAGATTAATTCTTCTGGTTGGCATGCTGTTGAAAGGACATAGTGCTTAATGCTTTGAGGATGGGCTTCCTTCTTACCCGTTGCATGGAATTACCACACATATTTTGGGAATAAAGGAAGAGTTCTTCACTGTCTACTAGTGGATGCTGGTGGTTTCTTGTTATCACTCGTGGACAGTGCCCATGTCAGATGGTTGTCTGTACTTGAGAACATGCTGTTTCCACAAATGACTGCATCTTCCTTTCCTCCGATCAGTTATCTAATGTCATTCAATATATTGTAAAAAGGCAGATTATTAAGTATTCAATGTTCTATTCTAAGATGTGTTTTATTTTCTCGAATAGTGAAAAAAAAATTGTTTACCTTAACGGAAATTGAATAGCTTGCCCAAGCCACTGAAATGTTGTATACTCGCTTAGACACAATGAACACAACTTGCATTGACAGGTAATTGGCAAGCAGTATATGGTTATCTGTATTTAGGCTACATAACAAACACTGCAGTGTGTGTGTATTTTTTTTTTTTAATAAAACAGGTGCAAAACTGCTTGTATTTAGATTACATAGCTTTCATTGGCTAACTTGCACTATTTATTTTTTATTTTTTATCTCTAGGTTCATAAATTGGTTTTCTCACCACCTGAGTAACTTTCGATTTCGATGGAACTGGGAAGATTGGTAAGTGTTGGTGTGTAAATTTGTTGAACAATTACCATTTGGACAAAGGATTGGTTAAAAAAAAATGTTTGTTTGTTTCTTTAGTTTTTTTTTGTTTTCAGAAGTGCTGGTAATGAAGTTCAAGAAGATCATGTAGGGAATGTTTAGCTAGTCTACTGCAAATATTTTAAATTGGGTTTGTTTTCCTTAAGGGGGGGGTATTCAGTTCCCCACAATGATCTGCCTGTGTGTACGGTACCTGAAGATTACAGATCTTCGCACGAGAGGGAAAAAAAACATGTTTTTACCTAGCTGCAAAGTGCCTTCGCCTCTGTTCTGAAAGGCATTCTGGCGCCTTGCAGGGAATTGAATTTCACCCAACTGTTACTTTTTTAAATGTTGCATTTTCCTTTTTTAATACATGTTGGCATGATGTGTAATACTTTTAATTTGTGTCTTTCATTTTATTTTTGAAGGTATCTTTAATGTATATTATATTTTTGTATGAATCATAAATGAAGTGTTACAAAGCTGTGTGGTTCTAGAGCTGGTGGAGCCTAGTTTTTTTTACAATTTTTTTTTATTTTTTTTTTGTTGAATACTGCACGACCTTTAGGATGGGGTTGAAATATGTTGCATATCTTTTCCTATGCCACTATTGTCTTAGTATACTACTTAATGTAGTTTCATTATATAGAACAAACAAATTGTTATGGGTGGAAACGTGCAAGTTTGTTTCATTTGCAGCTTTCCTAACCTTAGTGCTGCACAACTTGTCAGTCACACAGTATTTAACCATTCATTCTTTATCCTACTTGTATTGGTTAAACGTTTTGATTTTTTAAGAAATGGACTTGACTCTGTATATTGGTGTATGTTGCAGGGCAGATTGTCTTTCACAAGACCTAGATAGACCTAAGCCCCAGTTTGTTCGAGAAGTTTTAGAAAAGTGCATGAGGTATGTAAACACACTTCTGTTGCATGACGTATGTTCATATTTCCATGTGATTGACAATGGGTGGAATAATGTGTTGCTGGAAACCATAGTAAAACTTGGGGATGCCTTTCTAAGCTCATGTGCAGTAAAGCAAGTTGTTTATGGACTGTTTTAAATGTACTTGCACCACATATATATTTATGTTTTATATAACAAATTAATGCATTTTTGTTTCAGACTTTCATACCATCAACGGATATTGGATATTGTGCCTGCATCCTTTTCTGCATTGTACCCAGCGGAGCCCAAATGTGTTTTCAAATATGGGGATGAAAGTAGCAGTAAGTGTTTTTTGAAACTACTCTCTTAAATGTCTGATGTAAACAATGCATATATTTAAGTTGCTATTGAAAGAGGTTTCTAAAAAATGTTTTACTTTATTTTTTTTACATCACTCCCCTACACAGAGGTGTGTGCTCTGGTGTTTCGATTTAGTTCCGGTAACTTGATTTGTATCATCACGATACACCTCCAGAGACATTTGTTACATATTTATAATCTTAGTGTCACTATGAACAAAATCCCTCTCCCTCTCCCCTCATATGACTATTTAGTGGACACTGCGATACATAGGAGTATAGTAGGTGGTACCAGGGGTTCAGGCACTTAAACAGTTAAGTATGTGAGTGTAACTCCACCCCTGCTATACCTCTCCCATAGAAAGGATATTCAGTTTAATTTTAGTGCCCTCAGGAGTTGGGCATGTTTTTTCCATTTAATTTTATATAATGTTCTTGTTTTCATTTATTTTTTCTTATTACAGGGGAAAAATGCTGGGCTCAAAAATGCAGGCCCCCCCCCCCAAGGCAGCGAACATTGCCGGATAAGAAGGGGGACCAGAAGCAGCCACAGCAGATCTCTGTTGAATCTGAGAGCACAGCTGTGGCTGCATTTCACACAGGGGGCACAGATTAATGGAGAAGATCTCAGTTTTGAATGTGTTGGCAGCCATTTTTTTCAAAAGGAAGGGGAGGTCCTAGACTCCTCCCCTTCTTCATGGCACCAGCACAGAGCTTTCAGTGCAATTTCCACACACTGTGAAAACGGAACCCTGCTGTGCCCCTCATACAGGACAGGTTTTTACCTTGTTAAACTGCACTTTCTACAATTTTTAATTGTCTCTAAGAGTGTGTGTGTGTGGCTCTTATTGTTGTGACTTGTCACTGACTAATATTGCAATTATATATATTTTGAAGATTTATATATTGTAAAGTTTGCAGAAGCTGTTAAAGACAGAAGGGGTCACCAGATGTAGTCTCAAATGCATCCTGGACCCTTGCTAACATGTGTATTTTATATATACAATTCCTGCATTTGTTGAAGAAAAAAAGAAAAAATATATATACTCATTATCTGTGAAGGAAAACATTGGGAGTTTGTGTATAATTATTTAAAATAATAATAAAAAAAAATATATAGATATATATTTCATATATTCTCTCACACACTCTCTATACCAGTCCAATACACAGTCCGGAAGTCCACTTCAGGGGTGTCCCAAGTAGAATCATCTTTCGCTCAAACTCTTGCGGTCTTGGCCCAGGGTTTAGTTGCGGCTATTTCATCACTGGAAAGCTTACTGAATGCTGCTAAGAGACAATCTCATAAGCGACAGGCCTTTCGGGACCCTAGGGATTTAATATCCTCTTCAGATGTTTCATCAGAGGAAGAAAGTGAGGTTCACCGAGATTCTGGGAAAGAGGATTCGGCCAGTGTGAAAGCAGGGGACATACCAAACCGACAGAGTTTCAACCCTCAGATTCCAGGGTCGGTGGGACCCGCTGGAGTCATCTCTTCCCATAAACATGTTGGAGCTACAAGCTATATACAGGGTGCTGGTACAGGCTCGGGTGTTTCTGTGCGGAAAGCTGATCGGAGTCCAGTTCGAAAATGCAATTGCAGTAGTGTACCTTAATCATCGTGGTGGCATGCACATTGCCAGGGCCTTGAGCGAAGCAACTAGAATAATTCTGTGGACAGACGCACATTCCAATTATATCATCAATATTATTTCAGGAGTAGACAACTAGGAGGTTGATTATCTCAGCCGAAACATAGTTCATCCGAGAGAATGGTCACTTCTTCCGGAAGTCTTCAGTCTCCTAGTTCAACGCTGGGGTTGTCAAGAAATAGATCTGATGGCCTCGCGGTTGAACTTCAAAGTTCCTCTCTCTTGCTCCAGGGACCCGGCGGCAGGATTTGTGGATTACTGATAGCACTGATTCCTTGGCGGTTTCACCTAGTTTACTTATTCCATCCCCTTCCCATGATCCCAAAGGTTCTCAAGAAACTAAAGAGGCAAAGGGTGAATGCCATCCAAGTGGCTCCAGACTGGCCGTACCGAGCCTGGTACACAGATCTGCTAGGAATGGTTATAGAACCTCCATTCAGACTACCTCTCAGGCCAGACTTAATCACTCACGCTCCCCTTCGGTGCCACTTGTTAGGTTGGCTAACTATAATGGGGTGGCTATTGAGACCATGATTCTGAAAACAAAGGGTTTTTCAACGAAGGTATTTAGGACCGTGATCAAGGCCAGGAAGCCTTAATCAGCGGCTTTTTGTTACAGAACATGGAAATCTTATGTCCTGTGGTGTGAATCAAATGACTTGCCGTTTCAAGCTCTCTAGGTTGCTGGCCTTCCTTCAAGCTGGATTGGACAAGTGGTTGTGCTTAGCCTCATTGAAATCGCAGGTTTCAGCATTGTCAATCTATTTCCAGTGTAAGCTGGCCCTTCATACAGGGGGCGCTTCATATCTTGCCTCCATTTGTTCATCCTGTTGAGCCGTGGGACTTGAATTTGGTTCTCCAGGCCTTGAATAAAGATCTTTATGAGCCTGTACAGCCTGTGGAGCTTCGCTACCTTACTTGGAAGGTGACTTTTCATTTGGCTGTGTCTTTAGCATGCCGAGTCTGAGTTGGGGGCTTTATCTTGTTGTTGTCGTCCCCCCCCCCCCCCCTCTTTGTTTTTCCCAAAGGCAGGGCTTCCTGTGTCCCTAAGGCTGTTTTTCACTTTCATTTGAATCAGGAAATTGTTGTCCCTTTTTCCTCAAAGTTCTAGGTCACAAGATCCCGTGGTAGCGCCATTCCGATACAGAGGAGTCCTCCACTTAAACTCCGAATCTGTTTTTTCACAGATATGTAGTTTAAGTGGAGGACTCCTCGGTGTTGGAATTTTCCACACCGTAAAAACTTACCCAACCCACGAGATCAGTCCTTGTTGCTTCTAGATCTAGTCAGGGCTCTTAGGTGCTATGTGGACCGCACAGCCACATTGCGCAAAGCCACAGATCTTTTTGTGCTTTATGATGCAAAGAGACTAGTTTGGCCTGCTTCTATGGTCTCTGTAGCTCGGAGGATTACCTCCTCCATTAAGCTGACTTACTGGAGGTCAGATAGACCGTTGCTGGGAGGTTTGTTGGCTCATTCCACTAGGGCTGTGGGTGCTTCCTGGGTGGCGCGTCACGGAACTTCTGCTAAACAGCTGTCGGGCGTCTACGTGGACATCTGTTCACAAGTTTGTAAAATTATATAGGTTACAAGGCTTTGCATCACAGGATGCCAGCTTTGGCCGTAGGGTTCTGAGTGCAGCCGTGTCGGAGCAGTCCATCCCTTAGGGGGCAGCTTTGGTAGGTCTCCTATGTATCGCAGTGTCCCCCAATTGGACGTATGAGAAAATAGGATTTTTGTGCTCGCTGTGAAATCCCTTTCTCGTAGTCCGTTGGGAGACACTGCGTGCCCACCCTTGCTCTGAATGTTGTATGGTTGACTGTGGTGTTGTGGTTAGTTAAGCTAGTTGGCCTCTTTCGGGCTTTGTTAGGCATACACTGAATATCCTTCCTATTGGAGGGGTATAGCAGGGGTGGAGTTGCACTCAGACTTAACTGTTAAAGTGGCTGGACTTCTGTCACCACCTACTATACCCCTATGTATCGCAGTGTCCCCCAATGGACTATGAGAAAGGGATTTTACGGTGAGTACAAAAATCCTATTTGTGGGCTTGAATTTTAAGTGGTTCATGTATGTTTCTTTTCCTGTATCTTCAAATTAATATACATACAGGTATTGCTGCATTTTGGTAACTTTTTGTCGGATATAATAAGTGTTTACTGTATGTCGTCAGAAGCTATACAAAAAGGCAAGTAGTTGGGGTTTTTTTTTTTTTGTTTTTTTTTACTTGGCACTTCAAGTTAGAGAGAATCTTTTCTGAAACCCAAGCGTTCTGGGTAATAGAAAAAGATTCCAATTTAGTAAGATAAGGAATCTATCGGTCAAACTTAAGGTATTTTTGTTTAATCCTCATTATTTTGTTGTTTGTGCATTTCAGGTGCTCTAGTTGGATATGCTATTGCCACTAACTTGACCAATATCATCAAAAATAAGGCCGTCAGTGAAGATATATTTAATGTTTTAAAAGACGTACCAAATCCTAATCAAGATGATGATGGTAAGGATATGTAACTTTTGATGCATCCACATGACCTTTGTTTTAAAATTAATATATTTAGATTTGGGGTACATGAAGGTGTCTTCACTAAAAATGAAAGCTTTTCTTGTTTTTTTGGTCTTTCTTTGGAATAACATGAAATCTTTCATCTTTTGAAGGGCACTTAAACAGCAATAATTTCAAGACATTCTTGTGACCACACAGTCTTGTTTTTTGTTTGTTTGTTTTTTTTTTGGGGTTTTTTTTTTTTCTGAATGTAGGATTTGTATAGCTGCAGTCAAAAATGAGTTTTTTACATTTTTTTTTTTTTTTTTTTTTTTTTTCCAGATGAAGGAATTGGCTTTAATCCACTGAAAATAGATGTATTTTTACAGTCCCTGCTAAATTTGGCTTCCAAATCCTTTAGCCATTCATTTAGTGCACTCGCTAAGTAAGTATTGGTCTGTAATAAGAATCCAATATGCTGCATTGGTGCATGGATTTTATTTACTGAATTTCTGCATGTTCATTGAGTATATTGGTTTTCTCTCTGCTTAAAGGTTTCATGAAGTTTTGAAAGCACTATCTGATAGTGAAGAGGGAAAGCTGCATATTCTGAGAGTTGCTTACGATGTCTGGAAAAATCATCCCCAGGTGAAGTGTATATGTGAAACGCTGACAGTTTATGCTGCATTGTACGTTAAGGGATCATGTTACATACAAGAAAACCTGCCCAAGCAATTTATATAATGAGGAATGTGCTGCATTATAGAGATTGCACTATTTCATTATTTGTCGCCATAGTTATTCAGAGCTTGCAGCTAATAGTAAGGCAAGACTGCATTGCATATGGCTTTTTGTGTAAAATTGTTATTACAGTAGCAACTTCTCATGTTACACTGGACAGAGCTGCATAAGTTACATGCAGAAATTATTTAACTAATCTACAGAAAAATGTTTAACGCATGTTTCTATTTCTACAGATGATTGCAGTGTTGGTGGATAAGATGATTCGAACACAAATTGTTGACTGTGCTGCTGTAGCTAATTGGATTTTCTCCCCAGAGTTATCACACGACTTCACTAGGTGACTATATATTGTTAACCATATAATGAAATGTTATATGTCAGATGTGGTGCATAAGGTATAGTCCCCCAGTATAACAGGGATGTCCAACAATTACAAATGTTGTCAGTGTTGTTGGCCCAGATACCTCTGTGGGGTTTAATGCCATGCAAAGATGCCCAAGACACGTTGTACAAATGTTGGACATTACTGTGACTTCTTGAAAATAACTGACAAGTTTGTTTACAGTGCATGTTATTTCATTTATAACCCAAAACAATTTAAGGATACTTGATTCCAGTAGGATTGTCATACAGGAAATGTTTGAGGGTCGACATGTGTGCCAGACGTTGCACGCCTGATGTCTGTCTGGTACGCCGGGCCTCCGCAGTTGCCTCACAAAAGCAGCCAATGATGGCCGAAATTATGCATCTGCGCATGCGCAGCAACTCAGTTTCAGCCATAGTCTGCTGCTTTAGTGAAGCAGCTCCTAGTTTTCGTTATGGAACAGAGGAGCGGTGCTGACTCCAAAGTTAAGTATGTTGCATACTGTAAATTGGGGGCACCACTGTGTGGCATAACATGAACATTTGTCTGTCCCATTACTATTAATATGATATTGGCGTCATAAAGAATGACATAATTTAATGTGATATACACGCTACACACCTGGGCATTATTAGATTTTAGCCGGCACACTGATGGCAAAAGGTTGCCAACCCCTGTATTTCTTTAATTGGAATAAATGTGTAGATCCAATAGGTATCTAAAAGAGCGTTGCTGTGTAATCGTGTGATTGTCATGTAGTCATCTCTCCTGACAAGAAAATCAGCAAATTATGGACAATATACAGCAACACGGATTCCAATAATGTAACTGGTGGTACTTGGAACACATCTACATTTTTACAAGCTGTACTTTCCATTTTATATTTAAATGTAAAGCTTACACTGTTTTATAGAAGTGTCTGGTTTAGTATTGGCTGAACCAATGCACTTTGATGGGAATTTCCACATGTAAACCAACTTAATTTCATCGGTGTTCTAAAACCTTTACCATTAACGTCTAGTTTCCCGAGTACAGTCATAGCCAAAAGTTTTGATAATGACACAAGTATTTGTTTTCGCAAAGTTTGTTGCTTCAGTGTTTTTAGACCTTTTTTCAGATGTTGCTATGGTATACTGAAGTAAAATTAAAAGCATTTCGTAAGTGTCAAAGGCTTTTATTGACAATTACATTAAGTTTATGCAATGAGTTAATATTTGCATTGTTGACCCTTCTTTTTGAAGACCTCTGCAGTTCGCCCTGGCATGCTGTCAATCAACTTCTGGGCCACATACTGACTGATGGCCTCCCATTCTTGCCTAATCAATGCTTGGAGTTTTGCAGAATTTGTGGGTTTTTGTTTGTCCACCTGCCTCTTGAGGATTGACCACAAGTGGGATTAAGGTCTGGGGAGTTTCCTGGCCATGGACCCAAAATTTAGATGTTTTGATCCCCGAGCCATTTAGTTATCGCTTTTGCCTTATGGCAAGGTGCTTTAACATGCTGGAAATGGCATTGTTCATCACCAAACTGTTTTTAGGATGGTTGGGAGAAGTTGCTCTTGGAGTATGTTTTAGCACCATTCTTTATTCATGGCTGTGTTCTTAGACAAAATTGTGAGTGAGCCCAATCCCTTGGCTGAGAAGCAAACCCCACACACGAATGGTCTCGGGATGCTTTACTGTTGGCATAACACAAGCGTTTTTCCAGATGCCCCAAACAATCTGAAAGGGGATTCATCAGAGAAAATGACTTTACCCCAGTCCTCAGTTGTCCAATCCCTGTACCGTTTGCAGAATATCAGTCTGTCCCTGATGTTTTTCCTGGAGAGAAGTGGCTTCTTTGCTGGCCTTCTTGACACCAGACCATTCTCCAAAAGTCTTCGCCTCAATGTGCATGCAGATGCACTCAAACCTGCCTACTGCGATTCCTGATCAAGCTCTGCACTGGTGGTGCCCTGATCCCACAGCTGAATAAACTTTAAAAGATGGTCCTGGCGCTTGCTGGATGTTGTTGGGCGCCCTGAAACCTTCTTCACAACTATTGAACCTCTTTTCTTGATGATCCGATAAATGGTTGATTTAGGTGCAATCTTGCTAGCAGCAATAATCTTGCTTGTGAAGCTCTTTTTGTACAAAGCAATGATGACTGCACATTTCCTTGCAGGTAACCATGGTTAACAGAGGAAGAACAATGATTTCAAGCACCACCCTCCTTTTAAAGCTTTCAGTCTGTTATCTAACTCAGTCGGCATGACAGATTAATCTCCAGCCTTGTCCTCATCAACACTCTCATCTGTGTTAATAAGAGAATCGCTGACCTGATGTCAGCTGGTCCTTTTGTGGCAGGGCTGAAATGCAGTGGAAATATTGTTTTTGAGATAAAGTTCATTGTCATGGCAAAGAGGAACACTGGAATTCATTTTAATTCATCCGATCACTCTTCATGACATTCTGGAGTATATGCAAATTGCCATCATAAAAGCTGAGGCAGCAGACTTTGTGAAAAAAAATTGTCATTCGGAACGTTTGGCCTTGACTGTACATACTGTACATTTCATTTGAAATATTCCCATGTTAAATTCTATTTACAATGCAAAATGTGGAAGTCTTGAATGGTATGTTTCATTTACCTTTTTGACACCTGTTTTCTAGGTTATACATTTGGGAAATTTTGCATTCCACCATTAGAAAAATGAACAAACATGTTCAGAAAGTCCAGAAAGAATTGGAGGAGAGTAAACAACGACTTGCCAAGCAGCACAAGCGTGTATGTAAATCTGTAACTTCTGCGATCTTCGCTTAGTTGTTGATATGTTCTATGCTATTAATAGTATTTGTGGTTTTATTACTAAGCATGTCTTATGCCAGTTTTGCAACCCTTTAGTCAAGCTATAGTTTTTTTTATTATTTCCTTGCATATAATTCCTTGTACCGATATGCTCCATGGGTGTTTTTATGTAAATGTTTTTCTGATGACCTTGTGGAACAGTGCCTCCACCTGAATCTTCACTTGACGCAAGTGGTGATAGGAGAGAATACCTCTTACCAATTTTGCTGCCTTGGAGAAAACCCTGTCTGACTGCACAAATTATTGTTGCATTTTATCTACAGTTTAAAGTTTTTTGTTTTTTTTTTTGTCTGTCTTGTTTCTATATAACCAAACTAGAGGTGTTGGGCATATAATCAGATGACTGTTTTAAAGCATCTTTCTTAATTATAAAATATGTAAATATAATTACAATGTTGCACATTAAAAATATTCTAATTTATTTATCTTTTGACATAAGCCACATCACGATTAATCTGGTGTTTACCTATGCGATCTGTTTCAGAGAGATGATGATGACAGTGGAAGGGAGGATGGGCCCTTGGAGGAACAAATTGAACGTTTACAAGAGAAAGTGGAGTCTGCTCAAAGTGAACAAAAGAATCTTTTCCTTGTTATTTTCCAGGTAATGGAAACCACTTCAATAATTTGCCCACTAATTATGCCACACACATTCCACACTCCGTAATAAATTTCATTGTTTCCTTGCAGCGTTTTATAATGATCCTCACAGAGCACTTGGTACGCTGTGAAACAGGAGGCATTGATGTGATTAATCCATGGTATAAGAACTGCATAGAAAGACTTCAGCAAATCTTTTTACAGGTTAGTTGTAAGCATGTCTTGTAAATTGCTCAAAGGTTTGTTCATTGTAGCTGCATTATATGTAACCACTAGCACTAATGTTTTTCTTGTCTGTTTTTAGCATCATCAGATAATCCAGCAATACATGGTGACTTTGGAGAACCTCTTATTCACAGCAGAACTTGACCATCACATCCTGACTGTCTTCCAACAGTTCTGTGCACTGCAGGCTTAATAATAGCACTAGGGGGTCTTCTCTGCACCTTACGGCATTACAGAGCTGGAGACTTGCGATGGAAGTCACAATGTTTTTAATAAACTCTATAAACAGTGACTCTTTGTAAATGTGATTCTAATAGATTAAATGCAGACTTTTTCTAGTATTTAAAATAGCTTGCTTCAGCTTGGGAGTGAACTATGGAACTCTAGTATGCCGAATTCTTTTGTTTTGTATTAGCCATGATGCTTTAGCATTGTTATGCATTTTCCCCCACTTTTTTTTTCATAGTCATAACTTTGTAATATTTTAATGTATTGCGAAGTCTCTTTGTTGCAATGTGAAGTAAGGATTCAATTCTGTAAAGGGGCTATAACTTGCAATTGTTTTTGTTTCTTCCCCCCCCTCTGGAAGAAAATTTCAGACTTGTGAAAATTTATTTGCAAATATTTTTATTTTATTTTTTCCCTCAACTATCAAATGTCTTGTTTATGACTATGTCTTCAGTTTAAATACAAAATATACTTTTTGTTCTTAAAACTTGTTCATGTACTTTGTTTATTTGGAGACTAACTTTTATAATTTGAGGCTTTTATATTCCTAACCAATTGCGCCTACTGAAAACACGTTTGGTTTTTTTGTACAGCATATCTGCTGACAAACATTTTTAACACATCATGCCCAAATTCCATGCTCGTCATTAATCTAGAACAGAGCTAGCCAAATAATCCATTTCCAGTAGAAAGTTGTCAATTTCGTGGTCGATCTTGATTGACCACAAAAAGTTTTATTCCATACGTGCTGATCCAGTGTTAGAGAGCCTGGCTCGGCCTTTCTGCCTCCCCAGAACCTAGGCCTAGTTCCCATCACCAGCTCCTGCATGGATGGCAGCCAGTCTGATCCCGTGGCAATACATTGACAAGCAACCTCCAGCCACCTAGCTGCAATAGTTCTTCTTTGAAACCGCATTGGGTATAAATAGAACCAAAATTTGAAGGTCACAGGTGCAGTTCAAAACAACAAACATATACAGAAGAACAAGAGGAGTGGCATTGTTATTTAAATAATCAGGGCCATTCTGTTGGCTTGCATACCAAACTGAGCTCATTCTGGTGATCAGTGTATATTACAAAGGCAATTCTGATGGCTAGTATACAATACAGACCACAATGCAATTCCAATTCATGTGATAATCATGCAACACAATTCCAAAGTCTAGTGTCTATAATACAATGCATACCCAATTTTAGTAGCTAATATAGAATGCAGACCCATTTTCTGGTAACAAGTATATGAAAGAGACTCCCAACTACTTTATGGGCCCCAGGGCAATGCAGTGCACTGGGCCCCTAAAAAAAAAAAAGAGGATTTATATACTTACGTTAAATCCGTTTCTCTAATTCCGTCTGGGGACACTGCTTACCATGGGGTTGTGGAGGGGAGCATGGGAGTTGGCACCTAGCTAGTTAAGTTTAGCACTGCTGACAGACCCCTCCCCTCTACAACCCCCCTGCCCCTTCCTGTTCATTTTTTTTTTTTTAGGTGCCCATGGAGTTGGGCAGTGTTTTAGTTACAGCTAGGTTTTTTCATTTAATTTTATTTATTTTCCTATTTAATTTATCTTTTTTCATTAGGAATTTTTCCATTGGTGGCAGACCTGGGAGTGTGTTCTATTATAGAGAACACACTCCCAGAACAGCAGCGCAGGCACTGCTCTGTCAGATGAGAGCCAGAGGCTCTCACTGGCAGAGTAAATAGGGTGCCTGAATACAGAGTGACAAGCGGTCTCTCCTGACCGCAGTCACTCTTGGGGCCTCCCCGATAACCAGCGCTGCCTCTGCAGGCATGGAGTGCCGGTTATTGGAGTTAACAAAATGCCGGCGGCCATCTTGGAAATCCATGGAGGAAAGAGGAACAGAAGGAGGCCATACCAAGATCCCCCCCCCCCCTCTTACATAGGAGGGGGCATCGGGGTGCAAAACCGCTACAGAGATCTCAATTTGAGGTCTCCACTACTCTGCTGTATACCACCTTTTTTTCTAATGGTGGCCTCTAGAAAAATCTACAGAGAGACAGCATTATCAGAGGGGGGGGGGAGCTAAGACAGAGCTCCCCTGCTCTCCATGAAAAATTGGACTAGCTCGGTCTTCTGGCGCCAAGGAGAAGCCCGGGAAAGGACACAGATAAGAGGGAGCAGGCACCAGGACACTGCTGTTGGACTTCTCCCCTGTTCAGCCTGTGGGCTAAGTATCTGATTTATTTAAACACATATTACTGTATTTGCTGACTGCAAAGTGGGCTAGTAGTAGGGGTTATATTGTAGTTCTCCTACTTGCCAAGATATTATATTGTTGTTTAACAAAATACAAGTACAACTTTTATGTCAGATTAGTTGATTACTTGTTTTTTTTTTCCCACTGTTCTCTCTGTCTCTCTCGGCTAAATCTAACAATTTAAGGCTGTGTGTTTGGTGTGCCTTCCTTTGTAAAAATGACAGATAAAGGAAAAAGGGCCCTATGGCAAAGTGTTTTGCATGTTCAAGATGTAAGGTTAATAAAAAATAGTCTAAACCATTCCTTTTTCAGCAGCAGGTTTGTTCAGCCCGGAATTGGATACTATGATTTCCCAGGCAACAGGGGGCAAAAGCACTTCTTTGCCGGTATTCTCTAGTATGGGCCGGACCCCTTGGGTCAGCTCCTTTCGTCAGCCCTTTAGGGGGATCTCCTTGCCTAGAGGACAGTCATTTAGAGGTAAACAACCAAATGGTCGAGGCTCCTCTTTCAGGGGTAGATTCTCGTTTGCAGCTAGGCGCCAGGCCTCCAAGACCCACGAGAAGCCTGCGTCCTGACGACCACTCTACTCTGCCGGAGGTGGTGCCAGTGTGTCTTTGTTTCAGGAACAATGGGCAGCGTCATCCCAAGACCCTTGAATTCGGGGCATTATATCAAGGGGGTACATGATAGACCTGCTGGGTCCGGTACCACATAGTTTCTTTATAACCCCGCTACCCCGAGATCCAACAAGAAGACAGGCAATACAGGCCTGTGTCGCCTCTCTTCTTTCGCAAAGAGTCATCTGCAGGGTCCCAGACAACCAGAAGGCACAGGGGTTTTATTCAAATCTGTTTCTGGTCAAGAAGCCTGATGGGTCCTTTCGACCCATTTTAAACCTAAAGAACCTCAATGTGCACTTACGGGTGGACAGATTTCGGATGGAATCCCTGAGGTCGGTAATAAACGGCTTAGAGAAGGATCAGTTTATGGCTTCCATAGACATAAAGGACGCATACCTTCACGTTCCCATTTGGAGCGACCATCAGTCTCTCCTAAGATTTACAGTGGGGTCCTCCCACGATCAGTTTCGGGCTCTTCCCTTTGGCCTCTCCACAGCTCCGAGGGTCTTCACGAAGATCATGTCAGTGATGGCAGCGTGTCTTCACTTAAGGGGAGTTCAGGTCGTGCCTTATTTGGACGATCTGCTCATCAAATCCTCCTCAGAGATTTGCATACGTCAGCACTTATCCCTCACCTTGGCGGTTCTCGAGAGCCATGGGTGGCTGATAAACTTAAAGAAATCCCAGGTGGTTCCGTGTCAACGCATGGTTTTCCTAGGGCTCATCATGGACACCAGTCAGCAAAAGGTGTTCCTGCCTGCCGAGAAGATCAGTTCAATTCGGAGTATAACATCTCAGGTCTTGTCTTCTCCCAGCCCCTCAATTCACTTGTGCATGCGGCTGCTGGGAAAGATGGTGGCCTCCTTCGAGACCATCCCCTTCGCTCGAGCTCATACTCGGTGCTTCTTGTCGGATCTGTTGACAAAATGGTCAGGATCCTACCTACGTTTGGATCTCCAGAGAATCTCGCTGTCTCCGGGGTGAGAGAATCGCTCCAGTGATGGCTGAATCAGGATCACATGGGCAGGTCCTTTTGCTCCATGGTCATGGATCATAGCCACAACAGACGCCAGCCTGAGAGGTTGGGGGGTGGTAGTCCTACACCTCAGGCTCCAGGGGCTCTGGTCAGTTCAGGAATCGGCCTTATCAATCAACACATTAGAGTTGAAGGCAATTCTTTTAGCTCTCCGGGGGGCCCAGACTCTTCTTCAGGGCCACCCAGTCAGAGTTCAGTCCGACAATGCCACGGCTGTGGCATATGTCAACAGACTGAGGAACCAGGAGTGCAGCTGCAATGCGAGTGGCAGCTCAGATATTCCTTTGGGCAGAACAGGTATGTTCCAGCAATCTTGGCGGTGTTTATTCCAGGAATGAAAAATTGGGAGGCCGATTACCTCAGTCGCAATGCGTTGATGCCAGGGGAGTGGTCCCTCCACCTGGAAGTATTTCAGTCTCTAGTTCAGAGGTGGGGTCTTCCGGATATAGATCTCATGGCCTCCAGACACAACAAAAAAGTTCACAGGTTTTGTGCAAGGGCAAGAGACCCCTTAGCGGCAGCGGTGGACGTGATGGGAATTCAGGTTGGGTTATCTGTTTCCCCCGATTCCCATGCTTCCTCGAGTACTCAGACGAGTGAGGCAAGGCGGTCGGCCGGTGATTCTAATAGCTCCCTCATGGCCGCGTCGAGTATGGTACGCAGACATAATATCCATGGCGGTAGGACAAGGATATCATCTTCCGTCACGAGACGACCTTCTTCTCCAAGGTCCCTTTCGTCACCAGAATTTACCTCAGCGGAATTAAACGGCATGGCTGTTGAAGCCAGCCTCTGGAGAGCTAGGGGTTTTTCCTCCAGTGTAGTTAACACTATGCTGCGAGCTCGAAAACCGGTCTCTGCTCGCATCTATCATCGTATTTGGTGAGCCTATGTTAGATGGTGCGAAAATAAGTCCTGTCGCACATCTTCCTTTCGCTCGTAGTGCTCTACGAGCGGGGCTTTCAGAGTGGTCCCACCCTTAGGGGGCTGCTTTAGAACGTCCCCATGGTAAGCAGTGTCCCCCAGACTGGATGAAAGAGAAGAGGATTTATGTACTTATGTTAAATCCGTTTCTCTGATTCCATCTGGGGGCACTGCGATCCCTCCCTTCTCCTTTTCCTCTGTGTACTCTTGTTTGATTGGCCATTTCTCCTTGGGCTTTTTAAATAACAGGAAGGGGCAGGGGGATTGTAGAGAGGAGGGGTCTGTCAGCAGTGCTAAAGATTAACTAGCTAGGTGCCAACTCCCGTGCTCCCCTCCACAACCCCATGGTAAGCACTGTCCCCCAGACGGAATCAGAGAAACGGATTTAACGTAAGTACATAAATCTTCTTTTTGCATGTAATTTACATTTGCTGATGCTATCTCCTCCATGTTCACTATTATTGTGTCAGGTTTAGAGTAAGAAGTATCATATTGCAGCTTCAATAATTCTAAAAGCAAGAGCTGCTGAAAAAAAAATATTCTGAAATCTACTCCATGAAGGCCAGTAACCAGAGTTGAGCTAGTTTTACTTTTGACAGCATTTCTGGCTCAACCTACCTTTGCACAGCAGCCTGCTCTCGTATGAGGAAAATAAAATTTGAATCCACCATTTAAAACGCTGCCTTCACTTGTTCCTATGTAATTCTGAACAGTCTTTCTCTGTCATCCTTTGGGGACATTGGGGTATAGAGTGGCAAACTGGCACTTTAACTTCTGTTAAACTAAGCCCTAGCGCCTCCCCCTCTATACACCACTCCCTGTCCGAGCTTCAGCCTAGTTTAAGTGCCCTGTGAATGGGCTGTGTCTGGGCTGATTTCTGTGTTTTGTTTTTTTATACTTTATTTCACTTTTTAAGAATCGGAGACTTGTGTATCCTAGACCTGACAGCCGCCGGCTCACTAAGCCGCATAGGCAGCTGTCTAAGTTTGGAGAGTGGTCAGTAACACTGCCTCTTCCTTTTTCTCTGCCTGTTGTTTTATTAGAAGAAACTACAACAGCGCACCGAGCAGCTGGCAAAAGTGAAAGTACAGCGCACAGCAGGGACGGCTGTGTGCTGTCTGGAGGGGTGGATCGGAGGTGCCGTGGAAGTGCCTCCTTTGCCAGCCCCCCCTCTCCCAATGTTCAAAAACCTTCCTAGGAGCCGGGCACAGTCGCCGCAGGCTGTGTCCGTCCTCCTGTGTTCACAGCAACTAAGCAGCACACGCTGCGTGAGGTGGGATGGCAGCAGGTAAGTGAAACTTTCCCAGCACAGTGCTGAGAGAGGGAGGTTGAAAATCACAGTTTGTCCCTGAGCAGGCTGCTTCTTACTAGAAGCAGTCATTTAAAAAAAAAAAAAAAATATATATATATATATATATATATATATATATATATATTTATATTTCTGAAATCTACTCCATGAAGGCCAGTAACCAGAGTTGAGCTAGTTTTACTTTTGACAGCATTTCTGGCTCAACCTACCTTTGCACAGTAGCTTGCTCTCATATGAGGAAAATAAAATTTTGAATCCACCATTTAAAACACTGATTCAGTCAGACAATGTCACCACCGTGGCATACCTCAATTATCAGGGCGGCACCAAGAGTCCTTTAGCCATGCGGGAAACGCACAAGATATTTCAATGGCTCGAGGTTCACATTCCGGCACTCATGGCCATTTTTTATTCCCGAAATAGAAAATTAGAAAGCAGATTTCCTAAGCACCTGGTAGAATAGTCCCTCAATATGGAGGTGTTTCAGCAGTTGGTGAAATGGTGGGGTCAGCCCGATGTCTACATGATGGCATCCCGGTTGAACCACAGGGTTCCCCACTTCTGTTTCCGCGCAAGAGAACCCAATTCCAATAAGGATTGGAATTATTTTCGAGAAAATTTTGAAACAAATACCTCCAGCAATATGGACCATAATGTCTGGAATAGAACTGGAATGATTGAAATGACTGAACTTATCCAGGGTCAAACAGGGTGTGCAACAAGCAAGATATACAGCCACTGAGCTTTATAATAAATTTGAAATTCTAAAAGATATGAGATACATTATATTATTATATTTACTGTTCATTTTCACTGTGTAACTACTGTTTGTAGAGACTACAATAAAATGTGCAGGGGAAATGTAAGGAGTGATAATTACCCTTCTTCAAACTTACCTGATAAGGTTTTGTTTCAGGTTTTTTTTTTTTTTTTAAATGCATTCTAGACACAGTAGTGCACCAGTCCTTTGGGAAGGCCATATTTGTGATGCAGAAGACAATATTAATACTAGAGAATCAGACTGGATGATGGCAAAGTAAATCAAGATTAAAAGTCAATTACATTTTTGTTATAAAGAGAATGGAAACTGGAGAAAGAGTACATCAAGGCACTTTAGCCAGAGCTAACAGGGAGAATAAGAAAAGGAATATTAAGGTGGGAATGTGGCCAGAGAGGCACGATGCTTCATATATGGTGGACCTGTCCCCGTATAATCCCTTATTGGAACATGGTCCTTGCACTTATTAATTCCGTATCTGAACAACAGATCACTAAGGATCCCTGGTCATACTTTTTCTCTCTCCCTATCCCTGATGAGACCGCCCCTTCCAACAAGCTGATATCCCACATACTAGCTGCTGCCAAATCCCTAATAGCTAAACACTGGAAAGATCCCAACCCTCCCTCTATGCAGTCCTTACGGAACTACATCTGGTATATTGCAAGCATGGAGAGTATTACATGCTACCTTCACGATAAATCTTACAACTTTGACAAGGTTTGGGCCCCGTGGTATCTCCAGCAAAGCCGTAGCTGTTTACCCCCCTTTGGCTCTCTCGTCCTCTAATGGTACATAAACTCTGGGCCGTCTCTGGATCCTCCAGGTTGGTCGTCGTGCGCCATGGGTAAGAGATCCATATATCTTGCCGTCTACTTTTTATTTTCTTATTTATTTTATAGGTCGTTATTCTGTAAATATGTTGCTTACAACCTCCTTTGTAATAGGTATGGTGACATACGTGCCTGTCCTTCCCAACCCTCCCCCCCCCCCGTTTCCCCTCCTTAACCCGTTTTGTTTCCTGTCTCTTTCCTACCCCTTCCTTCTACTATAAAAATTTAAAATAAGAGGAGACAACTTGTTGTCTTAAAACAGTTGGTTTTTACTTGTTGTTTGCTCTTTTCTATGCTGTTTCCTCTTGTAACAAATAAAGAGTTTAAAAAAAAAAAAAAAAAAACCGTGGGGTCCCCCCTTTATTCACTTTTAACCCTAGTGCTGCCAACCCACTGCTGATTCCGTGAAAATCTGGGAAAAAATTTGCGTGGGGTCCCCCCAATTTTCACGGAACCAGCACTAGGCAAACCAGCCGGGGTTGGAGGCACTATAGCAGGGGGACACTCGGCAGCCTGGGCATGTTGGCACTTGGAGAACCACAAGTGCCAACATGCCCTGACAACCACGGCTGGCTGGGACCTGTAGTTCCACAAAATAAAATGTTTACAAAATCACAGCACCCTCATTAAAACCACATCCATTTAATAAAAATAATAAACCCACAATAAAGACAGTAAACGCCTTTATTGATACCATATATTTTTGTTCAAAATAATAAATACCCTATACTCACTAATGAAGTTTTCATCGGTTGTCAAGCAGCTTCAATCCAAAAATGGCTGTAAACAAAGTCCTGCTTGCCCCTGTCCCAAAGAAATTTATATTTCCAAAAGTCCATGCTTGAAATCTGTTCACTTCTTCTGTCCAGGGGGGGGGGGCTTCAGTTCTTTGGCCAGGAGGGCCCCATATTTGTAAGATCCATAAATCTTTTGGTTTGATTGAAGAAAAATAAATAAGGGAGGAGCCGTCGCAAACAGCTCCTACCTAATAGGAGCTCCGATACTACCGCAATGAGATAAGCTCATTGCGCTTTGAAACTCTTACTGTGTAGAAGCTCCAATACACAATGAACTTAGTTCATTGCATTAGGTCTATTTATAGTGTTAGGGGATTTTCCCACTAGCGTGGAAAAATCCCCTAATACTAGAAATAGACCTAGCGCAATGAGCTATACAATACAAAGAGTTGTATTGTGAGAGTATTAGACTTCAGGTATATAAAGTGGAGGGCAAGTGGAGGAGATAGAGAAATTATAGAGAAAATAAATAAAATAGAACTGGAATGGTAAGCATTGCAAGAAGACTTAGTAACACCATTATAAAACAAGAATATTTTTATACCCCCCTAGGGGTAAAATGTATCAAGCTGTGAGTTTCCAGCGTGTTTGAAAAGTGGAGATGTTGCCTAGAGCAACCAATCAGATTCTAGCTGCCAGAAACTCACTCGTAGCTTGATACATTTCAGCCCAGGAATGTTTTAGTGAAAACTATAGTATCAAAATACATCATTCTGTATTGTGCAGGGACCAGAGGATGGCTCCCTGTGTTGTACAGGGGTCAGAGGAAGGTTCTCTGCTGTGCAGGGGTCATAGGATGGCTCTATGTATTGTGCAGAGGTCAGAGGATGGCTCTATGTATTGTGCAGGGGTCAGAGTATGGCTCTCTCTGTTGTGCAGGCGTCAGTGGATGGCTCTCTCTGTTGTGCAGGCGTCAGTGGATGGCTCTCTCTGTTGTGAAGGCGTCAGTGGATGGCTCTCTGTGTTTTGCATGGCCAGAGGATGTCTCCTTGTGTTGTATATGGATAAGTGAAGGCGCTACCTATTGTGCAGCGGTCAGATGAAGATACTCTTTATTATGGGATTCTCTATCATGTGTTGGGGTCACTAGAAGATTTTTTGTGTGGTGCAGGTTTCACTAAAGGGCTCTATTTTGTACAGAGATCGGAGAAGGCTCTTTGAATTGTGAAGTTTTCACTGGCAGAGCAGAGGTTGGAACGTGAGAGAATAGCTGATCAGTTGGGTGGCATGTGAGGGAAAGGCTGGTAGACATGGGGTAACTAAGTAGAGGCTTATACATCAATTTAATTTAACTCTATTGTTATTTTGTAGTTCTAATTTTTATGAAGTTGCTTTACTGTCTCTTTCTAAGACACCCGGGCCCTAAACTACGATAAACTAAGAAAATTTAATAGTACTGTATGTGTGTAGTCCAGTGAACACACAAATCTGTGAATTAGCAGATCCACCATTTTGTGAGTGACAGCAATCTCACTACATGATAGTGCTGAATCTGCAGCTAACCGCAGGATGTGATGGCATACCATCAGGGCCGTCTTTCCCATTGGGCACAATGGGCAGGTGCCCGGGGGCCCTGCAGCCCAGGGGGGCCCGTCGGAGGCAGCAAAAAAAAAAAAAAACCTGAAAAAAAAAAGACAATACTTACCTTGCGGTCAGCTGGCGATCCGGCTCCCTCCATGGTCTCCTCCTCCATACGGCGCTCGCAGTGCATGTCGGGCGTCACGTCATCATGCCCGACACCCATTGCGGAGCGCGACGGAGGAGGAGACCATGGAGGGAGCCGGATCGCCAGCTGACCGCAAGGTAAGTATTGTCTTTTTTTTTCCTTTTCTGCCTTAATCATCGTAATTTCATTGCTTTTTGGAGTTTGAGTGAAAGAGTTTTAATAGTTTTTTTTATGTTTTAGATGGTGTGTAAGGAACCTTAATCGGACATGTTAAACCGTAAGGTTTTTTGTCTATGGAATATATATATACATACATATATATATATATATATATATATATACATATATATATATACATATTCATATATATATATATATATATATATATATATATATATGTTAACCCGTGCATGATACTCATGCATTCTAGTCAAATCAAGCTACTTAAGGTCTTAAAAAGGTTCTTGTCATCCATTTGGACCTAGCCCAGGCCTCCTCAGGGGAAGAGCGTTAGTTCCCGACGCAAGCGGCCTTTTTAATGTGTGTTCATGAGGTAAAATTACCTCACGAAAATGAGTTTGACCCCTCAACTCGTAAATTTAGCCTTTACTACCCCTCCCACGGGGGGAAGGGGGGATGATGGAAGTTAACTGACTTGACTATTCTAATTTTTTTGTCAAATAATGTCAGTATACCAAATTTCAGGTCAATTGGATGAGCCCTTTCTGAGAAAATAGTTTTTTCCACACACACACACACACACACACACACACACACACACACACTAACACTAACGCACGCCTCTACACGTGTGTTCATGAGGTAAAATTACCTCACGAAAATGAGTTTGAGCCCTACCAAATTTCAGCCCTTTTTGAATTTTTTTCCCCACACACACTAAGAATTTAGTAGGTCAGTGTATAACTCTGTCCAGCAGGTGGCGCTGCAACTTGGTTTTTTTTCCCCACACACAGACGCCACTAAGCATTTATATATTATATATATATATATATATCTATATGTATATATATATCTCTATCTATAGATATATCTATATCTTGTTATGCACGTTTTGTCACTATCCAATAACGATTGTCGAATCTCGATTTGTGTTTCCAAAGCACAAAGTAATTTATTATCCAAAAGTAGCAGAATAATTCAAGAGAAATAATAATAAGTACAGCCGTTACTTATCGCAGGCGCCCTGGATCCAGTGAACAGTCATTCAGGTCTGAAGGCTGTGGTCAAAGAAGACTGGTCACTAAGCCCAGAGCTCCTGCTTATATGCAGTCAGAAATAAAGTAAAACAATGCAGATGGTGTGGCTTGCTTCTATTGGTCCAGGCTTCAGGAAGGTTCAGTGTACTGCAGGTCATAGGCCAGTTCAAACCAAAATATCCAAAGGTGGGGGTCATCTCTCCAGGGGATGTGCTCCAACTTCCCCACCAAGAATTTCAACTAATCTATTAGCATTTTACTGTTGGTATCACTTTAAATATTTATTCCCTAACATCAATAACTAGAGTATGCAATGAGCGATCTCTTTGGTGAATGAACCGGACAGCTGCTGATGAATAGAGGAGTAAAATGATACTAAACATGACACAGTTCCTGCAACCTGGACCTTGAGTTTTACTAACATGCATATAACTTATAATATTAAACAGAAATACCGCTATATTTTGATATAAATAACTATGTGTTGCATCTACAATTAATGTGTACTAATTACAAATGTGTGTGTTAGTGTGAATGTGTGTTAAAATGTAAAAACCTGTTATTGCCACGTGATGTGGCTGGATACGCCCTTCCACGCCGTAGCATGCTTTACGCATAATTTCAGACAAAGACAACCAAGTTTGCTCGATATTAATTGAAATTACTTTATCCAATTTGCTGACTTCGACAATCTATATATAAATATACATATATCTATATATACATAAGTAGAGGGAGAGAGCAGGGTGTAGTCACAGGCTGATTAGAGCAGGGACAGAGAATCCCTGTCTCTCTTCCAAAGTACTTACATCAACTATACTGGACAGTGTAGTGAGAGGAGAGCAGATCCTTGGCTACACACGCTAAATGGAGTAGACTTTGTGGTTATCAGCCCGCCTGCCATCTGCTGACTCGGACCCGCCTGGGTCGCCTCTTGTCTCCCACTGCCTGGACTCGCCTGCTGTCTCCTGCCGTCTTCCCCATCCATCCTCTACACGTGGCTCCTCTCTGACCGCCGCCGCCGTCTCTCGTACCGCTTCCTGCTCACCCTTATCCGTCCGCTGTCTCCTGCCGCCTGAGCTGCCTGTGTCTCCTGGTCACCGCCGCCTGGCCATCCTGACAAGTTCCCCTGGACACCCACAGCCTTGGCCTGCCTTCAATGCTGCCTGCTGCCCGCTGCCGTTCCTGATCTCCGGCCCTCCTGAGGACTACAGCGACCTGTGGTAATCGGCCCTGCACTCCTCTGGACACCCGCTGCCTGAAGCTCCTGCTTCTAAGTCTCCTGGCAATCACAGACGTCACAGACTTTCTTCCAGCGACCTTGTCTCATCTCAGACTTCACAGACTTTCTCCCAGTGACTTTGTCTCATCTCCCGGGTTTGTTCTCATTCTCATTCTCCTGTTTTCACCCTAGTCCATATTGTACTGTATTGTTCTCGGCTTCCTTTGTAGGCCTTATTTTTATTTTTTTCCACTTGTATTTCTTTATTTATTATATTTTTATATTTATTTTCTCCATTCTTTATTTTTATTTTTCGCTCTCTATTTTTATTGCATTTACTGTACTTGTTTTTATTTTTCGCTCTCTATTTTTATTGCATTTACTGTATTTATCTCTATTTGCATTTCTTATTTACTTATTTACTGTATTTAATTATTTCTATTTGCCTCTCTTATTTACTGTATTTAATTATAATTTAATTATTTCTATTTGCATTTCTTAATCTATTTCAACAGCATTTTATTTCTCCCTTGGTACTCCTCTGCTCTCCGTCTATTGGCCTTTCTTGTCTCTTTGTTCCCCGTTCACGCCTCTGTCTCATTTAACACGGCTTGCCTTGCCTAGCCTCTTTGCCACACCTCTCCCCACTGTCATTGTCATTGTTGGCTATTACTTTATTTAACTCACTTATCTCAATTCCTCTTGTCTACCTTCTGACTCCCCCTGTCCTCCTCTCCCGCCCCTCTGCTTCAGACGATTCTTCGGTCCCCCCTACTTCTTCCACTCCTCCCCCACCCCTCCCTCACCTCACCATGCCTTCCTGTTCACTTGCCATACCCATACTCTCACCTCGCCCAACTTCACGCTCCTGTCCCCGCACTCCCCCGCGCACCGCTAACCTTGCCAACCTTATCCCCATCTCCCCTCTCCCCTCCCTCCCTTTCTCCTGTGCCCTCTGGAATACTAGATCCGTCCGCAACAAACTCCCCTCTATCCATGACCTCTTCTTATCTAACTCTCTTAACCTTCTTGCCATTACCGAAACCTGGCTCACCGATTCCAACACTGCCTCCCCTGCCGCTCTCTCCTATGGCGGCCTCTCCTTCACCCACTCCGCCAGACCTGGAGACCGCCCAGGCGGAGGAGTGGGCATTCTCCTATCCTCCACCTGTACTTTCAGACTCATTCCTCTTGAACCCTCCCTCTCCTTCTCCTCTTTTGAAGTCCACTCTATCCGTCTCTTCTACCCCATCCATCTCCGCGTCTCTGTCATATACCGCCCCCCTGGGCCCTCCTCCCTTTTCCTTGACAACTTTGCTGCCTGGCTCCCACACCACCTCTCCTCTGACATCCCCTCCATTATCCTTGGCGACTTCAATATCCCTATTGACAACCCCACCGACCCTGCTTCCGTCAAACTCCTTGCCCTTTCTTCCTCCCTTGGCCTCTCCCAATGGACCTCCTCTTCTACCCACTGCCTTGGTCACTCCCTTGCCCTTGTCTTCTCCCACCGTTGCAGTCTGTTCGACTTCTCTATCTCCCCCTTTCCACTCTCGGACCACCATCTCCTCTCATTCTCTCTCTCCTCTACTCCTGCACCCCTCCCCCCACCCAAATCTACCCGGTCCAGGCGCGATCTCGAGACCCTTGATCCTGCTATTCTATCCTCTTCTCTCAAAACTCTCCTCTCTCCCCTTTCCACCCTGTCCTGCCCTAATCAGGCGGCCTCCCTCTATAACCAAACCCTCTCCTCCGCCCTTGATGCGGTTGCCCCTGCCCAGCCCATCCACCTTCGCTGCTCCAATCCCCAACCCTGGCACTCCAAACTTACCTGTTTCCTCCAAAAAATGCTCTCGTACTGCCGAACGCCACTGGAGAAAATCTCGCTCCCTGGCTGATTTCCTCCACTTCAAGTTTATCCTCTCCTCCTACAGCTCTGCCCTCGCTCGCTAAGCAATCCTTCTTTAAATCCCTCATCTCCTCCCAGTCCTCCAACCCCCGCCGCCTCTTCGCTACCTTTAACACTCTCCTGTCTCCCCCACCTCCCCCCCTCCCTTCCTCCTTATATGCCACTGACTTCACCTCCTTTTTCTCCTCTAAAATCGCGGCCATCAGACTTGAAATCTCCTCCTCCACCCACTCTTCCGCCACCCCCCTCTCGCCCTTCCTCCCCCCTCCACTCTCCCCCCCTCTCCCCCCAGCCACCAACCCCTTCTCTCCTTCCGCCCTACCTCGGGTGAGGAAGTCCACTCTCTCATTTCTTCTTCCCCCCCTTCTACCTGCCCCCAGGACCCCATCCCTTCTCACCTTCTTCGCTCCCTTTCCACCTCCACCTGCTCCCACCTCGCTCACCTCTTTAATCTGTCCCTCTCCACCGGCATCTTCCCCTCCGCCTTTAAACATGCTCTCGTCTCACCCATTCTCAAGAAACCCAATCTTGACCCCACCTCACTCTCTAATTACCGCCCCATTTCCCTTCTCCCATTTGCCTCCAAAATACTTGAGAGACTTGTCTGCAACCGTCTCTCCACCTACCTCTCTGAACACTCCCTCCTTGACCCTCTCCAATCAGGCTTCCGCCCCCTCCATTCCACTGAAACTGCCCTGGCTCAAGTTACGAACGATCTCCTCTCGGCTAAAGCCATGGGCCACTACTCCCTCCTGATTCTCCTCGACCTCTCAGCGGCCTTTGACACCATTGACCACCCCCTCCTGCTTCACACCCTTCAGTCCATTGGCCTTTCCGGTACCGTCCTCTCCTGGTTCTCCTCTTACCTTGCCGACCGTTCCTTCTCTGTTTCCACCTCTGATTCTCTCTCCCCTTCTTCCTCCCTTCCAGTCGGGGTCCCTCAGGGCTCTGTCCTTGGACCCCTTACTATTCTCACTATACACCTCTTCTCTGGGTGCACTCATCAGCTCCTTCGGCCTCAAGTACCACCTTTATGCTGATGACACTCAACTCTACCTTTCCTCTCCTGATCTCTCTCCCTCCCTTCATTCCAGGGTATCTGCATGCCTCTCTGCCATCTCCTCCTGGATGTCCTCTAGATTTCTTAAACTCAATCTTGCTAAAACTGAACTCATTGTTTTTCCTCCCTCTCGTACCTCCTTCCCCTCTGACCTCTCCATCACTGTTGCAACTCATCTATCTCCCCTGTTCCCCAACTCCGCTGCCTAGGTGTCATCCTCGACTCCTCTCTCTCCTTTGCCCCTCACATTCACTCTCTTGCCAAATCCTGCCGTTTCCAGCTTTGCAACATTGCCCGCATTCGGCCCTTCCTCTCCCAGTATGCCACCAAATCTCTCGTCCACTCTCTGATTATCTCCCGCTTGGACTACTGCAACCTTCTCTTTATCGGCCTCCCCCTCTCTCATCTCGCTCCCCTTAGATCTGTACTTAACGCCGCTGCTAGGCTTATTTTCCTCTCTCGCCGTTCCACCTCTGTATCCCCACTCTACCAAGCCCTTCACTGGCTCCCCTTCCCCTACAGAATCCTTTTCAAGCTCCTCACTCTGACTTACAGGGCCCTCGCCAACTCCACTGCTCCCTACATCTGTAACCTTATCTCTATTCACACTCCCTCCCGCTGACTGCGATCGTCCAACGATCGTCGCCTCTCTTCCCCTCTGATTACCTCCTCTCACGCACGTATCCAAGACTTCTCCCGCGCCGCTCCCCTCCATTGGAACAAGCTCCCCCGCTCCATCAGAACTTCCCCTAATCTGTCCTCTTTCAAACGAACATTAAAAACCCACCTTTTCCTTTAAAGCCTTCCAGTCTCATGCCTAAACTCCCACCGGTCGGCTACCTCTCTTTCTCATCCCTTCTTCGCTTCTCCCCCTTCCTCCCGTCTCTCCGTCTCATCCATGTGTCTGCCTGTCTTCCCCTCCCTTTAGATTGTTCGCTCCTTTGAGCAGGGCTCTCCTACCTTCTGTTTCCATCACTTTTAACTGCGCTCTCCAGCTATTCAGCTCACCTCCTCTCAGTCCCTCTGCCCTCTGTCTCCTCTCGCTTCTCTCCGCTCCCCTCAGTGACTCTCAACCTGTCATCCGTGCCCACCCTCTTGGGCCATAGTTACCTGCCTGTACTCACTTTTCCCCTCCCTCCCTCTCTTTCATGCTGTGCCTGAGCCCCCAGAGTTATAGTGCTTACTGTTAGTTGTACTGTGCTGTTTCACCTTGTACTGTGCCATTGTTTGTCCTTGTACGGCGCTACGGATACTTTGTGGCGCCCTATAAATAAAAATTAATAATAATAATAAATATATATATCTATATATATCTATATACATATATCTTTATATTTATATACATATATCATGTGTGTGTATATATATATATATAGATATATAGATAGATATATGTCTATTGATATATGTCTATAGATAGATATATGTCTATATATCTATATGAGTGTGTGTGTGTATATATATATACATATATATATATATATATATATATATGCACACACAAGTTAACCCGTGCATGATACTCATGCATTCTAGTCAAATCAAGCTACTTAAGGTGTTAAAAAGGTTCTTGTCATGCATTTGGGCCTAGCCCAGGCCTCCTCAGGGGAAGAGCGTTACTTCCCGACGCAAGCGCCCTTTTTTAACGTGGTTTTGTCCACATGTCACCACCTCATCATTTTTCTCCATCACCTCATCCTTCATCTTCATCGCCACATCCTTCATCAAGTTACTTAAGGTGTTAAAAACTCCCCACTGTCACCCCCGGCAACCACCAACCACTCCCAACTGTCACTTCTCCTTCAAGAAATATATAGGTCAGTGTATAACTCTGCCCAGCAGGTGGAGCTGCAGCTTGTTTTTTTTTCCCCACACACGCCACTAGGCATTTATATAGTAGATATATATATATAATATATGCCCTCGGAATCGAAAATGAGGCAAAACGTCATTGTTACGTCATCGGATCTCACGAGTTTTGGATTCTATAAGTACCCGCTCTCCACAGAGATCCAGTGCCATTTCACAGAGGTTCTTGACAGGCCCTAGTGCAGTTGTGCAGCGTCATAGCTAGAATGGAAAGAGAAGGGGTAGCAGTGTTCTTCAAAGTCTCCAGTAACATTCTACTGAGTTATTGCTCACACAGAAACAGGAGAGCTCCATTGCTAATTGTCATTGATGAAATTTACATAACAGGGCTGGTGGTCTTGTTCTAAATCTGCAGTCACATTGTACTGTATTATATAGCTGATATAGCTGTAAAGGATAAAGCTGGATCTTAGTGCTAATCACGATTGACACTGGCCTACCAGAGGTGAGGAGTCTAACGAACTTCCCAGTGTTCACCAAGAATTGCCGCAAGGCGAGATGTGCTTAGGTGCCGGGAGCCCACAGGTCGCAGTCCTCTGGTCTGCCTCTAGATGTAGCACTAGCAGATGAAATGAGCAGGTAGGAACACGTAGTCAGACAACCGGAACTGGTACACTATCGGGCAGCACAGTACAGAATCAGCAGGCAGTCTCAGTATGAGTGAATTCCTAGGTTTGGTAAACAGACAGGCCACAGAGGTACAAGCAGAAGGCAGAAGCATCGTCAAACAAGCCGGGTCAGGAACACAGGATAAATGTAGTGGATAGTCAGCAAGCCGAGTCGGTACACAAACGCAGAGGAATCAGAATGGTCAGACAGGCATGTAACCGCTGATACCGGGAAGTGACATTTCCGATAGCAGAGAGCAGATAGCGCTGGAACGAGGATGGGTACGTTTATGACAGTACCACCTGCCATATGGGTGGACTCTGAACACCCTAAAAAGGCTTCTTGGGAAATTTCTTATGGAATTGTTTGAGAAGAGGGGGAGCATGAAGATCAGAGGCTTTAACCCAGGAACATTCCTCAGGCCCATAGCCCTTCCAGTCCGAATGGCATTGTAAGGAACCTCTGGATATTTGGGAGTCCAAAATCTGTTTTACCTCATTCTCTCATACTCTATTTGATCCTGATCAACAATTGGTGGTGGAGTTCTGGAGGAAGTGGAGAACTTATTAGTGACCACTGATTTCAGCAAGGAGACATGAAAAACAATAGATATACGCAGGGAGCGAGGAAGTCTCAACTTGAAGGCCACTGGATTGATAACCTCCGAGATTACAAAGGGTCCAATAAACCTTGGAGCTAATTTCTTACTGGGCAATTTCAAATGGTTGTTTTGTGTGGACAACCATACCCTGTCTCCGATAGCCAAATTCGGACCAACTCTCCTCTTATCATATGCTTCTTTAGAACGAATGGCAGATCTCTCCAGGTTAACCTTGACTTGTTCCCAGATGTGAGAAAAGTTGTGAAACAAAGAATCCACCAGTGGAACCTCAGAAGAGGCTATCTGAGAGGTGTTTAATTTGGGATGACAGCCATAAAGATCAAAGGCGGATCAGTTGGAAATAGCTTCATGGTAATGATTATTGTGAGCGAACTCAGCCCATGATCCACCCAGTTGTCTTGGTTAGCCGAAATATACATCCTTAAAAATTTCTCTAACTCCTGGAGGTAAATGTATTAACCTCCGGTTTCTTCAACTTCCGCGAGTTTGGCATCTTCGGCGCTTAAATTTAAAGCGGCGCTGCCTTGTAAAGGGAAACTTCGAAGACGTCGAACTCACGGGAGTTGAAGAAACCGGAGGTTAATACATTTACCCCCTGATTTGTTCTCTCCGTTAACCCATTGGACTGAGGGTGATAAAAAGCCCTCCGAAACTTTGATATGAACTGGGATCCTCGATCAGAAACAATGCGTAAAGCGCAGCCATGAAGACAAAAAAATCTCTTTAATGAAAATGTCGGCCAATGAGGAGGAAGATGGAAGGTTCTTGAGGGGAATAAAATGGGCTGCTCTGGAGAAGTGATCAGTAACAACCCAAATCACTGTGCAAGACTTGGAAGGAGGAAGGTCAGTGATAAAATCCATAGAGATTTGAGACCAAGGATACTCCGGAACTGTTAACGGAATCAAGTGGCCATATGGCCTCTTCCGAGAAGTCTTATGTTGCGCACATTTGGGAGAGGCCAAGACAAATTTTTTAACATCATCGTGTAAGGAAGGCCACCAACAATTTTGGTATAACAATCCCAGGTTTTGTTAATACCTGGATGTCCAGAAAAGAGAGAACAATGAGCCCACCGTAGGAGCCTGGTACGGAGATGAGATTAAATGAAGGTCTTGCCTCGAGGACAACCTTTGTTAACAAGGTGTGTAACCGCTAGAATACAGCCAGGGTCCAGAATGGATTTATCCTCCTCCAGAGGTTCTGAATCAGCTGGATCAAATAAGAGAGATAGAGCATCCGCCTTGATATTCTTAGATCCAGAACGGAAGGTGATTTTAAAGTCAAAGCGAGAGAAGAATAAGGACCATCTTGCTTCCTGAGAATTCGGACAGCGGGCTGAATGTGAGTATAACAGATTTTTATGATCTGTTTAAATGGTTATAGGGAGGCATCCAAGCGATGCCTCCATTCAGAAAGAGCCAATTTAATGGCCAGGAGCTCCTTATCGCCTATTCCCTAATTTATTTCTTCTGGTAATAAGCGGCGAGAGAATAACCCACATGGATGGAGTTTGCCAGAGGAATCCTGCTGTGATAGGACAGCTCCAGTACCAACAGATGATGCATCCACTTCAAGAAAGAAAGGGCATAGACAATCAGACTGTTGTAAAACGGTTGCTGAGGAGAAGAGAGCCTTAAGTGTGTTAAAAGCCTCGAAAGCCTAAGGTGGCCATAACTTGGCATTGGCAGTTTTACAGGTTAATGCTGTGATGGGTGCTACCAGAGTAAAGTATCCCTTTATAAACTGGCGATAATATTTAGAGAATCCCAGAAATCATTGAGTAGCTTTAAGACCAGAAGGGTAATTGCTTCTGCTCAAACGTACATTTTCTAATTTACAGAATAATCAATTTCCTCTGAGGCAAGACAAAACTTCCACCACATGCTTACGATGAGATACAAGGTCCTTGGAGAAGATGAGGATATCGTCCAAGTATATGATCACAAATTCATAGAGAAGATCTCGGAGGAGCTCATTCATAAAGCCTTGAAAAATAGTCGGGGCATGACCGTCTTCCACTCATCCCCCTCTTTATTGGTATGAGATTATACACTCCTCTGAGATCAAGCTTGGAGAAAATAGTGGCTCCTTTAATGTGGTCAAATAACTCAGAGATCAAGGGCAGATGGTATCAATTTTCCACTGTAATAGCATTGAGGCCTCTATAGTCAAAGCAGGGGCGAAGACCCCCATCTTTTTTTCTTTACAAAAAAGAAGCCTGCACTAGCGGGAGAGGAGGATTTACGAATAAAACCCCTCTTTAACTTCTCCCAAATATACTCCTCTATGGCATTAGACTTAGCAATGGAAAGAGGGTATACGCGACCCCGAGGAATAGGTTTGCCAGGTATGAGGTAGAAACCACAATCCCAAACTCTATGAGGAGGTAATTTTGTGGCTTCCTGTTCACAGAAGACATCCGCAAAGGCTTGATAAGGTGTGGGCAGAAGCGACATGGGAATTACCCTGTGACGCTGAAGAGAATCTCTGGTAACCACCTTCTGAAGACAGTGTGAATGGCAATACTGCCCCCAAGACAATATATCGCCAGAATGCCAGTCCAAGGTGGGAGAGTGGAGACGTAACCAGAGGAGTCCTAGAATGACCAGGTTGGTAGTTTTCTGGATTACTAAAAAGGAAATAGTCTCTTGATAAAGTGCCCCAATCTGTAGAGTAATAGGAGTTTTATGAACCAGAATAGATCCTTCAGAAATCTTACCCCCATCAATGGCCAAAAGAGAGACGGGTTGTTCCAAATTTTGGGTGGAAATGGAAAATTTTCTCACCAAAGCGGGCGAGATAAATTTGCCCGCAGCTCCAGAATCGAGAAGTGGAGACTGGGAAGTAGTGGAGGACCCTAGTCGCAATATAATGGGAATAATAAGGCTATCTATACTTTGGAAAGTAGAGAGAGTCTGACTAGGAAGGCCCAACGAAACCTCTACGAAACTTGTTAGGCCTTTTCTTTTCCTGGACGCTTTGGACAGGACCCCAAGAGGTGACCGCTCTTCCCACAGCATAAACACAATCTGTTCCGAAACCTCCTCTCCCTTTCTTCAGCCATTAGGCGACTTCTTAATAATTGCATAGGCTCCTTGGGAGGAAGTACAGGCGCCTGGAAATTGGGAGCCACATGAACGAGACTGCGACGTGATTGCTTTTTTTCAGAATTACGTTACTTGAAGCGTAGGTCAATCTTGACACAGAGCGAGATTAAATCATCCAGAGACGTGGGAAGCTCCCATGAAATCAGCTCATACGATCAGATAGACCCTACCAGAAGGTAGCCACGAGAGCCTCATTATTCCAACGGAGTTCTGACGCCATTGTTTTGAATTGGACCGCATACTGTCCCACAGACTGGGTTCCTGGCATAGGCGTAGAATACCGGTGGGTGGTTGTGTTAAAAACCATAACAGGTTCATCAAATATCTTTTTGAACATAGACAGGAAGGTAGCATAATTGTGTAAGACGGGATCATTCTTTTACCACAATGGTGAGGCCCAGGCCAAGGCTTAACCCGACAGAAGTGAGATCACATAGGACACTTTGGTATTTCAGAAGGAAAATTTCCCAGCAGAATTTCAAACTGTATGGAACATTGATTCAGGAACCCTCTACATAGCTTGGGGTCCCCATCAAACGTAGGGGTATTAGGTATACGCCACTGGTAGGTAGTGGCAGCAGCTGTAGGAGGAGGGTCGGGAACAGAGACCACAGGTGCTGACGATCCAGAAGCCGCTAGAATATTCTGGATGGCATCCATCCGAACCGATATGCAGAGGAATCAGAATGGTCAGACAGGCAGAAATGGTACATTGGAATCAGATCAGGAACAGAGAAGTCCCAGAGATCCACAAGGAATTAGGAGCCAGGAAACATACAAGTTGATCTGACACTCACCGAGTGTCAGAGTGAGGTTTAAATAACCAGCAGTTCAAAATCCCCACCACGAGCTTAGCGATCATGTGACCGCTGATACCCGGAAGTGACACTTCCGATAGCAGAGAGCGGACAGCGCTGGAGCGAGGACAGGTAAGTTTATGACAATAGCTAACACACAAACAGGAGAGCTCCATTGCTAATTGTCATTGCTGAAATAGATATAATAGAGCTGGCAGTCTTGTTCTAAATTTGCAGTCATATTGTACTGTGTTATATAGCTAACACACAAACAGGAGAGCTCCATTGCTAATTGTCATTGCTGAAACAGAAAAAATAGGGCTGGCAGTGTTCTTCAAAATCTGCAGTCACATATTACTGTGCTATCAAAATGGATTCACAGCAGTACACAGAAGACCAGGAGCATCAAGCAGCTGCTAGTACCAGTCATGATGATAGCAATCCCGCTACATCATCTGCTAAAGCTTATGTTAAAGTGCATAGTGTTTTTAAGTCAGGGAAACAAAAATGTAAAAAAAAACACCTTTTACCTTGGTAAAGAAAAAACCTGTAATCCAGGCAATGTTATCTGCAAGAAAAAATAAAAATTGCCAACATGCCAATCTACACACGCAGTGGCAAGGAAAGAATGAGGCCTTCGCCTTTCTCTATGGGTGCTAGATCTGCAACTGTCACTGAGGCATCTTCTTGTAAGATCAGTTATGACCAAGCAAGAACTTGTCATTCTGACTCCAAAAGTGGTGTTCAAGTACTTTCAGGTGTAAAAGCCGAACTGGAAGAAAACAGTAAGGCATTAGAGGAAAATGTATGTTTAAATTCAGAAATGACACCAATCCCTGAGGAGAGTCTATCCACGAGTGCTATGTGTAAGCCTAACCTTTCTGATAGTGTACCCATAAAGAAGGCCCCTTTCAGCATTTCTGCAGATATGTGCATGAGCAGCCCAAGTGTAGCCAGTGATACACAAATTGAGGATGCCACGTTGGAATTGCAACAGGATGAGGGGGATATTTGTGTAGCTGACGACGGCGCTAATGAGTATGTTGATGAGGATGATGCTGTTTGTGTAAGTCCTGCACCAGTGGAAGCAGGTCTTGCATGTGATAAGAAGAAGGCCATTGTCATGCTTGGGCATAAGACCAAAAAATCCCCCTCTCATGTGTGGAATTATTTCTACCCAAATCCTGACAACAGTTGTCTAGCGATTTGTAGCGTTTGTAAAGCCACAGTCAGTAGAGGTAGGGACCTTAACCATCTAGGAACCTCATCCATGTTATGCCATTTGAAGCAAGTTCATGGCAAGCTGATAGGAAAATCAGAAACTTATGCTAAAAAAATAACAACCAGTCCAGCATCAGCTAGGTCCCTTCTCTCAGCTAGATCCCGACACCTGCAATCTACACCCACAACACCTTCCTCATCAATGTGCTCAGAAGCGAACAGAGTTAGTCCTGCATCCAAGTTCTAAGGCTAGATGACTTCTCCACTATCCTGGATTCCTCAGAAGAATTCTTGAGCGTTAGTCCCATTGCTGCTGCTGGGGGTGGATCTCCATCCCAGAAGCAGATCAAGAAGAAGACTACTGATAGTTTACAACAATTGACTGTTAAACAATCCTTTGAAAGAGGAAGCAAGTGTGAAAGCTGTCACCCAGTCGCAAAGCGGATCACAGACGTCATAGTGACTATGCTAGTATTAGATCTGCATCCAATATCCACTATTAATGCAGCTGGTTTTAGATAGTCTTGTGTCCCCGTTACCAAATTCCATCATGACACCATTTTACCTGAAAAGCTATTCCTTACCTCTACCAGAAAGTTTGCAAAAATGTAATTATTGGTCTACTAAATGCCATTCTACCCACTGTACACTTAACCACATATATGTGGACAAGCGGAACTGGGCAAACTACAGATTATATGACTGTGACAGCCCACTGGGTTGATGATTTGCCTTCACCAGCAGGAACAGCAACAGCATGTACCCAAGAATGTCACATTTGTCAGAGGCTGTGTATCACCGGCTGCACTAAGAGGCATACATCTGATAATCTGTTACAAAAACTAAGGGATATCATTGGAACATGGCTTATCCCACTTGGACTCTCCTCAGGATATGTAATTTATGATAATGCCACCAATATTGTGAGAGAATTACAGCTGGGTGAATTCTATCACATTCTCTGTTTTGCTCACACAATAAACTTGGTGATGCAGAGCTTTTTAAAAAATAACGGGGACGTGCAGGAGATGCTGTCTGTGGCCCGTAAAATATCTGGAAAATTTCAGCATTCGGCAACAGCATGTAGGAGATTGCAGCAGCTAGAAGACCAATTTAATTTGCCCTGCCACTAACTGAAGCAAGAGGTGGTAACAAGGCGGTTACAAGCTGCTTCTGAGAATAGAGCAACAGCGAAAAGCCATCCACTCTTACTCCACAAGCCATGACATTGGGGATGTATTTTACTCAAGCGCAATGGGGAAAACTTTCCGTGTTGTGCAATGTGCTGAAACCATTCAAAGTAGTCACCTGTGAAGTGAGTTCAGACGCTGATAGCTTGAGCCAAGTGATTCCCTTAATTAGACTTTTGGATAAGCAGTTTGAGAAACTGAAGGAGGAGATGTTGTACGTTACATGACGGTGTCTCCTCCTCCAGTTTCTCACTCAACTGCTACTAGAAAAATTTTAGCTTTCCCAAGAGACCCAGGGATGATGCAGATTATTCAGCACAACATTTTGACATCTGGGGCTAGATTTACTAAGCTGCAGGTTTGAAAAAGTGGGGATGTTGTCTATAGCAACCAATCAGATTCTAGCTGTCATTTTGTAGAAAGTACTAAATAAATGAAAGCTAGAATCTGATTGGTTGCTATAGGCAACATCCCCACTTTTTCAAACCCGCAGCTTAGTAAAACTAGCCCCTGGTCTGGTCTAAAAGAATTGACAAAAAACGTGACACCTCTGCCGTAACTCCACCTGATCCTACTATCAACATCCAAAAGATGGTGGAGGATTATTTTAACGACAGCATAGAAATAGACACATCAGACAGTCCCTTTACATACTGGGAGAAGAAAAGGGAATTTGGAGACCCATGTACCAACAGCACATCCGGGAACCTTCTCAGCGATCAGCGTAGGAGGCTACTTCCACAAAATGTGGAAAAGATGATGTTCATAAAAATGAACTACAATTTCCACGAGGAAAGCCTTTCCTGCCAATTACATAAAAATACAGAGACTTCTGTAATGGTGGATTCCAGCTGTGATAAATTAATAATGTGTGGGATGATGTACACACTGATGTGGGTGAGGATGAGGCTGAGAATGATGACAACAACATCTTGCCACAGTAGAGTTCCTTAAGCCCATTGTTAGCTTGTTTTGTGGTAGGCCAAACAAACCAAGCACATCAGCCACAACTGTGGCACTCATTGTCACTAAAGTGCTTGGTTTGTTAAAGTGTGCATGTCCTTTATAAGCTCCAACATAGGTGTGGGTGGGATAATTCCATCTTGCACCACTTTTCCTTTGAGCTACCGCTATGTGCCAATGTTACCTACATGTGCTATATACTGTTGTGTGCTTTGCAAAAATCAAAGCCACCCATTGATGATGCAGAAGACTCAGCACAAAATTTTGAGATCTGGGGGTATATTTACTAAACTGCGGGTTTGAAAAAGTGGAGATGTTGCCTATAGCAACCAATCAGATTCTAGCTGTCGTTTTGTAGAATGTACTAAATAAATGAAATCAAGAATCTGATTGGTTGCTATAGGCATTATCTCCACTTTTTCAAACCCGCAGTTTAGTAAATCTAGCCCCTGGTCTTGTCTACCGTAAAAGAATTGACCAAAATTAGTGACATCTCTGCTGTAACTCCACCTGATCATACTATCAACTATCAACATCCAAAGACTGGTGGAGAATTAATATTAATTTTTTTGAACGGTATAAATGTGGAGGACTTACCTGGCCGGGGCCGTTGTCATCCCTCGGGCGGCGGTTCCCTCCGTTCAGCCGGGACAGTGAGCCAATCAGGGCTCACCTCCCGGCCATTTCAAAAAGAAAAATGGCGACGGACCAATCCGGGCCCGCCATGTCATCACGTGGCGTCGCGTCGACGCTACGTGATGACGTTAGCGCGGCGCCGACTATTTAAGTCAGCGCGCGCGCCGCCATGTTCAGTCCGTCGGCGGAGAGATCAAGGAGAGGACGTGTCGCGGAGAGCTGCGGGATCAAGACTACAAGCGAAGACAGCGGAGACCAGCAGTGGCGGCAGAGAGCCCTTGTTAGGGCTAAGAGCGCCTCTGCTGCCTGAAGACCGGCGTGATCAAGAACAGAAGCCGGCGGCAGAGCATAGAAGCAGCGGCAGACGGGGAAGGAGTCCAGGAGAGAAGCTCCCCGAAGACAGCCCCAGGTAAGGCCTTGCCAGGCAACTCCTCTCCCGGGCCCACGCCCGCAGCACACGAAATAAAGTCGGGCACTAGGCCCGTGGGCACATTCGGGCACAAGGCCCGTTGGCACCGTGAAGTAGGGGCACAAGGCCCAGGGACCTGGGCACTAGGCCCCAACGAAGTTAGTGGGCCAGTAGGCCATTAGTATACATGATAAAGGGGACAAGCCCCTATTAGTTAGACAGGGGCGTGAGAGCCCAGGTACAAGGGCACAAGGCCCTTAGGTAGTTAGTGGCCTAGAGGCCATAGGAAGGCCAGAGGGCCTGGTTAGGGGCTAGTAGCCCGTATGCTATTAAGGGCACAAGGCCCTCAGTCAGTTAGGGAGGCCACAGGCCTCAGGCAGGGGCTAAGACCCCTAGGTAGTAGGGCACAAGGCCCTAGTTAGTGGGCTCAGAGCCCTGAGGTAGAGAGGGGGCTGAGGCCCGTTAATCAGAGCACAAGGCTCTGTGTGTAGCTGGGCAGAGACCCATGGGGTGTAGGGCATAAGGCCCTGGTGGTGTGTGGTAGAGGCGTGGGAGCCTCGTGAGTGTAGGCGCGGTCCTGTGTGAGGTGAGCACACGTGGTTAGGAGGTACAGTAGAGCGTAGGCTCCTGTGGTGCTGTAGCAACCTGCTGGTTGGCTAGCAGCGGTGTGCTCGGGTAGGTAGCGTGCAAAGTACTGTATACTGTATTTATTGTCTGTGCGGCGAGTATAGTTTACATGACGGTATTTTGGGTGTGCTACATAACTGTGTCCAGGGGCAAGACGTCAGGCCCCCATTAAAGGTAGGCTCTTGTTCCTGTGGTTTTCCTGTGCTAACCCGTGTTGTGGGGACAAGTGTAGTTACCAGCATACACATAGTCAGGAGAGAACACACGTAGTTTCCCTGTCCCTTAGGTCCCCGGGGTCACACTGGTACCCAGAGGGGGTGGCTGAGTGAGTCGGTGGCAGTGCAGCACACCTTGAGGCAGTTCCAGGGGCGGCCGTGGTTCTGATCAAGGGTCCTCAAGGCCGGTTCCGTGCAGGTGGACCTGTGGTTCCGGACGTAGGGACACGTGTGAGATACCCGAGTACAGGCAGTCGGGCGGTTCAGTTCGATCGGCTGTTCCGTGCGGCAGTCGGCCTGCGGGTAGTGTACTGTTCTACGGAGCCTCAGCCGGGCTTAAAGAACCGGTCCTTAGGGTCCGTGGGTGACCCCATAGCAAGAAGGCAGCTTCTTGGTACGACCTGGGTGAGGGGGTTAGGAACCGCCCTCCGGTTTAGGCTGTGAACACCGGCTGGTGTTCCCCGTAGCGTGTAAGTGAGCAGTTCTGTTAGTGCACCACACCTAGTTAGTCCTAGTGTTTTGACTTAGTTGCGTTGCCGACCATTAGAACGTTGTTAGGGTCGGGTCGCTGTGGCAGTCAGTCCAGTTTGGTGGGTGCCATCTTAGTCTCACGGAGAGCGTAGAGGGAGGCTGTGTGTTCTTGTCATCCGCAGGAGTCGGGAAGGTGCAGGAGAACCGGATCGGAAGTGGGAGTGTCCCGGTGAGTATCACGCTCGATTCCTCCTTTCGATTAGGCCCTCACCGGCAGGTGTGTGAGGTACTTGAGGCGGGATTAGTCCTCGGACTAGTCTTGGCCTTCAGTGCCTGTAGTCCCCCGCGTCTTGGCAAGAACAAAGTGAGGAGGCGGCAAGGAGCTTGGACTGACTGTGCCCTTGTTCTGTGCCGTAGTCTCAGACAGCCCTTACTTGGTAGACTCGGTTTAACTGTGTTTTTCCCTCTTAGGTGTTACTTGCGGGCGTCCGGAGAAAACCCAATCCGGGACCGAGGTAGGATCCAGTCATCCACGCGGATCGTGGTAAATTCGGAGGTATTAGGAGTTAGTCGCCCTGTGAGGCACATCTCCGATAGGGACCTTACATTTTGGCGTAGTCGGCAGGATCCGCGTTCGTGATGACGGATTCACGACCAACCACGCCTCCCCCCGAGCGCAACCCACCTAATGTGATGGCTGTGGGTGCCGCGTTGTCCCACCTGCCGAAGTTCGATGGAAAGAATCTTGCTTTCGCCGACTGGCAGGAACGGCTGCATGGCACTGCCCGGATGTATCATATCACCGGTGCCATGAAGGTGGAGCTGGCGCTGAACGCCCTGGAAGGGGATGCCAGGAAGACGGTTCTTCTTCGACCCAAACCAGATAGGGACACCTTGGACGCCATCTTCAAAATCTTGGGAGAATTGTACGGTGACACCTCCTCTGCGGCAGTTCTGAGGAAGAGGTTCTTCGGGCGTGTGCAGGGAGAGGACGAGAGTCTGACCCAGTTTGGCAACGCTCTCCTAGAATTGGCGGGAGAACTCTGGAAGAGAGACCCACGGGGGTCGGCCGCCATGGGAGACTCGGATGTGCTACTGCGAGACCAATTTGCCCTGGGGCTCTGGAACGTGCCGCTCCGGCACATTCTACTGGACAAGGTGCGGGACCAACCTAACCTGGCGTTCCAGGAAATACAAGCGGAGGCTGTGTCCCGGGACAGAGATGATCACTACGGGCCTTATGCGGTAGCGCCCCAGCAGGTCCTGCTCACCAGTAGCCCGTCCGAAGCAGAGGCCCACCCGTTGGAGAGTTGTGTGAAAGATCTAAAGGAAGCTCTCTTAGCCATGAAGGAAGAAGTCGCCCAATTGCGGCAGGAAGTCCGTCGGCCGAGGGATCGCCGAGGTGAAGGGGGACCTATAGAGGAACGGCGAAGCGCCCCCAGGTCTCAGCAGGGCCCAAGACCGGGCGTTCGCTGCTGGAGATGCCAACGCGTGGGACATTATGCCCGTAACTGTCCCGAACCTCCAAACCAGGCACCGTTAAACTAGAGTCCCTCGCGGTGAAGGGGCCACCCGCGGGGGAGATGGGGGCAAACCCCAACTTCACCAACTCTGCTGATTTGGTGGGGGAGTGCCCTACCGTAGTAGCCACGTTAGGGGGTAAACCACAACAGTGCCTGCTGGACACGGGGTCTCAGGTGACCACTATGTCGGAGCGGTGTTTCCTGGAAAACTACGCTCACCTGCAGAAGAGCCGGGCCCAAACGTGGATTAAGCTGACCGCCGCCAACAATTTGCCCATCCCTGTCGTGGGAGTAGTCTGGTTGGAAATTGAAGTATGCGGACAGACCTTGGGAAAGAAGGGCATTCTGGTGGTTGGTGGAAAAGAGCTTCGTCATGGCCCGGTGATCCTGGGGATGAACGCCCTACAGAATTTGGATCAGGCCTTATTCCACGCCAAAGGGCCTCGATACTGGAGACAGTTGGACGTACCCCGGCCCGTGCAGCAGGTTTTCCAGAGGATGGTACGATGGTGTGATGAAGAACCGACTGAGTCGGGACTGGAGCTCCTTGGCTACCTACGGACCAACTATCGACAGACGGTCGAAGTACCCCCTGGTCAGGAGGTGCTGCAATATATGGAGGTGAGGACAAACCGGAGATTAGAGGGAAGAGTGGTGTTGGTGGAACCGGTCAGTCCGGAACGAACGGCGGAAGGACCTCTTGTTGCCCGTGCGTTGGCCAGGGTACATCGAGGAAGGGTACCCGTGCGGTTATGTAATGTGCAGGACCATACTCAGACGATGGGTCCTGGTACGACTGTCGCTCGAGTTATCGCCGTAGAAGCAGAACAGATTGGAGATGACCGGCAGATACTTCTCAAACCCGCGTCAGGACAACAAGGGGGCTTGGCGGTCCAGGTGGAGGGTGACGATAGCCTGTCCCGCGAATGGAACGGCAACACCATTTTGGAACAAATGGATGTTTCCTTAGAAGGGATCGAGCCTCGGGATGTTACCCGTTTACAGCAGATATTGTGGGCCAGACAGAAAGTGTTCTCCCGAAGTGAAGAGGATTTTGGGTACACGGAGGAACTGGAACATAATATCCGTACCGGAGACAGTCTGCCCATTAGGGAGAGATATCGGCCAATCCCGCCCAAGTTGTACCAAGAGGTCAAGCTGATGATTAGGCAGATGTTGGATAGCCACGTGATTACCGAAAGTAAGAGCCCGTGGGCAGCTCCTATCGTCTTAGTACGGAAGAAAGATGGCGCTATCAGGTTCTGTGTGGACTATCGGCGGTTGAATAGTTGTACTGTCCGCGACGCGTATCCATTGCCCAGGATTGAGGAATCGCTAGCTGCGCTAGGGAAGGCGAGATATTTCTCCACTCTGGATCTTGCCAGCGGATACTGGCAAGTACCAGTGGCGGCAGAGGACCGGCAGAAGACGGCCTTCATCACACCAATGGGTCTGTTTGAGTTCTGTAGGATGCCTTTTGGGCTCACTAATGCTCCCGCCACCTTCCAACGGTTAATGGAGAGATGTCTGGGAAACCTGAACTTCGACGCTCTTCTGATCTATTTGGATGATATCATCAACTTCGCTCCCACGGTCAAGGAACATCTGGATCGACTCGACGTCGTCCTACAGCGCTTGGAGAAATTCGGCCTGAAGTTGAAGCCGCGAAAGTGTCATCTTCTGAAATCTCGGTTGGAATACCTGGGACATATTGTGTCCCGGGATGGGGTGAGCCCCACTCCGGATAAGGTTTCTGCGGTGTTGGACTGGAAGATCCCTCGAACGGTGACGGAACTGAGAGCATTTCTGGGGTTAGTGGGCTACTATCGGAGATTCATCAAAGACTTCGCGAAGGTGGCTGGCCCGCTAAACGAATTATTGAGGGGCGTTGCCACTACGGCTAAGAATCAAGCCATAGCCTGGGGAGACGCTCAGGAAAAGGCGTTCACGACGCTCAAAGAAGACCTGACGACGGCTCCGGTGTTGGCGTACGCTGACTTCGAAAAGCCCTTCGTTCTGTATACTGATGGAAGTCTCAAGGGCCTGGGGGCCGTGCTAGCACAAGTCCAAGACGGCAAAGAACGGGTCATTGCCTACGGAAGCCGGAGTCTGCGGGATTCAGAAAGAAACCCCGATAATTACAGTTCCTTTAAGCTGGAGTTGCTAGCAGTGGTTTGGGCAGTAACCGAAAAGTTCACGGAATACTTGACCGGCGCTGAGTTCGACATAGTCACCGATCACAATCCCTTGGCCTACTTGGGCACGGCCAAGTTAGGGGCGCTGGAACAGCGCTGGATGGCTCGGTTGGCCAAGTTCGGATATAAGATCCGGTATCGACCCGGAAAGGCTAATGGAAATGCGGATGCGTTGTCCCGTTATCCCCTGCAAGGGCCTGAGGGGCCTAGTGATGAGGACAGAGAAGGGGAGGAGATCCCGGATCTGACCCAGTTGACATCTCCTGTTTGTGCTCTGAGTGTGCCCAAGACGACCGTAGATTGGGCCGAACGGCAGGCTCAGGATGCTCCATTGCGGTGTGTCCGCCGATGGAAGCAACAGGGACATTGGCCCTCTAGTGAAGAACGGCGTCGACTGTCCATAGCCGGACGACGGCTATTGCACAGATGGGATCAACTGGCAGTGAGGGAAGGGGTGCTAGTTCGCCGAGCCTACCTGGAGCAAGAGCTCCGTCCTGTATGGCAGGTGGTGGTGCCTGAGTCCATGGCGCGGGACTTGGTACTGGAAGCCCATGAAAAAGGCGCTCATCTCGGGGCGGCCAAGACCCATCAATCGCTACGCAGGCAGTACTGCGTACCTGGCGCCAAGGCGTTGGCGGAAGAGGTCTGCCGAGCCTGTCCACGATGTGGGGTAAGTAAGGCTGGGGAGCAGCATGCGCCCGTGCAAACCATCCAGACGGGGCGACCCTTGGAGCTGCTTATGATTGATTACGTCCTGGTGGGGGAGTCAAGTAGTGGTCATAGTTACGCGTTGGTCATGACCGACCACTTTACAAAGTTCACCGTCGTCGTGCCCACACGAAACCAGACTGCGGAAGCAGCTACGCGCGCCATTGTGGAGCACTTCATTCGGAGATATGGGTGCCCGGAGCGGATTCACTCGAATCAGGGAGCCTGTTTTCAGGGACGCCTCATGGAGGGTCTGTGTGACACTTATGGGGTACAGAAGTCCCGGACCACTCCTTATCACCCTCAAGGTAATGGCGCCTGTGAAAGGTTCAATCGGACCTTGCTGCAAATGCTCAGGGCTCTGGAGGCTGGGCAAAAGAACCGCTGGCCGGAGTTCGTGCAGGACTTGGTGTGGGTATACAATAACCGGGTACATAGTACCACCGGTTATACCCCATACTTCCTTTTGTTTGGGCGGCCTGGAAGGGAGTGGCGTGATTTGGAGTTGTCCGTCCCCGAAGAAGCGGACAGTTGGACTCCCAGCGGCTGGGTGACCGAGCAGAAGAGGAAGCTGAAGATTGCCGGGGACGTGGTTAGGGGGCAGCTACGGTCCAAAGTCCATCACGGGCCAACCAACAGCACGGCTTCCCCCTTCGTAGTGGGTCAGCGGGTACTGGTAAGAGTTAAGAGGCTGGGAAATAAACTCAGCGATCGGTGGGAAGTGTTGCCACATGTAGTGCAACGGCGCATGGCTCCTGACCTTCCTTTGTATGAGGTGGTTCCTGCGGAAGGGACTGGAAGACCGCGGGTGCTACATCGGAATATGTTACGTCCCTGTGGTTTTCTGGATTTGCCTTCCGACGTCCAGGAGAGAAGTGAGCCAGATCCTATACCCGCCCCGACGGGGGTGGATTGGTGGGCACCAATGACCGCCGACGACGTTGTTACTCCGGATGCTACTCCAGTGGACCTGGACCTTCCGACACCGCCGCTTCAACCTAGAAGATCGCAGCGACCGAACTTGGGCCAGCCTGGAGGACGTTATACTGACCCGGATTTCGTGTGGACAAGGGTTTTGTCGGCAGGGACTGCCGACATTAAAAACGGGGGAAATGTGGAGGACTTACCTGGCCGGGGCCGTCGTCATCTCTCGGGCGGCGGTTCCCTCCGTTCAGCCGGGACAGTGAGCCAATCAGGGCTCACCTCCCGGCCATTTCAAAAAGAAAAATGGCGACGGACCAATCCGGGCCCGCCATGTCATCACGTGGCGTCGCGTCGACGCTACGTGATGACGTTAGCGCGGCGCCGACTATTTAAGTCAGCGCGCGCGCCGCCATGTTCAGTCCGTCGGCGGAGAGATCAAGGAGAGGACGTGTCGCGGAGAGCTGCGGGATCAAGACTACAAGCGAAGACAGCGGAGACCAGCAGTGGCGGCAGAGAGCCCTTGTTAGGGCTAAGAGCGCCTCTGCTGCCTGAAGACCGGCGTGATCAAGAACAGAAGCCGGCGGCAGAGCATAGAAGCAGCGGCAGACGGGGAAGGAGTCCAGGAGAGAAGCTCCCCGAAGACAGCCCCAGGTAAGGCCTTGCCAGGCAACCTCTTCTCCCGGGCCAACGCCCGCAGCACACGAAATAAAGTCGGGCACTAGGCCCGTGGGCACATTCGGGCACAAGGCCCGTTGGCACCGTGAAGTAGGGGCACAAGGCCCAGGGACCTGGGCACTAGGCCCCAACGAAGTTAGTGGGCCAGTAGGCCATTAGTGTACATGATAAAGGGGACAAGCCCCTATTAGTTAGACAGGGGCGTGAGAGCCCAGGTACAAGGGCACAAGGCCCTTAGGTAGTTAGTGGCCTAGAGGCCATAGGAAGGCCAGAGGGCCTGGTTAGGGGCTAGTAGCCCGTATGCTATTAAGGGCACAAGGCCCTCAGTCAGTTAGGGAGGCCACAGGCCTCAGGCAGGGGCTAAGACCCCTAGGTAGTAGGGCACAAGGCCCTAGTTAGTGGGCTCAGAGCCCTGAGGTAGAGAGGGGGCTGAGGCCCGTTAATCAGAGCACATGGGGTGTAGGGCATAAGGCCCTGGTGGTGTGTGGTAGAGGCGTGGGAGCCTCGTGAGTGTAGGCGCGGTCCTGTGTGAGGTGAGCACACGTGGTTAGGAGGTACAGTAGAGCGTAGGCTCCTGTGGTGCTGTAGCAACCTGCTGGTTGGCTAGCAGCGGTGTGCTCGGGTAGATAGCGTGCAAAGTACTGTATACTGTATTTATTCTGTCTGTGCGGCGAGTATAGTTTACATGACGGTATTTTGGGTGTGCTACATAACTGTGTCCAGGGGCAAGACGTCAGGCCCCCATTAAAGGTAGGCTCTTGTTCCTGTGGTTTTCCTGTGCTAACCCGTGTTGTGGGGACAAGTGTAGTTACCAGCATACACATAGTCAGGAGAGAACACACGTAGTTTCCCTGTCCCTTAGGTCCCCGGGGTCACACTGGTACCCAGAGGGGGTGGCTGAGTGAGTCGGTGGCAGTGCAGCACACCTTGAGGCAGTTCCAGGGGCGGCCGTGGTTCTGATCAAGGGTCCTCAAGGCCGGTTCCGTGCAGGTGGACCTGTGGTTCCGGATGTAGGGACACGTGTGAGATACCCGAGTACAGGCAGTCGGGCGGTTCAGTTCGATCGGCTGTTCCGTGCGGCAGTCGGCCCGCGGGTAGTGTACTGTTCTACGGAGCCTCAGCCGGGCTTAAAGAACCGGTCCTTAGGGTCCGTGGGTGACCCCATAGCAAGAAGGCAGCTTCTTGGTACGACCTGGGTGAGGGGGTTAGGAACCGCCCTCCGGTTTAGGCTGTGAACACCGGCTGGTGTTCCCCGTAGCGTGTAAGTGAGCAGTTCTGTTAGTGCACCACACCTAGTTAGTCCTAGTGTTTTGACTTAGTTGCGTTGCCGACCATTAGAACGTTGTTAGGGTCGGGTCGCTGTGGCAGTCAGTCCAGTTTGGTGGGTGCCATCTTAGTCTCACGGAGAGCGTAGAGGGAGGCTGTGTGTTCTTGTCATCCGCAGGAGTCGGGAAGGTGCAGGAGAACCGGATCGGAAGTGGGAGTGTCCCGGTGAGTATCACGCTCGATTCCTCCTTTCGATTAGGCCCTCACCGGCAGGTGTGTGAGGTACTTGAGGCGGGATTAGTCCTCGGACTAGTCTTGGCCTTCAGTGCCTGTAGTCCCCGGCGTCTTGGCAAGAACAAAGTGAGGAGGCGGCAAGGAGCTTGGACTGACTGTGCCCTTGTTCTTTGCCGTAGTCTCGGACAGCCCTTACTTGGTAGACTCGGTTTAACTGTGTTTTTCCCTCTTAGGTGTTACTTGCGGGCGTCCGGAGAAAACCCAATCCGGGACCGAGGTAGGATCCAGTCATCCACGCGGATCGTGGTAAATACGGAGGTATTAGGAGTTAGTCGCCCTGTGAGGCACATCTCCGATAGGGACCTTACATAAAGACAACAATTTTATTAAGAACAACGTTGCTTGCAGAAGTAATGTAAGCATGGATGTCTAAATAGAAATGTACATGTATTACCTTCCACTTTGCTGCTGTTTCAACAGTATTGCACAAAGTGTTTGTAATCTGCACTTTACGTCAGATGTACCTAACTATATTATAATTTTTGGGGAATTGGGGTTGATTCGAAGCTCAGTGATGACCTTGCTTTTTGCTGTGAATTTCAATGGCTCTTTTTAGTGCATTTCACTGTACTGGCCATGTACTCAGGGTGATGGCGATCTCCTTGTCTTCATCTTCCAAAGCTTAGTCTGCAGGGGCCGGTGACACACCCATTTGTTTTCTCAGGTCTCTTAGCTGTTCTGTAAACTGGACATATTTATCGTCCTGCCTCAGGGCCTCCTCTGTATTATTCTTCTGAAGCGCAGTGTATCTCTTGTGTACAAGCTCTCTTAAATCCAGGATCTCATCCGGTGGGTCAAGTTTAACTTAAGTACAGTCTCCTCAACTGCGTCTATATATTGGTGTAAATCTCTGTTCAATGCACCATATTCCAAAATGACAGATACCATGCTGCCCACATGTTCCGTGTCACAGTCTGAGAGCGAGGTATCCACAGAGGAGAAGGAGATTAAAGTTGCAGCATGAGCAGACATGGTTTAATAATGTAGAGTTCATAGACAGCACTGTTAGGTTTAAGGCAGCTAAGCAATTGGTAGCTTGTTTTGTGGGGGCCTGAACAAGCCAAGCACTTCAGCCACAAAAGTGGCACTACTTGTAGCTGGAGTGCTTGCTTTGTTAAACTGTACATGTCCTTTTTCAATATCTTACATAAGGGTGGGTGGGAGGGCCCAAGGACAATTCCATCTGTGTGGCATTGTTTCCTAGATGTCCTGTGAACTGCCATGTGTTTGTTCTCGCTGCAGTCTTTATATACTATATATATATATATATATACATACATACACACACACACACTAATATATACATTAATAATAACTAGTAGCCGTACTCCATCTAAATCCATTGACAGTTTGAAATTAAAACCAACTGATCAGCAAACTATTCTAGCTGACTGATCCCTAAAGAACTACTTTACAATAATAACAGCTATTCTAATTTTTTATATGTCCCTATTTCACCCTTAACTATATTGTCAGAGTAGAGCTTGTTCTAATATGGCACATGATGAAATGGGGGAGGGCTATCTACAAACTGTATATATAATATATATATATATATATATATATATATATATATATATATATATATATATACATATATATATATATATTATAAACCCTTGTGAGTTTTGCATCAATCTTTCCCCGGAAATTACATTCTGCCTCATTTGAGATCCGAAATTGGCGCATGACTCGGTTTCCCTTGGAATCCCAAATATCAGATCTGTTGGGTTCTCCGAATCGCTAATCTCTAAATAAATAAATGAAAAAAAAAAAATATATATATATATATATATATATTGCTACAATATTGGCCACTAGTGCATATTTGCACTTGTAGTGCCACAACAACATGCACTGCAAGTGGTGCACTTGTTGTTAAATAAATAATGTCCCTGAACTAAATAATAGTGGTCCCATTGTTACATACATAAATAGAACTGACTCCATAGAAAATGAAAGATATAATAGTGCCCCTGTTGTATATAAATAAATATTATAGCCCAGTAGTCTGAAAAAATATATTAGTGCCCTTTGTATAAAAAAAAATAATATTGCTGCCTTATTTAGGATATGATTATTGGCCCATAAGTGTTGACTCTCTATTAAATACCTATAATCTTCTTCTTTTCTTGCTCCAATGTAATTCTAAGTTAAGAAGAATAATCCATTTGGGAAATTAAAAAGAAAACTCAATGTACTTAGATGCCCCCATGTCTTAAGCTCTAGCGTAGCTGGAAATAGGAGGCAGTAGACAGGATGATTGTGGAGATGTAAGGTCAGGGGTCCATAGCAAAAGTGTGGTCAGAAACAGGTCAGGGCTGGCAGAGAGCAGGAAAAGCAGAGGGTATGGTAATCTGAGTTCAAGCAGAATAGGAAAAACAAAGCCAGGGGTCACAACAGGTATCAGTCAGTAAGGTATCCAGAGGAGACACAAACACAGCAGCATGTCAGCAAACCTCAGAGAGACGCTATAACCGGCAGGGAGGCTAAGCCCTACCTGCCTTAAATAGCATCATTGACTAATCAGGAAACAAGGGCACTACCCATGTAATTATTCCTCAGGAATGCTAATTTATTACTTAATCTATTATGCGCATGCCCCCGGTTGCTACCTAATTCTGAGATGCAGCGCTGGCTGCAGAGCGTTCCAGCAGTTGCCTAGGTGACGTCGGGATGCAAGGAGAAGTGACATCCAGGTCGTCATGGTGCCGGCCCGGATGCAACTTTACAGAACAGAGTGAGTTGCGGCGGCTCGGGCATCGTCGTAACTCGTGACACTATGATTGTAAGAAACCACTAGTAATTTTTTGGCCCCTAGAGTCCAATGCTGAGTAGGCTGGGGTTGTAGGAAATGGAATGTACACATTTGTTTTCTTTGTTAAATTGTTTTCTTTTTCAGTTCAAACAGGCAAAATAGTTAAAAAAATGTAATATTAAGAAGTGTGCCATGCAGTTTGGAAAATCGCTGCTTAATGCACGAAATGTTCTTTAGACATTCTGTTTTTTAAAAAGTGGGATTGTAGTTTAAAATGATGCTCTTTGATGTGCTTTTTGGTCTATAGTAAATTGCAAGGCTTTCAAACCGCACAGCAAAATGCCAAAAACCATACGTTTTCCAAATAAATCTATCCCAAGGTCTTTATCATAACAGATGATGGATGTCCATTTGCCATGATGTTTCAACACTCCTACCAGTGTCACTTTGACTGTCCATGAGATCAGCTGTATAACAGTGTTAAATTATTGAATCATTGAATATCTTTCTGATCCCTAATATCTATGTAATTTTCATGCTGGCTTATCTCAGCATACTTTTAACACACAATTTTTCAGCCTATAGCAAATACAGTATTTTGGTGAGAAGTATGCGAATGCATATGTCACAAGGTTGCAAAAACAAAAGTTTGTACAAATACAATAATGTACAACATCTGTATCACATGTGCAAATCAATATTGTATGTATTTTATGTGTCAACATTAAATGTTATATGGTTATTTTAGCCACTTAACTGATTAAAGTTTGCTGACTTTAGATCAACGGCCTGTTGTGAAGCAGTGGGGGATCCTGAACATGTTATCTGTCTACTGCTCAAAGTCATCTGGTAACATTTTAGCACAGTCATTGTGCATGCATCATGTTTAGCAGGTCTTTATGTCACACTAAAAATAGAATTTGCCAAATTGTTGGAGCTAAAAAAATATGGAATTAAGAGGATACTGAAAAGTGGCATTCAAATGTTACAACATGACTTGTTTCACCTAGTCTATTTCTGTCTAATGACATGGGCTGTATTGATAATTTAATGTGTGCAATCACACACACACACACACACACACACACACACACAGCGCCCATATGTAAAATAGATATGGAAAATCGTGGATCATTTCTACCTTTGCATTGTTAGGAAACAGATACCTAGGACTACCAGTGTGACAGTCCACTAGGAAAAACATCCTCTCTGTCAACTAAATACTATTGGCGTTATACAATAAAACATTTATTCTGAAAGCCTGCAAGAGTAATATGCATGTATGTGTTGGAAATAATGGCATAGTTAAACACATTTGAATTGTAGACAAATGTAAATTATTTATAACTAGAGTTTATTTGTCTATGGTAAATGTTAGGCAATAATAATAATTTCTGTCCATGCCTGGTTCGCCTCATACCTCGCTAATCGCTCCTTCTCTGTATCCACATCTGGTTCTTCCTCCTCCCCCTACCCTCTCCCCGTAGGAGTCCCGCTCTACACTTTCTCCCTTGGTGCTCTCATCTCCTCCTTCGGTCTTCAGTATCACCTTTATGCTGACGACATTCAACTCTATATCTCCTCTCCTGATCTTTCCTCCACTCTCCTCGCTCGGGTATCCGACTGCCTCTCCGCCATCTCCTCCTGGATGTCCGAGCGCTTTCTCAAAATCAATATCTCTAAAACTGAACTTATTGTCTTTCCTCCGCCCAGACTCCCATCCCACCATGACCTCTCTATTGTCGTCAATAACACCACCATCTCCTCTGTCACCCAACTTCGCTGCCTGGGTGTCACCCTCGACTCCTCTCTCTCTTTTGCCCCCCACATTCATTCCCTTGCCCAAGCCTGTCGCTTTCAACTATGCAACATCGCCCGCATCCGTCCTTTTCTCTCTCAGGATGCCACCAAAACTATCATCCACGCACTCATCTCCCGCCTTGATTATTGTAACCTCCTCCTCACTGGCCTCCCCCACTCCTGTCTCTCCCCCTTCGCACTATACTCAATGCGGCCGCAAGACTCATCTTCCTCTCACGCCGCTCCTCCTCTGCCTCCCCTCTCTGCCTTGCCTTACACTGGCTCCCCTTCCCCTACAGAATCATTTTCAAACTCCTCTCCACCACTTACAAGGCTCTCTCCAACTCTACTGCCCCTTATATCTCTAACCTCCTCTCCCTTCACACTCCTGCCCGCTCCCTGCGCTCGGCCAATGACCGCCGCCTCTCCTCCACTCTTATCACCTCTTCCCACTCCAGAATCCAAGACTTTTCCCGTGCAGCCTCCCATCTCTGGAATGACCTCCCTCATTCCATCCGTCTCTCTCCTACTCTGTGCTCCTTCAAACGTGCACTCAAAACTCACCTCTTCCTCAAAGCCTACCAACCATCTACTTAACCCCCATCTCCTCCCTTTAGCTTGTCCTCCCTTCTCTCCTCTTGCCTCAACTGGCTCCTCTTGTGCCTGGTCTGTTTACCCTCCTTTAGGATGTAAGCTTGTATGAGCAGGGCCCCTTCCCCTCCTGTCTCCATACCTGTTCTTCCGCTCCGTTTTTACTGCATATGACTGGCCAGAGTTTCTGAAGTATTGGTACTTTTTGTTCATTGTTCTGTATGGTTTCACCCTGTATAGTCTACTGTTAGTACTGTGTGCGGCGCTGCGGATACCTTGTGGCGCCTAACAAATAAATTATAATAATAATAATAATAATAATTTCGGTGCAAGACATTTAGTAGTAATGGCTTCTGATCTATACTGATGGATTACAATAAATTAGGTTTTCTCTAACATAGTGTAAGCAATTAAGCAAAATGGAGACATAACTCCATTAAACATAGCTTAAGTTTTTAATATCCTATAAAAAGGATACACTAGGGGTCATATAAAGCAAAAGAACAGTTATATTGCGTTATGTATAATTGTGCAGTGGGTTTGTGATACCTTGGCCACTTCCCAGCATACAGTAATATTACCCAATTTTTATATTGTTCACTTTCATGGCATGTAGCACCAATGTTTGTGTGGTTTTGAAGTGTGGAGTTGAAAGTATTGAATAACATTGCTTATGCCTATCCCTTGGTTATCCTGCTTGCAAGTTTCCTACGACCCTGGCGTGTTCCTAACAATTGCCTCCAACATTCCGCTTACTTCTTGCGCTGTGGTTATTTAGATAAGCTTTCACTACCTTTGAGCTTAAGTCCTAGGGGCATCAGAGTACCTCCGAACAAGTATAGTTCTATGGGAAAGGTGGCTGATAAAGGTGAAGACCTCTGTTAGCCTGGTTCTAAAAGTTCAACTAATAACTGCAGTCCTAAAAAAATCAACAGTCTCAGTAGTACTTAGTAGTACTCGTGTATTATTCTGTGCTGTTATGTGTAATCTGCGGAAATCTTGAGACGCTTTAGAGGTAAAGGATAATAATAATGCTATCAATTTTATATATATATATATATATATATATATATATATATATATATATGTGTATATATATATATATATATTATATATATATATATATATATATATATATATATATATATATATATATATATATATATATTTGTACCGTGCAACCAATCTCTTAGTTGTCTATGTGACTTCTATGTTTATATCATAAGGGAATCATGCTTATTTTCTACAGATCTCTACTGCTGGATATTTTGGAAGAAATTGTACAAAAAATAATGCATAAGTTGACCATTGCAGATTAATTGTGAACTAATTAGTGGGTGCTTATTAAAAGTGTTATCAGTTGGGAAACTATATACTTTACTCATGTTCCCTAAGTATCTGGTGGAGTGACCTATGTGAGGTACAGAAGCACTTACATCGGGGTGGGAATTCCAGTGAAGAAGCCTAACCATTTAACTATCAGTGGGGTGTTATATTTTGGAAAAGAGAGTGAGACCTGGGTACTTTCTCATTTAAATCAGATTTTTTTTTTATATTACTATAACTAAAGGTGACCATGCAGAGGCAGATCTGTCCTCTTAACCTGAGCTCTGAGCCGATTAATCTATGTCCAATTTAGCAACACACTTTTTCGGACTAAACGGCACAAACGTAGGTTGATAAATGGTCAGAGGTTGGTCATTGCTTGGACATAGTTTACATCAATCCCAAACTGACATTATTCTACATATCGGGTCACTTTGGACTACATACTGTTATGACCAGATAGGTCTTAAATACCTAATGTTACAACCCGCCATGCAGAAGCGGAACTAGCGAGTTGTGGGTCCCAGCACAGGGAGACGGGGAGGAGGGAACCGGGGCCCCTGACCCTCTGCATCTGCCATAAAGCAAGCCCCATTATCTCCATGGGCCCCGATGCATGGCACCTACCGCACCAATGGTAGTTCCGCCACTTCCGCCATGCTACTCACAATGGCTTGCTCTGTAGTGCTGTCCTGACTGGATGCTAGGCAACCGGGATGCTATTTCTTGTTGAGAGTGTCTCTCTCATTGTCTTTCCATCCTGGCTGGCTGCAAGGCAGTTGGGATGTTATGGCTCAATTAGGTGACTACATGATCGCAAATAGTCTATTAATCTGCAGGGGGGCTCGCTCCTAGGGAGCATTATGATTGGGCCTCATGAGTTTAAATAGCAGGGAGCTAAGGGAGGAGATCAAAACAATATTGCTACTGTTGGGGTTTCCATTTCCGCCTGGTAGTTGAAGCAGAGGGCAGACAAATATTCATACAAATGTTACACTCCAAAAACATACTAGTAGGTTAATTGGCTGCTATCAAAATTGATCTTAATCTCTACCTGTCTGTCTCCCTCTCTGTCTGTGAGTGTGTGTCTATATTAGAGAATTTAGACTGTAAGCTCCAATAGGGCAGGGACAGATGTGAGTGAGTTCTCTGTACAGCGCTGCGGAATCAGTGGCGCTATATAAATAAATGGTGATGATGATGATGATGATGATTATACAAATCCCTAGAGAAGGCAACAACACTCTCTGCTCTCTAAGGCAACCTCGCAAAGAGAAAGATGCCTCATCGGCTTCCATGCCAAAGTACATAGATATTTCTAGTACCTTAGCTTGGAGGAGAACCTTGAGAACAACACTCCAAACCACTTTGGTTGGACAAGTTCTGATTCTACAACCACACAATATACTTACCTTTAGTCTACTTACTGGTTGCAGGCCACTAAATGGAGACAAAGTACAAGAACTCTACCGAGAACATTGCAGTTGAATTATACACAATTGATGCATAAGTCTTATTATACATTGTTTACTATATATGATTTATGTGTCCTTTGTTAATGAATGAGGCGCTAACTACTTCACCTTATGACTGGTAGAGTCATAATTCTTATGGCCTTCCTCGAACTGCACCAGGGCCAGATTAAGGGCCACATGGGGTTGGTGCTGAAAATGATAAAGGGCCTGTTGTGAGAAGTGCTGTCCCACCGGAAGTGTGGCCAGTGATGTGTGGGTGTGGCAAGCACCATGGAGGGCATAGCTTGCCCTTCCCTCCAGCCACCTACGTCTCCCTTCCATCCTCCCTTATATAAAAAGTGCAACACTAACTGGTTCACACAGCATGTATGTAAAGTGAAGAGTAGAAATACATCCCACCTCATGCTGGGACAAGCTCTTGGCTAAACAATATAGTCCCCAATCGGTTGAGAGGTAAAGGTATGTTATTTTATTGACCATTTTATTGACCATGGAAGATGAAAATACAATTTTTGATTAGTTTTATTTATATAGTGCTTTTTTAATCAATAATTTGTATTGAAGTTTTTGCAAAATATTTGGGGTAACAGAAAAAAAATAAGAGTAATCAACAAGGGGGGAGGATAAAGGGGTGAACCCCCTCGCAGAAGGGGCTGGGGGTTGCTCAATGAGTATTACAACAAATATAAATCCACACATTCTGAAAATAGAAAAGATACAGCAAATCAAAAAAAGATGCCATGGGGGGAACCACTAATCCTCCTGGGGGGAATCAGGTAAAGCCAGGAACAAGTGGGTGGGAGAGGAGGAAGATGACCCTCTATTTGCACCCTCTCCCTCTCTAACATATATATGCCACTTGAACCACTTCATGATAGGGGCCGAAGCAGAAGTGGAGTATGGCATGTCTATCGTCGCCATTTCAAAGTTGTACTGTATTTTAGAAATAATTCGAGTTAGCGTAGGGGATTTATAAAGTGCTTTAAGAGAAACATACATGAAAAAAACCTGAAAATGAGCATTTAACATTGAAAAAAGTACAGGGTGCTAAAAATGTAAGAAAATTAATAAAAAAATTGAACTTGAATCTAAGTATAAATATATATATAAAAACACTGTCTATTGTATGTATCTATTTTGATCACATGCTTTCTTTCTGCAAACAACCTATTGGATCCTCTTCAATCAGGCTTTCGTGCTCAACACTCCACAGAGACTGCCCTGAACAAGGTTAATGATTTGATCACAGCTAAAACTAAAGGCCATTACTCTCCTGGATCTCTCTGCTGCATTTGACACTGTTGACCACTCTCTCCTCATACAAACGCTACAATCCCTAGGTCTTCAAGACACTGTCCTATCGTGGTTCTTATCCTACCTATCTAATCACTCTTTCAGTGTAAATTTCTCTGGAATAACCACCGCTCCGCTTCCTTTATCATTTAGATTACCACAAGTCTGCTATTCTCTATCTACACCACTTCTCTTGCAAAAATCATCAGCACCTTTGGATTTCAGTATCATCTCTATGCAGATATATATATATATATATAATATATACATATATACACACACAGGGCCGTAACTAGGGCTGTGCGACCGCCCAGGGCGCAACGCTGAAGGGGGGCGCAATTTAGGAATATGTTAGGGTAATTTGGTTAAAATTGAGTGCTTGTAGGGCGGCATTTGTCTTTATCGCCCCAGGCGCTAGAATTCTAAGTTACGGCTCTGTACACACACACATTCACTGTCCACTAAGCTTTATCTGTAAACCTATTAGTTAATGCAAATATCTAATCAGCCATTCATGTGGAAGAAATAAAAGCATGCAGACGTGGTCAAAAATTATCAAAAATTATCAAAAATTGCAGACCAAATACCAGAATAGAGAAGAAATGTGATCTAAGTGACTTTTACTGTGGAATGATTGTTGGTGCCATATGGGTTGTTTCAGTACCACAGAAACTGCTGATCTTTTGGTATTTTTACACACAACAGTCTCTAGAGTTTACAGAGAACGATGCTCAAAACCAAAACCAAAACCATCCAGTGAGCGGCAGTTCTATGGATGGAAACACCTTTTTAATGAGAGACATCAGAAGAGAATGGCCAGCCTGGTTCCAGGTGATAGGAAGACGACAGTAACTCAATTAACCATGGGTGGTATGCAGAAAAGCATCTCTGAATTCACAGCACATCAAACCTTGAATTGAATGTGCTAAAGCAGCAGAAGACCTCACAGCACCCTGGTGACCGCCACACAATACACAGTACTCTTGTGACCGCCACACAATACACAGCATCCTTGTGACTGCCATACAACACATAGCCCCCTTGCCACAGCCACACAATACATAGGGCAACCTTGTGGCTGCCAAACACATACAGAGAGCAAAATATGATTTTTATTGATAAGAACAAACTGTGCAGTTAATGTGTGAGAATGTGATTACCAGTTGTTGGTTATTTTGAGACCTCCTAACACCTCAAATGGCCAAATGGGAATGTATAAGATTTGTTATATATAACTTTTCTTTCTTCAAGTGTTTATATCTCTGAGCAGACTTTAAAATACAAATAGTCAAACATAGTTAACTATCAATGGCACCAGGACATAATCTCTATTGAAAATGTTGGTAATTTTGTTGTAAGAAAAGGAACTGATCCCTATGTTATCGGGCCATTTACACATGCATTTTTTTTTCAAACATATTCTGTCCTCCTTCAAACGTGCACTGAAAACCCACCTCTTCCTTAAAGCCTACCAATCATCCACATAACCCCTTCACATAACTCCACTCGCTCTCTCCTTGCCTTATCTGGCTCCCCCTGTGCCGGTCTGTTTTCCCTCCCTTAGGATGTATGCTCACATGAGCAGGGCCCTCTTCCCTCTTGTCTCCTTAACCGTTCTTCTGCTCCTTGTTTACTACATCAGCCAGCCTGGAGTTTCTGAAGTATTGGTATTTATGTTTATTGTTTTGTACTGTTTTACCCTGTTTAGTTTACTGTTTGTACTGTGTACGGCGCTGCGGAAACCTTGTGGCGCCTAACAAATAAAGGATAATAATAATAATAATATTAGGGATTTTTCAGCATTTTAACAATGTAAAAACAAAATTACAGTAAACAATCAGCAATTAGATGATTATTAAGAAAAACAAGAATGTAAAAACATGATAAGAATAGAAGAAAGGAAACAGGGAAGGAGTCCAGGAGATAGGAAGAGGTCTTCGAAATCGGAAAAAGAGAAGGAAGAATTAGGGGGACAGAATAACGAGAGTGTAAATGGAGGAGGGGGGGGGGGGGTTGCCCGGCCTGGCACCTTGCGGTGTGTTGGGTGCTCAGCGTATGATCTGCAGGTGATACCATTGGGGTCCGTCTACAAATTAGGTGGTTCTTGGCCAAGGATTCCATAAGGTATGGAATTTGTTGGGGTGGTCATTGATGATGCTTGTGATATGTTCACAATAGTAGGTCTGCCAAATTCTATTGATCAGGTAAAGTAGGTGGTTCGGGTTGTTTCCTGTTCACTGCTATTGCACACTTGGCGGCACTGTGTATATGACCCGTAAGTGCCATCATGTACTTATCAGTTTCAGGTACAGGGCTGTGTAGTAACAAAAAAGAAGGACAGGAAGGTAGTTGTTACATAGTGACTCTGCGGTTCAAATTATGCACGCTTTGTAAGAATCTTACGATCTTTGGTGGACAAGACCACCAAATGTGGAGGAATGAGCCCTCTTGTCCACAGGCTCTCCAACATAAGTTAGAGAAATTGGGATATTTAGCTTTTAGGCAGGTACAGTGATTTTTAAACAGTTAAAAGACCCTATAGACTGTACAAATTACAGACCCATTTCTTTATTAAACACAGATTTAAAAATATTTGCAAAAGTACTGGCCACAGGCCCTGGAAGGATAGCAGATGAGCCCTCTGATACACCACGTACACTCAGTTGACACAGAATACATTTGATAGGGTATGCTGGCAGTTTATGATAATGATGACATTGTAGGCCTTTGGGTTTCAAAGTGAATTTCTTAAGGCCATTATGTACTGTAACCCATCCAAATGTTCATATTCCTGTAAGCTAAATAATGGGACAGAACAAAGACGTCACTTATCTCATTAATCTTTCCATGAACAATAGAAGCACTGGTATTCAGTATCCATCTTAATCCCAGCATTGCTGGGGTGGAAATTGGTAACACACAGTATGAAATGGTGTTATTTACTGATGATATCTTGCTAACCATAACAAGTACCATTACTACCTTGCCCAACAATTCTATAAACTTAGAACATTTGGAAAACTATTATTATACAAAATTAATGACCACAGATCAGAGGTTGAAAATACCTGAAGAAAATGCTAAAACTATTGCAAATCAATATGAATATCCACTTGCAAAAATATTATATCCACTACCTTGGAATTCCTTTAACAAAACACTATGATAGCCTATATAAGTCTATCTACCTCCCATTGCTGGCTAAAACTGAAAATTGCCCGGTGGAGTGGGACCCAATGTACATCTCATGGGCAGGTAGAATATTCTGTCAGAATGAACATATTGCCAAAGATCCTCTATTTATTTGAAACAATACCCACATTGATTCTAATATGGGGTATCAAAACTATCCAAATCATGTGTCAGACCAATAAATGCTCAGAAGTGTTTCCCCACTCTGCTCTCCACATAGCAGAGTAGAGGCCGTGAATTGCTGGACCAACCTCACCTCCTAACATCTTGTTTGAAATATTGCAGGGATGGCTAATTCTGGATATCAGTTATATTTCCACCCACAAGATCTTTATATTTATATTGATTAGTAAATTAAGGGTTTCTTTGTTTTAGATTTTTTTGTTTTGGTAAAATGTTTATGCGTTACCTTAAACAAATTATCTTTTTACTATAGTTATGGCTGAAGTCAGGTAAAGGCCATTTACATTTGGCACTAATTATATAGATGGAATGATTACTGGCATTGTCTGATCACACTTATCCATACGTTTCAACATGATCCATTGCATCTGTTATACAATTGTCTGCTCTAGTTTTTACCACCTATTTTCCAACTAATTTTTTCAGCCTAAATTCCAATGCAGAAATATGTGGCATCTACTGGAGCAGACAATTGTGTACTGGGGAAATGGGCCACATTGGAAGGTATTGTCACTATCAGACCTGGGAATATGACAATACAAAACAAAATTTCTAAGTAAAGTTTATCTGAAAGAGGCTTATTCGTCACAGTTTTCCATATTGTTCTAGGACAGCAAATTGGAAAAAGCAAGGCAAGATGATAATATTAAAAATACAGTTTAGCACTACCAATCTAAGTTTTGGTTCTTTGAATTCTAATGCAGATTATTTAGACCTGGTATAAGTCATTTCCTGGCATTGTCTGATAAAAATAAAATTAAATGTACTTTACATGTTTAAAAGAAACAATTGGCCAACATAATTAATCAGTATGCAGTGTCCCGGGCCATAACATTACCAAACAGTAAGACACACACCAATTTAGCATGTGATAAGGAATCATTATTAGCATTCAGTAATGGTCAGTGTTGATAAGACACTTTGGGCGGGAGGGAAATTTTTGCAAGACACTCCTCAAAATTGAACCTTCTTTTAAAATTACAGTGCAATGTTGTTGAGGCAAAGGAGTTTGTGAAACCGGAGGGAGCAGTATTAATAAAAATGGGTGACTTTGAAAAAGACCATCATTATGGAGAACTCGCGGAGAACTCTGCACTGGCCAGTGAGCATCATGAACAAAAGCAGCAAATTCCTGGTAAGACAGTGGCTTCTAAGTTCTCACAAGAGGCTTCAAATGAAAGTATTTGTCTGCGATGCCTATGCAGTGCTGATACTTCACTTTAGGACATATATATTAGTTATCTATAAATAACATCCTTATGTTTCAACAGTAGCTTATTATGTTTTAATACATTTATTGTTGTTGTTGTTAGGTAGAATACCACACACCAAAATCATGAATCTACTGATGATAGAGCAACTGTGCCTCAATATATGCATATATTTGTATATATATACAGAAGAAGAGAGTAGAAGTTAAACGGCAGAGGAGGAATTGTGGTGGAGCACTTTTAAGGGTCCTAGTATATATTTCACAATTACATTTGTATAATATTCTAAATGGTAAAAACACATGAAATTAAGCATTACAGAACCAAGGGTGCACATTAAACAGATATGGATCTAGGATCTTTACTTAGGATGCAATTGTTTAGTTTCCTAGCACATATGACATTTAATATTGTGATCAATTTTGCTGAAAACCTGTATCAAAATGGTGGCGATGCTTACATAATCATAGGCCTTGTATGTTTTTATATACATGGGAAATTGTTCTAAAGTTCTTGCAATTGAAGCCTGAGGATGGCTTCTGTGCCTAAGGTCACTCACACACTGGACCATATGAGACGTCTTCTCAAAAGATTTTATATGAGTGAGAGCAGAATAGAAATTATAAATAATAATTGTTTCTATTATTATACCTTAAGAGGTCTAATAATAAAGAGAAGAAACATAGTTGTCTGAAAGAAATGCTAAAATTACAGAAATTCGGTTTAGGGATATCAATTAGTGTAGATATGTGAAACCAAAAAGTGTTCCTCTATAAACAGTATATCTGACACTTTCTAAATATATTGTTGGTGCTATAATGTAAGTGTTATGTCAGAGATTTGTGAAGCAATGTGTTGAAGTGTAGAAGTGAAGGGAAAGGTGTGACGGCTGCATTTATGTTAAAATAAGTCCCAGACATAATCCATTGAAGGGTAATGAATGATAGGAACTTGTCTAGAAGGGATTTACAGGACCAGTGGCCCGTTTCACAAATTTGTTTTATACACTTGGACCTCATACATAAATGTTCTAAAACAGGGGAGGGCTGACAAATATAAGCCCGGGGGGCAAGACTCAACTCAGCAGCCTATTAGGAACATTTTATATGAAAAAAAAATGCAGATGGCCCAGTGATCCAGCCCAAGGTAGCCCACTATGGGACTAACCCGGGGTATAGATGCCCCCAGTCTGCCCCTGGTCTAAAATAAATTCAAGTGGCTGACTTCTGCTTTATAGCTATTCAGTTTTCAAAATGAATCCTCACTGTATTGTTTTAAGAGCTCATGAAGAACTGGGACACAGGTATCTGGTTGTTTGTGAGGGGCTATAACATGAACATTTTAACATAAACAAGCAGATGAATGGTACTATATGCAAGCTTTAATACAGTGTAATATATCTTATTTTGTTTTATAAATGGTAAAATAAATCAACAACTGCAGTTGATTTTCTAACTGTAATTGTACAGTAATATACAGTAATATACAGTACAGGGAATTAGACGTTTTTGAAATATCTCAAACAATGCAATCAGTTCTTATATGGTATCAACATTCAGTGTCTTTTAAATAGTTTTTGTCTTATCTGTCCATCCATGTGTACTCAATGAACCTGCCCTCACCTCTACAAATAATTCAATTTGACTTGTATGAGTCTACAGTGTAGTAATGCTGTAGGGAGGCTAATATACTTGAAATGTGATTGGATGAGATGGCTAAGAATATAATGTACCAAGTAGTGATGTTTTCAAGCACATGTGTGTTATAGTACTGAGCTCTGTTTCCCTTCCTTACAAAACACAGGCAATACAATGAGGAGTTATGTCCTTCACATGTTAGTGACTTTGCCACCCAAGTCTAAATGTGTATTAAACTATTTTCCAATCATGTTCTTACCTATTGATCTGGTCTGTTATATTTCTGGTTGACAGTGCATTGTAGCACATGATACAGCACAACCTGCTATGAATTTGCTGCTAGACTTTGTGTGCAGTCTCCAAGAAGATAAGGGATATGCATACCAGTTACTGCTAGCTGCATGAAGCAGCTCTGTAGATAAGATTTAGTACAGTTTACATTGAGCATAGGAACATTTCAGTACAAACCAGAAGGAGTTTTAAGAGATAGAATGGGTGTCCTACAGAGCATTACATAAGCCTGTTCTACTAATAAATTTTCATAACTACTATTATTTACTGCCTCTAGGGTGTAGACTAACATACCTAATGGAAATATTTATACTTCAATTGCAGCCAGGTTTTCCAGAAAGTCTGTAGAGTCAGAGCTGAATTATTATAACTTCTCAATTTTCTTACTCATTAAAATTATTCTAGTTTCATACTAAGGAGTGTATGCATATACTGCAAATGTAATAATATGTATTTCCATCAGAATATCTGCATTGCCTAGAGTTGTCATCTGACTCCAATTCCCAGGGAGTAGGGACAGTTAATTATGTAAAAAAATGTTGTCCCTGTCTTTATTTTTAGTATTGACCAAATTTCGCAATATTCTATGATGTATGTTGCATGCATTCCACAATATCTGTTCGTATTCTCTAAGCTTTAAAAAGTAGCTTTAAAAAGTAAATTGAAAAGGAACATTGACAAATCAATACAATTACATTGTATCATGTAGTTTGTACATAGAGCCCGAATGTCTGTCTAGATTGGACAGCTAGGTTTGTGCTTATAACAATAATGTGTAGTCCGATATTATTAGGGTACATTTCATTTGTGTACAAAGTCTCTATTACTGTACATATTCTTGGGCTTGTGTTCAATTTATGAGATCAGCGCACCAGCATGATGTGTTTTGCAGCCCATTTAGTAGATTAAGCTGTTACTTTCTAGCCATAGTAGTCCACCAATTAGTCTAATAACATGTAAATGCCCTGCTTTCAATGCACTAACATGAACATCACCACGGCAAGTGAAAGTTATTCCTGGTCAAACTGAGGGCTCAATATTAGTTTTAATACACTAGGCTGGATATTATATTCAAATATTGGCAACTGTGGCTTTACAGAGTACACTGAAATGATTTTTTTTAAAATAAAATATTGTCATATGAGGGGATCGGGAAGCATGTAAATAACATACCATGACATGAAATAGAAGGTAAAGATGGTACGGCCCAAATTAACTTCCAATCTAAGAGTTGTGGGGGAACAATTAATACATAAGGTAGTATAATAAAGATTGTTGCTGGTTGTGGGGAAAGTGTGTGTTGCTACTATAAAACAGAAGTATTATCAGCCACCAATATTAAAGCAGCTGTTGGCATGTGTGTGCAGCTACCGGTGGTGTGGTGAGGCTGGAATGAGAAGAGAAGGTGGATGATGGAGACAGAAAAGATGAACTAGTCATTGTAGAAATCTTGTAGATAATGATAATTGATCAATATTGGTTATTTAACAGGCAGCAATTTTAAGTCTTATTCAACAAATTGTATTTAGCACAAATGTGCTGCACAGTTACAACATACTTTACCTTATTAGACAATTGTGGAAAGTGGTAAAAGCTATTTTGCCATCATAATAAGTATGATTTATAATTTTAGTAATAGATTAGTATCAAGTCAAGTTTCTTTTTAAATAAATGTGTGTATTTAAAATACTATTCTGATGAATTTGTACCTCTAAAAAAGCTGAGTGCTACCACTTCAAAATATTTATATATGTAAAATAACAATAAAATTAAAAATCTTATTCTTGCTGGTCTCTTTTCTTCAATTTTAAGGGTAGTCTACACCTACACAGGTAATCATTTTGTGTCCTGAACCAATATTCATGCCTCATGGCTCATTGGTTTTGCTGGCTCCCAGTGAATTGATAGGCCACACTCTCATGAATATTGGTTCATGACAAAAAAGTGATGCAGCCACTGTGTTAAACCAACAGGTGCACTTTGTCCAGGCAATGTCTTTGAATTAAAGTTCTATAAGAGCATTGTTTGAGGCAGTATCACAGAACACCTTTTCTTCTAAGCAATGTTCTCTGGATATTAAAGAGTGAAAATGATAATCTGGTTAGAACACCACAGTGAATTTGACAATATGATGTTCAATGCAATCATACACAGTAGACCTTTCTTTGCAATTTCAGATTTTCACACTGTCAATGATAGAGAACACATCTTATCTGCAACTGTAGGATGAGTTGCAATTCCCACATCTCATATAAAAAGAACATAAGTATTACCCATTACTGTGTCTGTTATGACCTATACTCAGTATACATATGTGTATTACTACTGTGCATTTTTAAGCACGTTACAAAAGTAAGACCAATGCAAGAAGATTTTTTTAATGCTATTTTACATATTTTGTGGACCTTTTTTTTTTTTTTACAGGGGTTGGAAATGAGGAAGTTTGTGAGTGTTTTGACAACAGTGAATCTTAGGAAAAGGTAAGGACTGTTTTTCTAGAGGTACATGCTCATTGTGGTATCATTTTAAATATGTGTACTTATTTTTACAAGTAACATGTTCAGTATTTATGAAATAAAAGATTTGGCCTTTAAGTTTAATCTTGAATCAATTTGCTGTAAAAAAATCTAGTAAGAAATTTCCAAATTAAAAAAACTATGGGAAAAACAACATATACAGAAGAACAAGAGGAGTGGAATCAGTATTTAAATAATCAGGGCAGTTCTGTTGGCTTGCATACCAAACTGAGTTCATTCTGGTGATCAGTATATATTACAAAGGCAATTTTGATGGCTAGTATACAATACAGACCACAATGCAAATTCCAATTCATGTAATAATCATGTAACACAATTCTAAAGTCTAGTGTCTATAATACAATGCATACCCAATTTTAGTAGCTAATATACAGGGTGATTCAAAAGTCGCAGTACACCCTTTTATTTCAAAAACTCTACAGGAATTGGGCCGATTGGCCGATTTCAAGATGGTCCATGTTTGGTACATACCGTAGAAGATAGACCACGTCACCCATACCTTACTGGAGTATTCAGGTTTACCAATTTCCTGTAGAGTATTTGAAATAAAAGGGTGTACTGCGACTTTTGAATCACCCTGTAGAATGCAGACCCATTATCTGGTAACACGCATATATAAAAGAGACTCCCATTCTGGTGGCTATTTTATAAAATAGACCACAGTTCTGATTGGTAGAATGCTATGCAGACCCCAATTCTGGTGGTTAATAAGAATAATAAATCCAAATCTGCTGGTTAAAATATAATGGAAGCCACAGCTCTTGTGGCTAGGCTTCAATGCAATGCAGATACCTGTTTAGATAGTAAGAGCCTTGAGACTAGTATAGAACTCATGAAAAAAGGGAAGGATTACACCCATATTTATGGTTGTTGTGAATGGAATGTTGTATTGTTGGGATGTGCTTGAGACAGTAAGTGCCTACTATATTATCAATTTTTGATACAATTTCATACATGACAAGTGGTTTTCCTACTCAGAGACCTGTGGAGGCAGAGAGTCCAGATTACTTTACATCAGGTCTGTGGTCAAAAATGAAAAATAACAAGTTTGCAACCATTTATACCAGTTGGTCACCTATCATGAAAAACTAGATTTGCTATACCGTTCCTACTAAAATATGTTTATTGTGATGAGGCAGGGGTGGTATCACTTAGTCCAAAATTAAGGTGATATTGGGAGGAGTACATGGGTGTATACCTGAGCTGTGCTTTGTAGCTCTACAACTAGTTGATAAGCTGTCATCAATCACAATGGTCGACACTGTATATCAACCCATGTATGAGTGAAGTGAAACTGGCAGATCTTTAAGCCAAGTGAAAGATGCTAGACACATACCGATGTGCCAAAAAGAGTTGGCTCCAAGCATTACTCCAGCTGAAAGAATTCTGCTTCCAGCCAAAGAATACACAGGAGATGTTGATCTTGGTGCTGACTGACTGACTGGGATAATCTTGAAGAGGGATCCAAGGAGGAGGTAAAGGGGCCCAGGTCTTATACTCAGGAGAAGTATCTCCCCAAATCACGACCTTGATCATCTTTGTCATTCTCCTTCGGAAGCACATGTCAGCTCTGGGACTCCACATGCCTGAGAGAGAAAAGGCCTGCATTGTTGAAGAAATCCTTAAGGTCCTTGTTTAGTTCCCGCCTCTCATCAACCACCACTGCTGTAAGCCCATCAGAAAGGCTGTTCCCAAGGGTGGAGATATGGACATTCTCCTGATCAATGAAGCTACAACTGACTCTACTTAATCTTATAAACAACAGAGGGAGAAAACATCATTGACTGGTTTTATTGAACATTCCTGGTTGGTATCTTTTCCGCATATGCGGCTTTTTCAGGGCATATGGAAATGGGAAACCGTGCTTTGCTTTTGCCTTCTAGGTAGGGTGCGTGTCAATGGCATAATATTGTCCACTTATGAGAGCCGCAAGAAACATAGGACAAAATTATGAAATCCAAATGTATTGGGGTAGAAGGCAATGAGATAGTGTAGGAAATGTCAACATTTGCAGACTACTTGCCATTTTTATTCTCTGCCAATCAGATGCAGTAAATGTTAACTTAGATCCAGTGCAGATGGTATCTTTTACTTCATTTCCCTTTAAATGGTTGAATCTTAATATCAAGTATTTAGGCACCCTAATTCCTGTAGACCCCACAAACTATTCTCTTTAACATTTTTAACCACAGTGGCACAGTAGAGTGACTTCATTGTTATTCTGAGAAGAGGTGTGCTCAAGTCTGAAATTTCTTTATACAAATCATTTTGGCTTCCCTTGATGAAATGCACCTACATTTGAATAATTGAGGATTTTTTTATCAATGACCAAAAAACAATGGTATAGAATTCTCTCTCTACTTGCACATAAGTCATCAATTAACAACAAGTACCTGGAAGTGGAGCTGTAAGTTACTTACACGTTGGTAGAATACTGTTTTTAGCAATTTGTACCCGACATTCCATTTTACTTGACAATGTGGTAAGGTGAGAGGCTGACTGATGCATTTCAGGGAATACCCTTAAACAAGAACTTTTTGGCTGGGAGTGAGAGTTCTAATTCCAAAAGTTGTGCTGTTTCAAATGAAAAAAGATTTTGAAAATATGAATATATAGCCTTAAAAACCATGGGGAACAAGTGCTATATATTCACTAGATTTTTAAAAAATACCAGAATACTTGATTTCTCAATGAGGAACCAGTTCATTAAATATGGCAAACATCAAATACAGATAAACGTAAGCAATGTTTTAAGGCATAAGCTTCACTTTGCATAGCAACCACTTTTAACATACTCTTGAGAGCAAAGACAGTTTGAAAAGGTAGTTACACCCTACTGCTGTCCATTCTCTTGGTCATTATGTAATAAATATTGGAATGTGGCCAGGGGATTTCTCTCACTTTAAATATTTCTTCTAGCTATTTTATTGTAATTAATTTATAACTATACACTTTTTTGTTTTATTAGTGATTGAGCCACGTCGTTTGAGAGATCGAGAGGCTCTGAAGAGAAAGAGAGAAGAGTCGCAGCAGTATAAAGACAGTTTCCAGCAGATTTATGGGTAAATTGTCAAGAGAAATAATTATTGAGTAATTAATGCTTTATTAAAAAAAGAAAATAGATATATGTTTAGAAGACAATAAAATATCTTATGCATGCTGGAATTAGATTTAAACATTAATTATTGTTTTCTTCATCACATTTAAACAACATACTGGTTTTGATGTCTATAAAACATGTCTATTCATTTGAATTAAAGATATCAAACAGTTGATTTTATACACTTTTACCCCTTGGCCACTCATACATTTTGGAAATTTGTAGATTCATAGAATACAGACCTACAAACGTGATCAACAAAAATGGACCACTAAAAGTAGATTGCAATCTGCTTTATATAAAAGTTAAAACATTAAAATAACAACATAGTTGCTGCTTATGCACAGACTTATATTTCCTATAAAGAAGTGATTGACAATTCATGACAGTTAGCATAAATGCAAGCTCGCTTCTGAAGCTAGCTGATTTGTTCCATTCATTTGGTTTTAACTCCTACTTTGACTGCCATTCAGCCACGGCCAGTTGGCCTAGGAGAGGCTTGGCACTTATTTGACCCTAAAACTTGTGCACACACATTTTGCTGTTGACAGTGATCCGGTGTTGGGCACCTTTTAATTATAAGACTACAACTCAATTTTACTGTGCTATGCAACGTATTTTAGCCATGCATTTTCACAAAACTTTGGATATTGTATCTTGTAATAAATCTGCTTTATGTTTTAAATGTTAAATTACAAAATGATTACACTTGCAGCTCTTTACTACCTTTTGGTGTCTTAAGCTCAGCTGTTGCTTGACCGAAGCCAGGAATGTTGGGGCTATGTTTAGAAAAACTACTATTCACCTCCTGGAAAGCCAGATAACTAATGAACAATCTAGACCCACAACAAGTTCCAACTTTGAATCAATAGATTTCGCATTTGACAAATAGACCTATTTCTCATAATTAGCACATTATTAGCACTCCCATTGCATCAATAAATACCCACGCACATACACATACACACGCACACAAATACACCTCATCATTAACGCCCACACACTAGAGCAATTAAAAATATCCTCCACATTACAGCAATATCCATAACATTACAGCAATCAACTTTACCCCACATTACAACAACACTCCCAAATTACAGAAACCCCGAACATTACAGCAATCTGCTATACCACCCCCACATTACAGCAATACATGCCACCCCCTATACATTACAGCAAAATTCTCCAGTCCCTCCACACTATAGCAATGCCTTCCAAACAACAAGTCCCTCCAAATGACAGCAATCAGCAATCCCCTCCCAGATTGAAGCAATACCCTGCCAACTCTCCACATTAACCGGCTATACCAACCCCACACTACAACAATACCCCCACATCTTTCCCCACACACTGCCCCTATATCACACCTCTCCATGCACACTGCACCAATACCACCCAGCTGCCCACACACTGCATCAATAGCAGTCCGCTGCCCACACATTGCACCAATATCATCCTGTGGGGGAAAATAAAGACATCAGGCAGCCCCATTATGCCACCAGCCTACCAGGAGAAGTCCCGGTAAGGCCTGTGGCCAATCCGCCCCTGGGTAGTGGCATGGAGCAATCTCGTAAGTAGAACTGAGAAGTGGTTATCAGAAAGGAGATAGTCAGAGGCAGATATAAGAGGGTGTGGGGGGGGGAAGTATTTTCAGATGAGGTTTGAGATGTATGAAGGGTGGTGTTATTGAGGGTTTTATAGGTGAGTAATTATAATTGGAGGATATGATAAGTCAGTGAAAGGCTTTACTTAAAAAGTGCATCAGATGTTGAATTGTGAGACAGGATTATCAATCTTGATACACTCTTTAGGACAGATTGACGAGGGGACAGATGTGTCAGGGGAATGTCAGGTAGGAGAAGGCTGCACTAGTCGGGACAGGAGATAATGAGAGCATGGGTAAGAAATTTTGTTGCACCTTGGGGAAGAAAGGGTCATTCTGTAGCAATAGTATTGAAGGTGAATGCGATAGGACTGCAAGACAGAGTGTGACATATGCCCTCTCCCCTTGTCACATATGCTCTCCTAACATTGTTGGAGAATTGTTCTAGGCTTCACAGTAGCTCCCACTTCTTCTGCTATGTGGGAAGGAACTCCGCAGAGAGCCAGTGACTTCCACTGGATGAGCAGTCTGAAGCAGGACATACCTCCTAAATGTCCCTCTCCTACCTGTTCTTGCAGACTTGCTGCTGGTGTGTTAAATTATATTGCTGCTTCTATGGAACCTGGAATGTTAAGGCCCTGTTTGGAAAAGAACTAGGTACTATGTACCTACTCGAAATCCAAGCATTTCACAAATAGCCTTCACAATGCATAAATAACTCCCTCCAGAAGTCACATTATATTTATACCCTTGTCTAAATTCCAGTAGCACTGACATTAAGTTAATAGCTACCACCATTAATACCCCACATTACATGAATAGACCCGCCAACTCCCCCATTACATTAATAGTCCAGACACACAATACAGTAATACCACCCACTCTATTACAACAATAGCCTGCCATGCTCACATAATATTAATATCCTCCACCACCCCTCATGCATTACACTAATACCCCATCCCTACACATACCTGGTTTTCACAATCTGAATGTTGTGAGGCAGTCTCCACTGTTTTTCTTCTGCACAGCAACATGTGCTGAAGAGTGGAGGGGGTCTTGTCAACATCAAGGGAGGTAAGAGAGGAGCAAAGGGGAGGAACAGAGGGCAGGAAATGGGAGGAGAGGAAAGGGACAGATGGGCATAAGTAGAGGTGAGATTCAGAAAGAGGACAGGAGGAAACAGAGAAGCAAAGCGGAGTGAAAGGGAGGCACAAAATTAATGGAAGTGGACAAGCAGTGGTTAAGGGGAGGAAAAGAACAAGAGGGGAGCCAGCCAAATCAATGCCCTGACTGGCTGTGCATCCTGTCTGTCAGCCTAAGCATCCTGCCAGGGTGGCTAATCGAAAGGAGGGACCAGGCACCAGAAAGGACATCAATGCTGTTAGGTTACCACTGAAATTATGAGGTGTGCGACATAAAATGACAGACTTTATTTTATAACACAATTGAACAGGAAGAAACAGTATATGCAGAGTATCAGATGCAGACTATCAGGTTGATAATCAGATACAGATTACCAGGTTCAGAATCAGATACAGATTTATCAATTTCAGAATCAGATGCAGGTGGCTTTGCAATCAACAGGCAAAAATGCAAGATACAGAAAGTCCCAGTATCAGGGCAGGAGATAAATCCAAATCAGCAGACGTGGTACAGCAGATTGTCACAGTGTACTTATCAGCAGTGTATAAGTCCAAAGTATCCAAAGTATTCTGCGACAGATCCAGAGTCCCTCAGAATAGTTACCACAATAGTACTTGAAGCAGTACAAAAGTCAATGCAAATTCTTACAACTCCAACTAGAATTAGTGAAGCTACACAACTGATGTTCAGGATGCAGACCGGAATGGAAGTAGAATAGCTGAACACCAGAGAGCTGTACCACCATACGTCAGTAAACAGAACAGGTTGTTTAAGTGGTAATGGTACTGCTGTTGTGGCTTTCATGGGACACCACTACTTCAGCCAGGAGTCGAGAGCCGATTGTGTGTGATAGCCAGGCAGGTAACAGGAACATGTAATATCATGGACAGAGATGGGGAAAGGGGAATAGGAGAAACCGCTCCGCACAGGATAGTACCCTACCTCACTAATAGATATCCTATATTGTGGGGGGGTGCTAAGGTCATGTGTGCAAACATTTACCACAGTCCGAAGAAGGAAAAAAGAAGAATAATGACCTAAATAAGCACTCCAGGTACATATAAGTAGTGAAATAATGAATTAATACATATTATTTTTATTGGTATATATTAAAAAAAGGTATATGCAGATATACCACACTAATAAAAAAGCGAAATATAAAAAAAGAGATTGTAGTGTTGAGAAATATAGAGTTTAAAAATTGAAAGTTGACCCAGTGGTGGAGCCGATCGAAATTTATAGTATTTCCTAGAGGAAAGTCACTGATATAAGATCTTTTTGTGGGAATATGCGGCACAAATTAGTCCATAAGTGTCAAAATAGAGTAGCAGAGATTGACCATGTTCTGCCTAATGACAGCGTATCGTTTGTGTAGTTCTCAATATTTAGTATTGTATATAATATAACTGATACATGGCAGAGTTGGCCCAATACATTCTCCACATATAGAGATTATGTTAGATTATCATGTATCTTGGCTAATATTGGAGATTCATAAAGCACAGGCCCTAATTATTGTGTCACAAAGTAGCCAAAAATCTAATGGCTAATTATCATTTGTGTACACCTATTTAGGCTGATAGATAGTGTTTCTAGGAATAGTTAGGTAACTCTTATTGAATAGATAATCTCTATGCCAATGGTTTCCTCATTGAGGCACTAGGTTGCTAATAATATGGTATTTTATTAGTCTGCTGTGTTAGATTGGCAAGTATAATAACGCTGATAGAGTATTTATCAAAGAATCTAGCTTAGATATATTCTGCCTAGCAACAGCGTGTCGCCTGTATAGCTCTCAAAAATTGGTATTATATATAGTTTGGGCTATAGATGGCAGTATTTGCCTGGAGTATTTCCCACGTACAGAGATTGTAATAGTCTCTATACCATAAGTCTTCTAATAAGAACGCTGAGTCGCTAATAATATGTTCCCTTACGCTAATGCATAAATCTATTGTACTGGGTAGCGAGTCTAGATAGCGCTAATAAGAGATTTGTAAAGGAATCTGTATATCAGTTATGGATCTGTGTTAGCGGCAGGACGCCGCGGTCGGCTCCGCCTACTTCCGGGTCTGACGTCACTCGGCGTGACGTCACCTCTGACGCCGAGTGACGTCAGACCCGGAAGACTTATGGTATAGAGACTATTACAATCTCTGTACGTGGGAAATACTCCAGGCAAATACTGCCATCTATAGCCCAAACTATATATAATACCAATTTTTGAGAGCTATACAGGCGACACGCTGTTGCTAGGCAGAATATATCTAAGCTAGATTCTTTGATAAATACTCTATCAGCGTTATTATACTTGCCAATCTAACACAGCAGACTAATAAAATACCATATTATTAGCAACCTAGTGCCTCAATGAGGAAACCATTGGCATAGAGATTATCTATTCAATAAGAGTTACCTAACTATTCCTAGAAACACTATCTATCAGCCTAAATAGGTGTACACAAATGATAATTAGCCATTAGATTTTTGGCTACTTTGTGACACAATAATTAGGGCCTGTGCTTTATGAATCTCCAATATTAGCCAAGATACATGATAATCTAACATAATCTCTATATGTGGAGAATGTATTGGGCCAACTCTGCCATGTATCAGTTATATTATATACAATACTAAATATACTACACAAACGATACGCTGTCATTAGGCAGAACATGGTCAATCTCTGCTACTCTATTTTGACACTTATGGACTAATTTGTGCCGCATATTCCCACAAAAAGATCTTATATCAGTGACTTTCCTCTAGGAAATACTATAAATTTCGATCGGCTCCACCACTGGGTCAACTTTCAATTTTTAAACTCTATATTTCTCAACACTACAATCTCTTTTTTTATATTTCGCTTTTTTATTAGTGTGGTATATCTGCATATACCTTTTTTTAATGTATACCAATAAAAATAATATGTATTAATTCATTATTTCACTACTTATATGTACCTGGAGTGCTTATTTAGGTCATTATTCTTTTTTCCTTCTTCGGACTGTGGTAAAGGTAACAGGAACATGAATGGTGAGATAGAGCCAGGAACCAGAACTAGAATCATAGTCAGATGTAGCCATGGATCAAAACCAGAAAGCAGATACAAAATAATAAAGCACAAGAACCAGGATGCTGCCTCTAGAAGCAAAACACTATCACTGGCAAAGATTAAGTGTCAGGGCAGACCTTAAAAAGTGCAGGCAAACAATCAGGATAACATAAGTAACACTCCTGCACTGCAACTCTGCCTAATTGAAAGCAGAGAGCTCTCATACATGGGGAAATACAGCAGAACCTGACATCTAATAACAGAATCCTAACAAATGCATGTAGCACACCTGCATTCCAGCTCAAACTATTTGAACGTTCTCACACACAGGGAAACAGCAACAGAAACAGATAACAGTAGCATGATCATAACAAATGCCAAGGCCAGCCCCTATAGCACAGGCTGGTTAGACCAGGGCCCTAGAGCCCCCCTCTCCCCATGTACAAATTTGAGTTATAGGTACAAAAGTAAGTAAAGCAGGGCATAACTACTGCTACGGCAGCACATGTTACTGCTACAGGCCTGGCACAGCTAAGTTGAGTACTGTTATTCATGCTTAGAAGAGCAGAGCAGGGGCTTCCACAATAGTCAGTAGAATTTACTGTTGTGCCCAGTGACTGCTGGTGTTCTGTAAATACCTGTTTACCTGTTAAACTAAACCAGGAAAATTGGGCAGGACGGTAGCTAAGTGGTTAGCACTTCTGCCTCTCAGCACTGGGATCATGAGTTCAACACTTTTTGTATTTTCAAACAGTCAGAGCTGAACATTTTCAATAGTACATAACATTCTTTTCTTTCAGTATAAGATGCATAGTAGAACTTACAAAGGCTGAGAATACATAACTGATGTATTATAAAACACCCATTTATGGCAGTCACATGTGTATATAATCTTATTCATGATGTTTTAAAATATGTGTTTTTAACGAACGAGTTTAGTTCAATTTCAACATTGAATTTTGTCTGAAAGCTTATAATAAAAATAAAAGAAAGGTTAGATGTATAGAAAATATTTTACATTTTTTAGAACTAAACACCAGAAGAGAGCCAGGGGAACTGGACGTGGGAGAAGGAAACAAGTCAAGGAACCTGAGCCAGAGCCGCAGCCGGAGCACAAGCTGGAACTAACACATGAACCAGAGCTTGAAGTGGAACATGTACCAGAGCAGGAAGCACAGGAAGATCCTCAGTATGAACAGAAGTCTGAGTTAGTGCCTGATGTCTCACAAGAGCAGTATCAGCATGGGCAAGAACCACTGGAGCATCAAGACCCACTTCCAAATGTGATTGAAGATGAGGCTGCAACGATTGTAATACATGAAGAGGCTGGTGGACGCTTGCCAGAGGAGAGCACCTCTATTCTGAAAGGTAATCATTTCTGGAACCTTAGCCAGATGATTTCATTTTCAAGGAGAAATACATTGCTTGTACTCTTTCGCTATTTTATAAATCCATTTACAAATTTTAATTTATTTTTCTGTGCCCAATTTATTGTATCCCATCACTCTCCTTGGACACTTCAGTGCCCTTCCTCCAGACTTCAGGTATTCATGCTCACCTGTCTCAATATTTATCTACCACCTTTATCATTGCATGATCACCAGCATTTTCTAACCTGTCATTTATGCGTCATCATTAAACTAAATTAAATTTAGTCTAGGCTATACTGCACATTTTTTGTCATAATGTGTGAAGATACAGAGTTTATCTGTATCTGTGGAGCACAATTATAACCCACTTCACACTTGCTGGCCATCCAGGGGTGCTTTACTATGCCAGTGAACCCTACCAAGTACCTTCTAGGGTTCTTATAGTCACTCAGGCAACAGTACATTTATTGTAATAAACAAAGCACTAGAATACTATATGCAAACAGTAAATAAATGCCAGACAGGTTCACCAGATTATCTGTCCCTTACCCCACTAGCTTAACAGGCTTCAGTCATCTGGATTTCCTGACTTGCCGAATCCAAGACCCATGGAGTTCTAAAGAGCTGCAGGTGTACCAGCAGGATGCCGAGTACAGCAGAAGTCTAGACCTCAATGATAGAGTTATCCCCAGAATCAAATAAAAAAAGGCACAACCTCCCCTGTGTCTCACTCTCTCCTCTATACCCTGTAGTTTTCCCATGCTCCAGGGGCTGAGTCAGGGGGGGGGGGGGCTTAGATAGTGGGATCCTCTGAGAGTAAATGTCTGCAAAAGGGGCTTATAGAAAGCTGTCCCTTCTCATCTCAATACACTCTTGGTCCTCTGCTGGGATGACTCCAAGGAGTCTGTAGAATACAACCTGAGACAATGGAGACATACTCAGGTTAATTAAGATGATTAAATAGAATTCCCATTATTAATCCCTTAGAAGCTTTTTCAGCCAGAACTAACTAACATCTGATCAGGATTTCCTGTAGAGAATGAAAGCAGGTACAGCCCCCTCACCTGTATCCTGGAACTGGACCCCACCCAATCTTTACCCATGACCGACCTGGCTTTAATTTGAGAACAATGCATAAAAGCATCACTGCAATAAAAACAAACACATGGTTAACATAGAATGAAAAAGTCTCCAATATAGGCATGGATACAATGTCCCCTTATCCACATGTAATTAGACACTGCATTTGCACTCTGGTGAGCTGGGGAACATCAACAGGGCTATAAAATGTATATGATGTTATGCTCCACATTTTGTGAGATACAAGGGACAAGGGACAGGCCGGTTAAGGTGATTTCAAACTTGTTTGGTCATATAATCAGGGCTGCCATCAGAAATCGTGGGGCCCAGTACAAATGAAACAGGCAGGCCCCCCCTCCCCCCCCGGTGAACGCCCCCTTTCCCCAAAAAAAACAACAAAAACTTAATTTATGACATTAAGGGAGAAAATAACTATTATCCCTCAAGAAATACAGCTTAACCCATTATCATACTTGGAGGCCTAGTCTCCTACAAAATTCAGAGTAAAAAAAATGCGATAATAAAATATCTTTAAAATATACTTACCCAGATGCTGCAGCTACTGCTCCTTGCTCCTTATTCTTACAGCGGCGGCGGGAACATCAGTGTGACGTCAGGTCACACCACACCATCACTCAGGGGCACCCCAGATGATAATATGCCACATAGTAGTGTCCCAGATAATAATATGTCAAGTAGTGCACCCCAGATGATAATATGCCACATAGTAGTGTCACAGATAATATGCCACACAGTAGTGTCCCCAAATAATATGCCACACAGTAGTGACCACAGATAATATGCTACACAGTAGTGCCCACAGATATTATGCCACACAGTAGTGCCCACAGATAATATTATGCCACACAGTAGTGTCCCCAAATAATATGCCACACAGTAGTGCCCACAGATAATATGCCACACAATAGTGCCCACAGATATGCCACACAGTAGTGCCCAGATAATATTATGCCACACAGTAGTGCCCACAGATAATAATATGCCACACAGTAGTGCCCACAGATATTATGCCACACAGTAGTCCCCACAGATATTATGCCACACAGTAGTGCCCACAGATAATATTATGCCACACAGTAGTGCCCACAAATAATATGCCACACAGTAGTGCCCACAAATAATATGCCACACAGTAGTGCCCACAGATATTATGCCACACAGTAGTGCCCACAGATAATATGCCACACAGTAGTGCCCACAGATAATATTATGCCACACAGTAGTGCCCACAGATAAAATTATGCCACACAGTAGTGCCCACAGATAATATGTCACACAGTAGTGCCCACAGATAATATGCCACACACTAGTGCCCACAGATAATATGCCACACACTAGTGCCCACAGATAAAATTATGCCACACAGTAGTGCCTACAGATATTATGCCACACAGTAGTGCCCACAGATAATATGTCACACAGTAGTGTCCACAGATAATATTATGCCACACAGTAGTGCCCACAGATAATATTATGCCACACAGTAGTGCCCACAGATAAAATTATGCCACACAGTAGTGCCCACAGATAATATGCCACACAGTAGTGCCCACAGATAATATGCCACACACTAGTGCCCACAGATAATATGCCACACACTAGTGCCCACAGATAAAATTATGCCACACAGTAGTGCCCACAGATAATATGCCACACACTAGTGCCCACAGATAAAATTATGCCACACAGTAGTGCCCACAGATAAAATTATGCCACACAGTAGTGCCCACAGATAATATGCCACACACTAGTGCCCCAATTCAAATTGTGACACACACTACAAACACTAAAAACTGCTCTGTAGTCCTATATGTGAGTCAACTCACCTCTCACAATGATGTCTGTTCCTCATTGCTAATAGAAGAGCTGTGAGCAGCCTATCTGATCTCCAGGATATTGAGCTACATGGGATCTCTCTCCCTCCTCCTTGTGCTGCAGCCAACCATCAGTGAAAAGCAGCCTGGTGATTTACTTCCAGAACTGCTTCACTGTCGGCCGTCGGGGCGCCCCCTTGTGGTTGGAGGAAAAACAACATGCATAAAAAAAACAAAAACAAATGAATGAAAATGAAAGTATAAGAGAGCCGTCGGGCCCCCTGCTGACCCCGGGCCCGGTACAAGTGTACCCCCCGTACCCCCCTGATGGCGGCCCTGCATATAATGTATGCATTCTTGTACTGCGCATGCACACAAAAAATGTATTTTCATAGATCCATATTTAAGATCATTTACTGGCACCCCTAATACCAAGGGAGATGTGAGTGGCCTGTGAGGACGGTGTGAGTTGTGTATGGAGATGTGTGAGTGGCTTGTAAATATTGCTTAGTGGCATGTTGGGAGATCTGAGTGGCTGGTGGGAGCATGTGGGACGGTGTGAGCGGCATGTGGAGGGTTTGAGTCGCATTTGGGAGGTCTATATGGCATATGAGTAGGTCTGAGTGGCATGAGAGAGGCATGTGGAAAAGTTTGTGTGGCATAGAGGGAGGTCTGAGTGGCGTGTGGGAGAGTTTTGCAGTACATGTGGACTCTAAGGGTTGGTGGGGCTCACATACGTCTCTCCGCTGGCTACTTTTTTCATATCTGATTTATTTTAATTCATCTTTGTGAAATCTTTGTTTTATACTCATGGTGAGCCTCATATTTTTTTTATTATGCTGCACATATGTCAGGCACTATGGAACCTGTGGCTCCTTAGAATAAACGATGATGATGATGATGGGATGTGGGGCCATGGCATGTCTAAAGGACATGTATTGGAATGGAAGCAAATGTGGAGCATTTTTGATGAGGGGGTGATGAGGTCATTTTTGGCTGTTTCCTCATTCTTGAAATAATGATGAAGTGCAGTCCTTTTAAAGGTTGGAGAGCCACATATGTGGCTTTTGAAATATCAGGTTTCTCATCTCTGCTCTTGTCACTTCTGATTGGCTGATTGTGTACTGAACACTCCAGTTGACAGACTGGAGCTTACTTGATAAGTGTTGCAGTTATATGATATCAAGTTGCTGCTGCCTATTCACATTACTTAATTGACAGTTTCATTTGGGCTACTGCGGGAAAGAAGATTTCCATTTGTTTTTGTTTTTTTGCATATAGTCTTTTTAGTAAATCTTTTGAAATAAAATAAATAGTAGACACAACTAAAAAAAAATACAAATTAAATAAACAAAGGCAAAAATAATTAAATATCCCAAATATACATAATGTACACCTGATGCCTGGCTTAACTACTATAGTTTCAGAGCTAGAGGCATCTTGAAATACATTCAACTCAACATATACATGTAAGTACGCTTTTTTTGTGTGCAACTTTTTCTTACATATGTACCGTGCACAACCCTAAATGATCACCAAAAAGTTTAAAAAAAAAAACAAAACCCCAAAACAACCAAAAACCTAATATGCCCTCTACTCAGCTCTGGAATTGTGTACATAGAGCTTTACATGAGCTAGCCAAAGTAAGGAAACAAAGTGCATCTTCTTTTGTGATGAAAACATTGCCACCTTTACCAATGTGGCTAGCAATAAACTTACATCTCTATTCAGATTGCCCAAAACTGCTGCCAGTTACTCCTGCTAGAAAATCAATAGCTAAGAAGAATTGTCAGTTTTATTTAAAGCAACAGTTATACTGTAAAAGGGAAATCAGCAAGAGTAGGAGGACTTTGCTAAATAATATAAGATGCCAAATACATTTTGCTTTTTATTATTATTATTTTTTTCTCATTTGTTACTGCTTAAAATTACATTTGCTTAAATCTGCATCATTATCATATTTTTAATGCTACACATGCGAGGCATCTAGCATTAAATTAATGATCAAAGATACTGTTATTGGAATGGGAAACCTAATAGGGCTGGTATGGCGTACCACCATATATCAACCCACTTTGACCACTGTTTATAACCTTTATTCACTTTATATTACCAGAAAAAGAAGAGGTGAGAGAAGAGGATCCTGAACCAGTGACTGCAGTACCTGACGTTCTGAGCTTTTCTCTTCACCCTGAGGAAGAGGAACATCAATACTACACTCCGCTAGTTTAATTTGGCTGATTATGCAAGCAATTTCATAGACAACAGTATAATATACAATTTTTTATGTAAAATATTACTTTTATGTCATTGTGAGTGAAAATTAAAAGTATTTCTACTCACACTACAGGGTACACAGTCTGTAATAAACTGTCATTGTCTATTGAATAAGACATATCTGTTGGGGACTGACATTTAATGCATATATTTGTTTTTGATATGTAAAACATTAAATATATTGTTGTTAACTACTTCTTTCTTTTGTGCTTTTTTTATTTATTCATTTATTTCTTTATGTAACGCCCCCTAGTGGCGTGTTAGTAAAACCCTGCACCTCAGTGAATTCAGGAGGGGTCACCTAGAGGGTAAGCTAATAGTTTATGAAAAGTTACATAAACAGGTTACCATGGTGATAACCCAGCCCAGCCTGGAGACTGAGGGAGAAGAAGGAGGGGCTGTCAGCAAGGGGGAATAGGAATAGAGAGGAGACAGAGGAGAGGAGAGATGTAGCTGGGGACTTGGGGTGGAAGCTCCCAGGCTCCCCCAGCATTGCCTGGCTGTCTGAGGTGGTGACTGAGCCAGGGCAAGGAATGTGTGCCCTGGATGAGGGGGAGAACTCCATGCCACTATAGATAACCCAAGAGAGAGGGGGACACTTCGCATGGAAGAGGCCCTGGAGTGAGGGCTGCTACAAGAGGCAAGGTAGCTGTAGTGTCAGATCCTGAGGCTGAGAGTACACAGAGTGATGTGTCAGAGCACAGGAGACATTATCCCCGCAGAGGAGGGATGAGCTGCAGTTGAGAGGTACACAGAGTGTGTCAGAGCTGCATGGAGGAGAAGCTGCCTGCCTATTAGCATCCATGCGAGTGCCCTTGCAGAGGAGGGTGATCTGCAGTGAGTATGGAGTGCAAGAGACATGTAAATTATGTTATTTAACATCTGGATAACATTAAGAACTGTGCAGGAGGAGTGATAAGATATTTGCAACCATGTTCGTATTGCTCATTAAGAACTGTGCTGGAGAGAGTAAGGAGATGTATATATTTTTCTTTATTGCTGCAACCATTATGATTATCGTGCTGGAGGAAGAGGAGTGTAAATAAAGAGTTCAGTTTGTTATAGAGATGGTCTGGCGCCCAAATTAATGTGACTTCTATTACACTGCACCAAAGTGACATTACCTGTGTCCCACTAACTACATAGAAACACCTGCATGTGCAGGGACCCCCTGATCATTTACACCCATGCCCATCAGCTAGCCAGGGTTTGAGAAGGAGGTGCACTGTGTACCCTTTGCACCCCACATTACACACAGTGACAGGGGGTTACATTTATTATATTATATAAATTTGTAAAGAGACATAGCAATCATATTCCTAAACATATAAACATGCTAGATGTTTTCACCACTTCGCCGCTGTAACAAACTCTCTGCACTTAGTTTTGCTGAACTATCCATCTGACTCAATTGCTTGTACAATAGATTTGTTTTAAATGAGCTTTTATTTCAAAATGGAATCAATACAAATACAAATCAATCAATTCAGTTTAAACAGCAAATTAAAATATACAGTATGCTAGAATTGCTCAAAATAAAACATTTACTTAATCAAGCACAACACAGTCTACTTCGATTGATTATAGAGGATTCACAGGATTCTACTCACATAATAATTCATTTTTTTGTTAAAATATTTAAAATGTCTGTGAACAGCATGCTTCTATTCTGTAGATATTGGGTCCCAATAAATGAAAAGCATAGATGAAAACATTTTTAAAATAAGAAAGTGTCTACCAATGAGAGTGTCTACCTGATCATATGTCTGCAACAAATAAAAATAGATATCCATTGCAATAAAAATACACCAAACTAAGTTTAGCTCTCTACCATGACTAATGCTGTCCCAAGAGACAAGGATCACTGTCCAATCTGGACATTCGGCACTCAGGTCATGTGACCGGATCCCTTTGAGCATCACAGGACCTAGTAAGTGTTGTCAGATGACAGCACACCAGACCAATGGAGGTCATCTTCCAAAAACATTTACCAGCATACCTAATAATGCTTTATTAGTTATTGTGGTCACGCACGCGCTGTTATCACCTGCTAAGGCAGCCTCCAATACAATGAAACACATTTACTGCTTCTAATTCACCTTGTACTATTTATTGTTAGAACAATCTTAATAACTAACCAAGTCAGATAAAATGAAGAGCCCAGGTATAGATTCACATGTCAATGATTTGCCCAAATGGTTGAATAAATCTGCATGAGTCCAAAAATGAACAGTCGAAACAGGCTGCCATATATAAATTGTCGAAACTGTAGTCATTCAAAATATTTAAGCCCTTTATGACCAGAGATTGTTAGACCCTCAGTAACTATAGGAATATTTTTTTTATTTCTTAGTCTATCTATGCACATTTTATGATTTTGAATTCAATACAGTTAGGACTTTAGTTTGTTAGCATATTGGAATAGATATATTTTTATTTTTATTTATACACTGTTTTCTCCAGAATATGTTTGCTACATATGTACTTTCTTCAGGATCAGAGGCACAGGGGCAGAAGCCAGCTGTTTAAGGTGTGTTTGTTTAGGAACAGAGCACATTTTCATTATAATTCTTCATCTGTATATCCCCAGTATTGATGTGGGCAAGGACAGAACACCCAGGAACCAATAAGATTTTCAGGCTGTTCACAGCAACAAACTGGAGCTAATTATAGGAAAGATGAAAGAACCTCACTGTTTCAAGAATAGAAATGCTGATCTTGCAGAAGGCAGTGACATGTCAAGTAGTGTGATTATGTTAGTGAGGGCAGGACTGCATGGGCAAAGTTTCATGATGTGGGGGTGATGGAATGGAGTCAAACAGGAAGCCACAGACTGAGGCTTATAGAGTGGAAGCAGCAGGGTTCACCTTGAGCAAATAATAAGGAAATGATGCTCCTCTTTAACGGATATGGAAAGTGTGTTCATGTGCTTAACTTGTATTTTGCTATTTTCACTTCCTACATTTGTTTTCAATGTGGACCTTAAGAAATCTCCATACCAGTTCAGAAGTGTCAGTAGTGTGGTACTATGTTGGGTATTGATAAATGGTGACCGTGTCCCTTCTTCTGGAGAGGATGTTGTCAACCACAAATCAGAGAGGTGAGACCCTCAAACAGGACAAGTTCCAAGAATAATTGACATGGTTAAAGGGAAAACTTTATTTAGAGGGAATCAGGGTAAGAGTGAATAAATGTTATTAAACTTTGAATTCACAATAAAGTAATTGGCTTCACAATTAAATAAGTAAATAAAATAGATTAAGCTAAAGCAGTAATTCTTCAACATGCCAGGATAGAATAGTAAATTATTAAGTCAATTACATTAAAATGCACATCTATCCAGTATGTCAAGCAAATATGTGACATTTCCTAAGGAGTTAGTCTACCATTTTAGTAGTTTTACCAGAGCTGTAACTAGGCATGTGCGGGCGGTGCCATCGCCCATGGCGCAAGCCCAAGGAGGTGCAGCAGCTGCCCGCTACGTGGCTCTGTATGTAAAGGCTTTTACTTTCACAGTGGAACGCATGTGCGTTCCACTGACAGGAAGTAAGTAACAGCTGCATTCTCTCTCTCTCTCTCTCTCTCTCTCCTGGTTTAATAGCCCCTTAATTAGTTGCGAGGAAAAAAAAATGCATATGTTTCTATTGAAATCTTGTGGAGAATATATATATTTTCATTTACTTTTCAGAAACAATGGAAATCTTTGCAAACAGGCGCTTGTAATCACTTGCATTTATCACTGACAGAGCAGAGCCTGCATCTAACTTCATTTGCAATTTAATTCCCACCACTTTCATATGACCAAATCACTTGGCACGCTTAGACCTTTATCTGTGCCAATACTGTCAATTGAGTCTTAGTCATTGTCGGCTACCTGAAGCACCCAGGGTGTTGTATATTTTCGCTCAGGACATTTGAAGGCAGTCAAGTATTTTCCCCAACCGGCACACCCTTTCAACATGGTCTTTTTTAGTGACACCCGAATTCATCGGTGCACAGTTCTCAAGATACGTGTATTGTTGAATTTGGGCGTAGTTGTCATTTATTTACTACATTATACAAATTGACAACATCTCCACTTTTTCAAACCTGCACTTTAGTAAATATACCCCCTTGTCTTTAAGCCAGCACTGACTGGCATTATGTGTGGGCTTCCCAAAGCGGAATCAGGACTGTCTCTGATTGTATTGGATTTGATGTGTAGTATATTCTTGCACCTTTTTTTGCTATTCTGGAACATCCCTGGTTGAAGTCTATATTAAAATAACTATAGAAACTGCCTGCTCCAAGGTCAGTTCAGGCTAAGCCAGCAATTTCTTTGGGTACTTTAATTTATCATTCCACATACTAAACAGTCTTTTAGGGCATCTGTTAACCCTGCTCTCCAAATTGAGAAATCTTTCAGCAATCACTAACGATTTAGGATTTAAATGCTTTGTAAAATGTTCACTAAGTCTTTAAATTAGAGATGCTCACTGACCAACGTGGTTAGGTTTTGATTTTAGTATTGGATCTGGATTAACTTTGTGTTTTGGTTTTGGCAAAACCGCCCTCACGTGTTTTGGTTGTGGATCTGTATTTTTTGGAAAAATTGCTAAAATATGCTAAAATCACATAATTTTGCTCTTTTTTTTGTTCCTACATTATTATTAACCTCAATAATTTCCAGTCATTTCCAGCCAATTTTGACCACCCCACAGGTCACAATATTATTTTCTTACACTTTCGGACAAAGACTGCAGCGAGCACAAACACATGGCAGTTCACAGGACATCGAGGAAACATTGTCACACAGCAGTGGCAGAAAAAAAAGAAAAGTGGTGCAAGATGGAATTGTCCTTAGGTCCTCCCTCCCACCCTTATGTAAGATATAGAAAAGGACATGTACGGTTTAACAAACCAAGCACTCCAGCGACAAGAAGTGCCACTTTTGTGGCTAAAGTGCTTGGTTTGTTCAGGCCCCCACAAAAAAAAAGCTACAAATAGCTTAGCTGCCTTAAGCCCAACAGAAGCAAGATGATAAATATGTCCAGTTTAAAGAACAGCTAAGACACTTGAGAAAACAAATGGGTGTGTCACCGGCCCCTGCAGATGAAGATTTGGAAGATGAAGACGAGGAGATCGCCGTCACTCAGAGCACAAGGCCGGTACAGTGAAACTGAGAATGGCTCATTAAATCAGTTATGGTTCCTTTGATCGCTCCACCCGTTACTTGGATAACTGTGGTAATTCTACAGCTAATACATGGCGATGAGCGCAGACCCCCCGGGTTGCATGTATTTATCAGACGAAGACCAATCCGGGGTGCCACGGCGGGTTGGAAATGGTGAACCCAGTGAAAAAGAAAGTATCTGGTCACACGTAAGAGAGAGAAGGAATTGAAAGGATGATTGAAAACAAACTACATCCTAACACAATATTAATTCAACCCCGCAGGAAAACACCAATACAGAAGTCTCTGTAATATACATGTCAAAAACAAAAATGTTAAAAAAAAAGCTTTTAGCTAGATCTCTGCACCTGCTATCTACATTGTCATCATCCTCACCCTCATCAGTGTGTACATCATCATCACTCAATACTTATTAATCCCGGCTGGAATCCACTATTACAGAAGTCTCTGTACTTTGATCTAAATGCCAGTAAAGGCCCTCCTCATGGAATATGTAGTTCATTTTGCAACAGAGCTGTCACAATTTTTGGGCAATTCTTTAGACCAGACCAAATGTCAAAATGTTCTGCTGAGTCATCTGCATTATCCTTGGGTCTCTTAGACAAGCTTAGTTTTTTCCTAGCAGCAGTAGCCTGAGAAACTGAAGTAGGGGACGCTGTCGTGTCAAGTACCACTTTGGCTGTCAACTTGCTCACCAGGAGTTCATTGCATCTCTTGTGATCTGGGACAGTGGAAAAGAAAGAGAAGACATAACTCTTAAACCTAGGATCAAGCATAGTCGCCAAAATGTAGTTATACGATTTCCAGAAATTGATAACATTTCGATCTACAGGTGAAACATACTTAGCGTAAATTCTTTGTTTCATCTCCTGCTTCAATTTTTCAAGGTGCTTTTCCAAAACTCTAAGTAAGTGAATCACTTTGCTCAAGCTATCAGTGTCTGAACTCAGTTCACAGGTGACTACTTTGAATCGTTTCAGTACCTTGCACAATACAGATTAGTATTCTCAAAGTATTCTCCACTGCGCTGGACTAAAATACATTCCCCCTCCTTTCCCAATGTCATGGCTTGTGGAGTAAACGTGGATGGCTTTTCGCTGTTCCTCCATCCTCATAAGCATATAAAGTGTATAATTCCACCTTGTTACCACCTCTTGCTTCAGTTGGTGGCAGGGCAAAATAAATTGTTCTTGCAGCTGCTGCAATTTCCTACATGCTGTTGCAGAATGCCGAAAATGTCCAGAAAGTTTTCGGGCCACAGGCAGCATCTCCTGCACACCCCTGTCATATTTCAAAAAGCTCTGTACCACCAAGTAGATTGTGTGAACAAAACAGGGAATGTAATGGATGACAATGTAGATTGCAGGTGCTGAAATCTAGCTGAGAGAAGGAAGCTAGCTGATGCTGGTATGTTTGTTAATATTTTGGGTAGAAGGGCAATTTTATGTTTTTTCGGCAGTAAACATTTCTTTACATTTTTATTTCCGACTTAAAACCACTGTGCACTTGAACATAGGCTTTAGCATATGACGTAGAGGAATTAGTATCATCATGACTGAGATTGGAGAGTGACAAGAACAATGTGACTGAAGACTGGAGAGTGACAAGAACACTGCCACCCCTCCTGTTTCTGTATAAGCAATGGCACAGAGCAATGTGACTGGAGAGTTACAAGGATGCTGCCATCCATCCTAATTCTGTATAAGCTATGGCACAGTAGAATGTCACTGGAGACTTTTAAAATCACTGCCAGCCCTATTATTACAATTTTGCTTTCAGCACTTAACATTGCCATCTCTCCTGTTTCTGGGTGATCTATGGCACAGTAGAATGTCACTGGAGCCTTTGAAGAACACTGCCATCCCTATAATGTGCCTTTCAGCACTGAAAACTGCCACCTCTCCTGTTTCTGGGTGACCTATGTCACAGTACAATGTCACTGGAGACTGCCAAGAGCACTTCTACCCCTCCTCTTTCTCTTTCATTAATGATGCTGCCTAACTGCACTGGAGACTGCCAACAACCATGGTACCCCTTCTGTGTCTCTCTGTGAAATGATGCTGGATCTCCGTAGAATCCAAAACTTTCTAGATCCGACGATGCAACAATGACACATCTCTACATTAAATGATTTGCTGGCTGGCTTTTCAGGTGCTAATAAACTCCTCAATAAACTGTATGTTTTAGCACCCATTATACTGAGTAAAACTGCTACTTTTTTTGTATGCATTGTCCACATTGTTAGCATCACAATATAGTCTATAGCAGTGTTTCCAAAATGCCGTCCTCAGAATCCTTAACAGTGCATGTTTTCCAGGTGATATGGGAAATAATTATACCACCTGTGGATCTATTACAATGTGTCAGTCAGTAATGAATACACCTGTGCTAAAGCAAGGCGATATGGAAAAAATGCAGTGTTAGGCGTCCTCTACACTGGTCTATAACCCGTTTAATAGCTGCTATTGTGCCAATGTATCCTCACATTTTGAATGTATGTCCTTGTTTCCTCACTTTCTTAGAGAAAAAAATGATAGATTTCACATACCCCATTATTCAGCCTGGGTTACAGATTTTGGGCCTGATTCATTAAGGATCTTAAATGAAGAGGTATATTATTTCAGTCTCCTGGACAAAACCATGTTACAATGCAAGGGGTGCAAACCTAGTGTTCTGTTTTGCACATAAGTTAAATACTGACTGTTTTTTCATGTAGCACACAAATATCAACTTTAAATTTCAGTGTACAAATAAGCTATCAAGTATTTGTGTGCTACATGAAAAAACAGCATTCATCAAGTTCACATCATCCAAGTACAATTAAAAGTATTCCAAAAGGAGAGTTCCTTCGGACAAAGAGAAATTGTGGGAATTTAGACATCTTTGACAAAAGAGCCAATGAACTTCGTAATAGACTGTCCAAAAGAGGATATAGCCACAATCTAATTAAAAAAGCATATAGAGAAACCAAAAATTTGTCAAGGGAGTCTTTAATATTTCAAAAACAAAAACAACGACAACCCAAATCTATCGATACCACGAATAGATTTATAAGTACATTTAACAATCAATGGCATGAAATAAAGACCATTCTACAAAAATATAATTATATTTTACAGTCAGATTCTGATCTTGAGGAAACATTAGGCGACCGGATATCAACATGTTGGCGTAGGTCAAAAAATCTACGGGACTTGTTTGTACATAGTCGTTTTCAGGAAAAATCCAAACAATCGTCAATCTATACCACACTAACTGGATTTTATCCTTGCGGCACATGTAAAGCCTGCAAGTATACAAAAAAAACTAAATATTTTACAGATAAATTTAATAATCGTCATGAAATCAGAAATTTTATTAATTGCAATTCACAGGGTGTCATATATTGTCTGTCTTGTCCATGTGGATTGAGATATATTGGCATGACTACTAGACTTTTTAAACAAAGACTTTTGGAACACATCGGCAATATTCGGAATGCGAAAGAAGATGTGAGCAAAATGAGAACTTTAACATCAGTGGCACGCCACTTTTTACGAGTCCATAATAATGACCCCAAATCGTTAACAGCTTTTGGGATGCTAAAGGTCAGTTTGGATATCAGAGGAGGAGATATAAAACAAATACTGCTAAGACAGGAAGCTAAGATGATTGTTCTCATGGACACAATCGATCCGAGAGGTTTAAATGAGAATAATAATTATACAATTTTCCTGTAAGCATCTCATTAAATCTTGGATTTCTGACGGATATAAATTGTCTATAAGTCTTCAATTATAATAAAACCTTGAGATGAAGCATAGAAGATAGTTCAAGATCATTGACCTTATATTATTATTAAACTATATAATATAAACAAACGAAACCTCAATTTATGATAACTCTATCACAATAATTTCTTTTAATAATCTATTCACAATATGGAAAAACTTTCCTTTCAAAGCATAATTGATATTCAACATTACACTATAAATGGTTTTCACTTATCACCTTGGCATAGAATATTCTTCTTTGCCCCTATTTTTGGTCACATTATATGGGGTCTTTCCTGTAAATTCTTTTTCCTTCCCCTCTTCTTGTTTAGAAAAATAAAAAATGTTTCATATTTTCACTATCTTTTTATGAACTTTGCAATTTATAGCAATTGTTTAACTGTTCTATACACGATCACCGGATGATCCATGACATAAATTAATTCATACTTATCTTATAATATCACTGAGTAGATTTAATATATATAATATTAGAGTTGAACATATCATCGTTATTGAGGGTTTTCTTCTATAATACAATAAATATAATTGGTCATTAATCACGCTAAAATGTATCAGCAGCTATAACTAATCTTCATACAAATTATATCTGATAGGCATCCATAATTCCAATGAGGTAATCTTCAGAATTGCAGTCCGATCAGAGGACATATGTTTACAATATGATTACCATGACCACCACGTACTGACGCGATATGCTACCGCCCTGTTATTTTAGAATATCCTATGGGAAGAGTTATCGTCATAGAGCAAGAACGTGGCAGGATTCTATTGGATAATGTTTATAAGACTGACTTGTACATTACGAGACCCGTGATAGGCAGCTAACCACATCAATCTTATTCCCGCCACATGATTGGAACTAATCCTCACGTGACATCCACGCAGCCCCATACTGACAGTATAAAAGAGCTGTCAGTTGCGTCCTCCGCTAGCCACGACTAAGCACACATAGCGAAACGTGCGTCGGCATTTCGCTGGGTGCTTCTACCTACCTATTTAAAAATCTTTAGATCCTTTTCATTGCTCCTATTAGATCCAAAGATAGATGGAGTTAATGTTAGGTAGCTAGCAATACACCATATATAGACCAACGGAGATTACTTGCTAGATTACCGTGCCTCATAGATCCATTGATAGCTAGACAGCCAAGAGTATTATCAAGTCAGCCAGGAGGGAAGTGAATGAACCAATGGCTATATTATAGAGACCTCTGATCATACCTAAGGACGATTTACCTTATATTATTGAAACCAGACGTGGTGAGATAATTGATCCATTGGGCTAGTTCATATTGCATGAGATATTAATAGGATCCAGCATAAGGATGTTATTACTGATTAATAGGATTTAGTAGAGGATCCAGCGAATTTTTAAGTACACATCACGTTTTAACATTTTCATTTTATTTTATATTTCGCTGATATGTCAGTAATAAATGTTATGTTTTAAGTGATTCATACTCCTTCTAATATTTAGAGCATTTGTGCACCTATTAAGCCCTTCTTTTATTAAACTCTTCATCATGACCGTAAGTTACTAGCACTGATGAAGCATTGCAGACAAGTAAAAAAAAAGACTTAATGTAAAGAAACTGCAATTTAAGCTTAAATAGGTCCATTTCCATGGTCATATCTCGTCCTCTGAAGGTTTGAAATTGACTCAGAGAAGAGTAGAGCAATCTTAGAGATGCCAAAGCCCTAAAATGTGAAGTCAGTGCAGTATTTCATTGGGCTTGGTGTGTGAGCTCAATATAATCTACAAGCCAGGCCCTGAGATGTACATTAGTGACACTTCAGCATAGCAACAACTGCAAATGGGAAATCAGGAGCCAACCAGTGTCAACATGCAATAATAATGCAAAACATAGGACATTCAGCGCATCCAGAATCCCATAGGAAACAAACAGATAAAAAAATAATATGTGTGCAATTCACAGTCCAAGTCTTATTCTTATCAAATACAGATTAACTGTTTCTTATGACATGAGTATCAGCTTTCCAAATGTTATACACCTTCCCGTCACCTTCTGTGGCAAATAGTGTAAAAAAATGGATTCCTACCAGAAGTCCTATTCATATAGGCACATCAGATGTTAAACGGAATCCTCTTGATATAAAGGCTCTCCAGGTTGTTATCCCCTTGACGTTTTCTTCTTAGACAATAATACTTACGTCCAGCGATGTTGATACAAAGAGAAGACAGACTATGGCGTGATATCGTTTTAAAAGCTTCTGAATTTTATTTAAAAGTAGTACATAAAAGAAAATAGAGTGTGAATGCTCATACCGAAAATCCAATCTTTGAAGCGTTATGTGCAGAAATCAGATGTTAAATACCCGGGCAAATCTTTCAGTACATATGCCCTTAGATCAAATAACAGGTATCCCGCTTTCCACTCCCCTGAATGCCAGTCTTATCACTCCAACGCGTTTCGACCAAAAGGTCTTTGTCAAGGAGATAAGACTGGTAAAAATCCCCAGCTATTTATACCGGATGTAAATAATCTATACCAATCATGTAAAAAACTCTAATATGTGTTTCAAAAAACAGATTACAGCATCGGAGATTAATCGCAGCTCAAATAAAACACTACCATATAAAAATAGAATATAAAAGAACCCATATAGATATTCTATAAACAATTCCGATACGTTCAAACGGAAATGGCGTTTGTAAACCAAACAAATCGGAAGTGATGCATAACGGATGTGTAGTGTGGAACGCACAGACATCCTGATAGCCGGAAGCAGTGCGTCCCCAACCGGCCATCCGAACAGAACAAATCTGCAATAATAATAGCCTGCCTCGGTTAGAGCAGAAAATGGTAAAGCCTCCGGAAGTGACGTATCGGCACAAGCGGAATACAGACTCATTCCTGTCCAACGTAAAAACTGACTCATAAAATACAACGTAATTGAAATCTTTCATGAGACTCCAAAGAATGATGTAGATAATGTAGATATTTGCATGTATATCCAAATCATCCAAATAAATGCATCCTGACTTGAACAAACAGAAATGATATATCGCAAACAAAAATAAATAAAATAAAATAAAATAAGATATACCGAATAAGCAATAATTCAAACAGGTAAGTGTAGAGATGTAGAAATAGCTTAACAAGCCTACAGAGATGGTATAAGGTCATAAATATACAAAGATATAATGTTATGGTGTACAAAAACATAAATCTTAGGTATATACTAGCCCATAAAAAACATTAGAGAAGGCATTTTATTTCGAAATCTTTGTTTAACCCATTGGGGATGAGACTATTAAGTTGAAATATCCATTTCATCTCCATCTGGGACAGCAGAATATCTATACTATCATGTCTCCATGTTGGTTGGGTTGAATCTATACCTAAAAAATAACTGATATCTGATTCCTTACAGGAATGATGTGTTTTAAAATGAGCAGACACTGAGTGAGTTTCTAAACCCCATTTAATATTGTATAGATGTTCACTCATCCTTTTTTTTAATGATCTAGAGGTTTTCCCCACATATAATAGTCCACATTTGCAGGCCATCAAGTAGATCACATTAACCGAATTACATGTAATAAATTTGTTTATCGGAAACGTCTGTCCATTAGCTGTAAACTCCGTAGTTTTATTAGCGGGATTGTTTTTAAACGTAGATTTACAGATTTGACAGCTCCCACATCTATAGAAGCCTTTGCTCTTATTAATGCCCATCTGTGATTTATCATAGGGAAGTATACCCCTAACTAAATAATCCTTCAAATTGTAGGATCTCCTATATACAAATTTCGGTTTGGCCGGAAGTATATTAGTCAAGATATTATCCTTCAGAAGAACATCCCAGTGTCTAGAGATTATACGTTCTATTTTTCTATGATCTTTGTTAAATTTAGTAATGAATAAAATATCCTTATTGTTATTAAGTGGTTTGGGTTTATTAGAATGTATAAGATCCTCCCTAGTTGTGGGCATTACTCTAAATTGTGCGGTTTCTAATAATTCCATATCATAACCCCTTGAAAGAAACTTTGATTTCATATCTTCAATTTGTTGTAGAAAAACCTCTTGCTTAGTGCAATTCCTTTTTAGTCGTAAAAACTGGCTTTATGGTAGACCATCTAGCCAGTGTTTGTGATGTTGACTATTTTTGTAAATATAAGAGTTTGTATTGGGGGGTTTTCTATAGCATTTGGTGTTAATGCCATCTTCATCAGTGTAGATCTCTAGATCTAAAAAACATACAGAACGTATGCTGCTATTAAAGGTCAAAATAATGTTCCAATCATTACGATTGAGAGTGGAACAGAAAGACTCAAGAGTATCAGGGCTACCTCCCCATATAAAAAAGACTCCAAACAAGTAATTTAACCACATCACGATGCACAAAAGACTTCCTCCACAAAGGCTTATTGCATCAGATATATACCTCAGAAATCATGGATGTCCTCTAGCAAGGTTAAAACAAACGAGTTTCTTCCCTGCTCTCAGAAATAAAGATTTCCCTTACCAAAATATACACAATATAAAAAATAAGTGCATTTGCAATTATATAAATAAGCGCCCTGCGCTATTTCCTTTAAATAAATTTATACCATAAGTTATTTATAAGTGATCCAGTCACAAAACCCTTCAGAGATCATATTATATCATGCCAACATTGGAGAATATCTTGTATTAGCTGCCTAAAGCACGAGTGGTCACCTTGGTTGATGCATGGGATGCATTTTTGCAGTACAAGCTGGATGAAAAAAGCTGCTATATGACAAACTTTTGGACTCCCTGAGCAGGAAAAAATTTCTTAAATGTCCATTTGGAGTATCCTAAGTCTACCAGCAGCTCTTGACTGGGCATTGTGCCATTGAACCAAAAGGAGATGATATGCCTGTGGTTGACTGTCGCAAGACAGACAAATAAGTAGATGTTGACCATGACCGTAAGTTACTAGCACTGATGAAGCATTGCAGACAAGTAAAACAAAGACTTAATGTAAAGAAACTGCAATTTAAGCTCAAATAGGTCCATTTCCATGGTCATATCTCGTCCTCTGAAGGTTTGAAATTGACCCAGAGAAGAGTAGAGCAATCGTAGAGATGCCAAAGCCCTAAAATGTGAAGTCAGTGCAGTATTTCATTGGGCTTGGTGTGTGAACTCAATATAATCTACAAGCCAGGCCCTGAGATGTACATTAGTGACACTTCAGCATAGCAATAACTGCAAATGGGAAATCAGGAGCCAACCAGTGTCAACATGCAGTTTACACAGTGTACCAAATGCAGGCTGACATTGTATAGATTGACCAAGCAAAGTATCTGAAAGTTACAGATCAGCAACTACATCAGATCATGCAGCATTCCATGAATGATGAAAGTTTGCAGACGCTGTCCATTATACTGGCTGAACGGCCAGACTTGAAAGACCAGAAACCACTCACAGTGAGGGACTACTGGTCATTCAGCGATGAAATCAGCGTACAGAATGGTATCCTGTATAAAGGACCAAAGGTCCTAAATCTTTAAGGCCAGAGATGCTAGCACGCTTACATTCAAGCCAAATTGGGGGTGATGCATGTTACAGACAAGCGAAAGATACATTGTACTGGCCCAACATACTAAGTGAGATCAAACACTGCAAGGTACAATTTGCATATTATGGCCAACCTGATTGTGTGATTTCAGACAAATGACCAGAATTTGAATGGGAGCAGTATAGGCGGTTTGATGTTGAATGGGAGTTTGTACATCATCTACACACCATCCAAAATCAAATGTTAAGGCTGAATCGGCTGTCAAGATAGTAAAGAATGTATGCAAAAAATTTGACAGTGACAATACAGACATATGGAAGCCCATATTACATTTTCTGACTGCATTTATTGCCTGATATTAATCCAATCAATTTTAATTTGATTATTATCGAACATGACATGTATTTTGGGGCCACACATGGTATAAGGCTAACTGAATGATATTGCTGCTGATATTGTGCATGTGTGGACAACTGTAAACAGTCTGGGCCTGATTCATTAAGGAACTATAAAGCCAATACATGTCATATTTTGGGTTAAATCGCTCTGCGCATGCCCAGAAAAGGACTATACATCAGAGAACGCAAGTGTATGCAATTCATAATCAAGCGCAAATGACACTTACGTCAGGCTATGATTTTATGGGCGGAATGGGGAGGGGAAAGACAGTACGCACGTAGTCAATGTACAGTAATGGTGTGCCAAGCTCGAACGAACGTAGCAGCGCCAGATTCAAGCTTTGGGCATCTCTAAGATACGTATTTTTCAGTCGTATTACTTGTAACAGCTACAAGTCAGGGGTAAGTGCAGAGTGGTAGTGATGGTGGTCCTGTATGCATGCTAGAACATGTGTTTGCAATTAGGAGCAACTGAAATACATTTTACATACAGGAGACATTACTAACATCATGATAAATGTATATAATTGAATACTTTTTTATGTGCGTTCTGCTGGGACTTTGTATTGTACATATGTATTGCACATATCCTGCAGTGTATTGTGGCTGTCACAGCAGAGCGTACCTAGACCCATATTCAACAAGAGATGTTTCTTCAGATCCGCTTGTAGTTGAATACGGACAGGTGTATGCTCGAATAACGTGCAGTTTAAAAAAAATGCACATTACGTTAGTTTTGCGTGCCTTAATGAATCAGGCCCTCTATGTTTCAAATTTGGAGCACTACGTGTGGCATCACCAATAATCAATAAACATTATAAAACTGAAAGTCTAACTATCTACAATGCCATTCCTTTATCTGACTGACTGACACAGTGGTATTTTATGCTATTTAGCATTTAATTACACAGCAAACTTTAACACAGGTCAAACAAGTGCACTGTACAAATTGCCAAATATAACTAACTGTTTATCACCAATCAATGATTTCCTGTCAACATAACCCCTACCAACAGTATCAATTACATCAGAGTTATTGATGCTCTCCTAGCGATGCAACAGATCAGTAACAGTTCTACAATATAACATTTACCAGCAGAATGAACACCTGAACTAGCTAACAGCACATTTTATTTAGTAACATAAATTATCTGATATTTTACCCTGATAAAGATGCTACCAATATTGGATGTAAACGTGGCATTACTAAAAGGAGATTTTAAACTGCTAAGAAACCTTGTGGAGTCTGGCACTGACGTTAACATTAGAGACAAGGAAGACAGAACTGCATTAATAAATTGTTGTCTTCATGATGGAGAGAACTGGGCTTTGGGATCTGCTAGACTTCTGCTGAGACACGGTGCAAAGTTAAGCTTGTGTGACAAGGACGGTCGAAATGCCCTGATATATGCAATCATGTACAGAAGAGAAAATCTTGTCAAGCTTTTCCTTGATGCACTGGATTGTGATTTAACTCACACTGATAAATGGAATCACACAGCACTCTGGTATGCAGTCTCATCAGGAAATATTACCATCACAACAATGTTACAAGACATTTTAAAGAAGTACCGTTTGGAGATAGAAAGTTCTACCAAGGAAAACACAGCTGTTCAAGTACAGCTGAAGACATCACAGCAGCAGCATAACTTGTATGCCAGGAAATACACAGAAAACCAACATTGTAAAGGTTTTTCTAGAGCAAAAGTCAATAGGACACAGTATCTGTTGCCTTATAAAACATTATCAGCTTCCATTTGGGAAAAAAGACTGAAATTTTACAATGGCACAGGAAGTGGTGTTATTAGAGGCACCACTTATCGCCCAGCACTGCAATATACTTCCAAATTAGGCACAATTCCAAGTATGCAGGAAAAGTCATCATCCAACCACAAGGAAAATGTCAAAGCTACAAGTAAAATAAACCAGGAGAGCTCTCAGAAAGCCAACTGGCGACAAGAACTAAAAAGAATGAATGCAATTCTTGAGATGCAACTTAGTTCATCTTATTGCACAAAAGCCTATCTTTTGCCTAAAAGTATACAAAGATACCCTACAAAAATCAAGAGTGAGATGGGCAAAAATATGAAAGATGGGCTTAAAGGGAAAGAAAGGGCTGAAAACAGGAGGTCATCATTTGATGCTTTTGATGTTTTGCAAACGAAAAAATTTATAAAAAGCATTTCCAGGAGGAGATGTAGTGTGGCTGTAATCCCTTTAATTAGATTTCAAAGTTCCAAGTCATCATTTCCAAGTAAACAAGAAGAGCAAACAATCAAGAGTTGACTATCTTAGGTCACACCGTTAATTTATGTGATTTTTCTATTGTACTGTAACTGACTGCAAAGCACATGATCTGTGAATAGCTATAGGCACTGCTGTTCACAAAAGAGACTTATGATCAATCAGGATTTACTTTAAGGGAAGAACATATATGAAACTCACTAAAAGCGTGATTACATGTGCAGGATTATACAATATAATAGTACTAAAAATATGATACAATAGTGGTTGACCAGTTGGGTCCACAAATTAAATTAAAGTAGATGAAATTTTATTTTTAAATTAAATTAACAATATCACTATAATGCAAGGTAAATGTTGGCTTTTATTTTCATTAAAAATATATATTTTAATTGCATAATTATTCAAATAATGTAAATTAGATACTTCTTACAATTTATGTCTTACAAACTATGGCTAGATTGATGCATTTTGTTCAGTTGCTACACACACAAGAAAGAAATCAATTGTTATGTGCCAAAACAAATATGCAATCATTGGTAAATCTATTGACTTAATATGTAATAACTAACAGATTTATTGTAACAGATCTATTGGCAAATAACTTACCAACTTGCAGTTACTTAAATAGAAGTTTGTTTGAACAAAACTTGTTCTTACGTGTAGCTATAAATCATCTCTTATCTTTTTGGCTTGAATGATATTCTTGCAAGGTCAATATTATCTTGATATCACAGTCACCTACATTAAAAATAAAGATGGTTTAGAAAATATATTAATTTATAACATTTGAATATAACAATAATAATAATAATAAAATAATATAACAATATCTAAATACATCGATCAGGTCTCCTTTGTGCCGCGAAAACAGCTCTGATGCGACGAAGCATGGACTCTACAAGACCTCTGAAGGTGTCCTCTGGTATCTGCCACCAAGATGTTAGCAGGAGATCCTTTAAGCCCTGTAAGTTGCGAGGTGAGGCCACCATGGCTCGAATTTGTTTTTCCAGCACACCCCACAGATGCTTGATTGTATTGAGCTCTGGGGAATTTGGAGGTCAAGTTAACACCTTAAACTCTTTGTCATGTTCCTCAAACCATTCCTGAACAATTTTTGCAGTATGGCGCACTAATCAGCTGAAAGAGGCCACAGCCATCAGGGAATACCATTGCCATGAAGGGATTTACTTTGTCTACAACAATATTTAGGTAGATGGTATATGTCAAAGTATCATCCATATGAATACTAGGACCGAAGGTTTTCTAGCAGAACATTGCCCACAGCATCACACTGCCTACATCATCTTGCCTTCTTACCATAGTGCATCCTGATGCCATTCCTTCCTCAGGTATACGCCACACACGCAACCGGCCATCCACATGATGTAAAATAAAATGTGATTCATCAGACCAGGCTACCTTTTTCCATTGCTCTATTGTCCAGTTCTGGTGCACACATCTGCCCAGAGTAGTCACTTTGGCGGTGGACAGGGGTCAGCATGGGCATTCTGCGGCTATGCAGTCCCATAAGCAACAAGCTGTGATGCACTGTGTGTTCTGACAGCTTTCTAACATAGCCAGCAATAGCTTTTTCAGCAATTTGTGTTGTAGCTTTTATGTGGGATTGGACCAGACAGACTAGCCTCCGCTCTCCAAGTGCATCAATGAGCCTTGTTGCTGGTTCACTGGTTGTCTTTCTTTGTACTACTTTTGGTAGGTACTAACCACTGTATACTGGGAACACCCCACAAGACCTGCCGGTTTGGAGATGCTCATCTAGCCATTACAATTTGGCCCTGGTCAAAGTTGCTCAGATCCATACATTTGTCCAATTTTCCTGCTTCCAACACATCAACTTCAAGAACTAAGTGTTCTCTTGCTGCCTAATAAATCCCACCCCTTGACAGGTGCCATTGTAATGAGATAACCAATGTTATTCACTTCTCTTGTCAGTTTTTCATGTTGTGGCTGATCGGTGTAGAATTACACTTTACAAACATTTATCTAACTATTATACCACATATGAAATAGGTAAGAATGCGCCAAGGCAAGTCTCACATTTTGAATTATACTGTACTAGTGGATTTGGAAGGTCCACCTTTCTAAGGCAGCACTCTAGCCTATATGACACTCACTGACAGGTAGCACAGTCCCCCTTGCTTTTTACTATCAGATCGGGCACCAAAGTATACTTTGGTTGATGCCTTCCCCTAGGCACTGGACTTGAAAGCCGAATAAGCAATTACTACAAGACATATAATGTATGCCACAGCTGGAGGAATCATTAGATGAATACATAACTTTAAATAACAACTGTATGACCTTCAAGAGCTTCTTCCATGGAGATACCTATTTTGTGTTAGAGGCAGCTATAGAGACCTTAAACAAATTTCTGAACAAAAAAGAATAAACAGCCCTGGTACTTATTGCCAATGATAGACAAGTTCATGAAATAGTAAAATGTATAACATTTATTAAAAACATGCACACAACATATAGAAATAAAACACAAAATATAAACACACACAGTGCCACATTGGTAAAAATATATATTAAGACTCTATAATAATGTGATTTAAAGGACACAATCAATTTCTCAAATAACTGATGATATAATATGACAAAGCTTGGCTCATCAAAAATGGACCACCTGAAAACAAGCAAACACCAATACTATTAATATATGACACAGTTCTCATACAAATAAGATGCTTTAATTACTATATCACTGATGGACAAATTGTTCCAGTAAACCTTCCTCCTGTGTATAACATCCACCTGTCAATAATGACATAGGGGTATTCAATTGTCCGTGAGGTTTTTTTTCCCCGCAGCGTGAAAAAAAAAATCTTCCGCGGGTTTTGAACTGCAATAGCGACCGTTTTTAGTTAGCGCAGTGCGAAAACTCGTGCAATTCAATTGAAAAAGAGGGAACACTGCCCCCATGCGTTAAACATTGTGTTTGAGAGTTTTTAGGGGAGTGAAGGGGAGTAACGCGGTCATGAATAACACAAAAAAAAGGTTTTGCATACATTTTCATACATTAGATTGCATTACACATTTATAATATCTACTTTACAGTACTTTCTTTAGCATATTTTTTAATTGAACTATTGTTTACCATAGAATTATATATACCATGTCAAAACACATTACTATATTCATATTTGTACCAAAAACATACATAAATATAATTATTTAGTGATTTTATTTTATTTTTATTTTTTTATTATTTTATTTAATTCTTTTTTCACAAGAAAATCAACTTTTACATGTTAGGCATTAGTTTTATTCAAATTATGACATGATTTCAAATACTTTTCAGAGGTTTTTTTATTTTTAACACACCACAAAGGGGTGCGAGATAAAACAGCATATTTGCCTGTTTAACGCGCCGCGTTAAAAAACAATTGAATAGCTTTCAACACGACTGCCTCTTGCACACCCTATACTTTCAATAGACTTCTACTGGACAGCGAGAGGACCGTTTCATGAAAAAAAAATGAGCGTTAAAAATGGAATTGAATTGTGGGTAGAGTTAACACACTCAAAAATGATAAAAAAGAGCGTTAAAATGACTTAACGCGGTCAAAAAAATACTCGCTGACAATTGAATGCTCCCCAAACAGTGGCCCAAATCAAAGCAAAGGATATATTTTTCTCACAATAGTCTCGTATTCATGTATCTTCTGTAATATGTGAATTATCCAAATATAGTGTCAATGGAAACAATATATAAAAAGATGTCACATCGCATAGTACTCACTGTGGGAGCATCATTCATTTATAGAATATTGTACTAAAAGATGTAGTACAATATTCTATGAATGAATGACACTGCCGCATTTGGTAGTATGCAATGTGACAGCCCGACACACCCCTTGTTCCCGGGAAACACTTAAGAAGCAATAAAACACAAACAAACAAAAAAAACATTGGTGGTCTGCACTGCGGCCCGGGCCCCCTGTCATACCCAGGCCCCGGTAATCAGTACCTGCTCCCCCCACCACCACCTCGACACCCCTGGCCACCACCAGGCTAGCTGCCCCGGCACCTAGAACTGCTTCCTTCTGGGTAACTATCACTGCTCGGGTACCCCCTTGCTGGTACAGCTGGTATACCTGACCTCTTGCCTTCAGATCAGGGTGCTGTGGATGGTTCTCCCAGGTCTATCACACTAGCCGGAGCTGCAGATAGCGTGCAAAGCATTGGTACTGGAATGCTGGCAGAACAGCCAAAAAACGGATTAGATTTGGTCTAATCTGCAGGTCACAGGAATTAGGCGTAAAAGCAAGTTCCTTAATGTTTATTAGCTTTTAAGGTGGCAATGGATGAACTCAGTGCCAGAATACATTTTAGAGGCGACGGGTACACCCATTGTCGCCTTAAAAGTGCCTATCGCATTCTAAGCAGTACGAATGACGTGCTTACCAGTTGCTGCTTTTGTCTATTCGTAATTTAGAGGTGACGGCTATAGAGGTCTTGGAGATGCTGTACATCTAAATTATGGTATGTAGCTATATACATATATACTGATGCTAATCGTTATTTTTATGTCGGTGCCATTGTTGTTGGTGTTACTGTTATCGTTAAAGTGACTACCACCAACAAATACTTGTTAGCTTTATTTTTACATTGAAATTTAAAGTGGTTCTAGGACATGCCCTATCCCAACGATAAATATGTCCTCACATTTTAAATTTACCTTCCCCTGCCACGCAACATGGTTTTGCCAAGGTTCAAATTTACTCATTTTTTTTTCATTTTTTTTCCTTAATGAATCAGGCCCTAAGTCCTTTTCACATTTAACAAAACATATTAAATTCCTCCCTGACATTGTTCCGATGGGTTTTTCCCCTGACTTCTCTGGTCTCCGTGATCGTCTCGACAGTCAACCCTTCGTTTTATATCAATTTCTTCAAATCCATCACCTATACCACACTCAGATCGATCAACGCGCTCCCTACTGCTTTTCCCCACTAGAAACTTTTTTCTTGCATAGATCTTTCCCTAGGGGCCCCATTTTCACCTTCTATTCCCTTTTACTGTGTCACGGCTAAGGATATTATTGGATCCCCAACCTCTACATAGGTGGTAAAGCAGAGGGTGGTGGAGACAGAACACGCTGGGATAAGTTCAGATGAGAGTCACAATGAAGAAATACACAGATGATGGAGTAGTGTTGCAACTTTAGTATATTGTTCAATGGTGCAACAGCAGTAATAAGTATTGTACAACTCAGCTATGCTGAGTACACAGAAACTCATAAATAAAATATTCACAGCAGTACTTCAGGTGGTAACCATAGGCAACAGCATGCAAACAAATAATACAGTTCAACGCTGAGATGATGATGATCCAGAACACTTGACACCTTGTAACACCAATATCAATAGAGAAGAATCACTGACACAGCTTGAAAGTCCGATGAAGATAGTATAGAGACTTGGCTGATCCAGATGGAATGTGATTCACTTAAGCAGGTAGTTGCAGGTAATATAATGGTTCTTTATCAGCGGAACAACAGATGTATATAGTCCAAGTACTAGAGACATGCAAAGGAATGTTGCTAGAAGTACAGCGTGACAATAGGAATCCAATACACGGAGAAACATAGGTTCATCACTTGATAGAATAGCAGCTGATATTGCACAGAACTTGATTAACAGAGCGGCTCCTAGCTCGGCAATAATACTTGATAATAGTCCAGCAATACTAACAGCAGAATGACAATAATAGCCGTGCCAGACCAGAACCACAGATGACCAGAACTTGATTGTAGTTCAATAAGAATTACAGACTGCCAAGCAGAGAGGTAATAGAGCCAATCAGTATGCACAGATAGTAATAGGCAACTCACGGAACAGTTCAATGTGCAGATAAAGTTCAAGTAATGATTGCAGCTAGAGATGAACCATGAACTGGTATTCAGCGGAACCAGATAGAGATCAGCGATGACAGGCGATCTCGGCAACTGATAACATCCAGAAGACACTCAGAGGATAAGGTATACAGCCAGAACCCACGGCAGGGTAAGTAACATGAAGATCAGGCAATGAGTCCCTGATCACAAGAGGTTGAAATAGTCTTCAGTAACCAATAAGCTTCAGAAGGAGGTTCCAATTAGGAAAATAGAAAACAGCCATGAACAGGTAGAGACTCTGAAACGGGAGACAAGCACCACCAGCATAGTTCCTTAAAGGGCAAGTCACACAGCAGCACCTAGTTATGGGAGCGGTGTGTGACATACTGCACCATAACTTACCTGATTAAGAGTCACACGAGCTGAGATGGGAGTAGGACACAGTTGAGACTCTCAAACTCGATAAATGGAAATCTATCCAAGAATCAGTAGTCTTCAATATGCACCCGAATAAAAGAAAATTCATATAAATGACTATTCTGTTGGTACTTAGTTCCAGAGTCTGACTTAGACCTCATGGGGCCCTAAGCAAGATACAATCCATAGCACTATATTTTTTTCGCATAGCATATATTAACTTTTAACACCTTCTAGAAAAGATAATGCAAACTATGTTATACCAAAAAATATTAACTTTGTAAACCCTTACCTAAAATAGAGTGCAAACAATTTTGGACAAAATTATTTCATACCTTTAAATGCCTTATATCAGATTAAGTGCAAACAATGTTAAGTTTGTACTTTGTTTGATATATGGAATTTGAAGCTAAGAAATTGTTAACCCAAACTTTTTTGACTGGAGAGTGTAGATTTTTGCAATAATTATATTTGAAAATAGTTTTTTTAATAATCTTTTATAATGACTACTTTTCATTACTCACGTTTGCTGATGCAAAAAAAGGTTATTTCACTGCCTGCTGGTTGCTATTATTGGTCCAACTCTGCTCAGTCTACCTCGATCCTCCGTATGATGTCACTTCATTCCTGCACCGGGGGTAATCGTGAAAACGATTACCACTGATCCAACATCAACAAGCCCTATAAATAAAATCCGAATTTCTGCAAAAGCGATTTGAAAATAAACAGACTTACCTTGACGCCGACGCTGGAGATCTTGCGACGTCTGTCAATAGAAATTTAAAGCGGCAATGTGGGGACCCCTAAGGTTAAGTGTTTAAACACTTATCCCGACATTGCTGCTTTATATTTTTATTGACAGACATCACAATGACGTCAAGCTGCAGGACCGAACACTTCTCCAATCGGAATAACTTCCTGTCAGCATGGTGATCCAATCGGAGATCTCCAGTGTTGGCTTCAAGGTAAGTCTGTTTATTTTCAAATCGCTTTTGCAGAAATTCGGATTTTATTTGTGGGGCTAGTCGATGTCGCAATTTTCCTCATAAATCAAGCATACCCAACCCCCATGCACACCCAGTCCAAACACACTGAGCCTGCGCCAGCTCTCACAGCTCCCCCCTACATAAAAATGTATTTTGGCAAATTAGTTGGAGAAGTATAGAAGAGAAAAAAATGTCCCCACCTTCATCGCGCTGTACCCTACTTCATCATTACTTTTATCACTTTTGCTCCTACTTCACACTGTTTCCCCTTTAGTACACTGTACCCCCTTCATCATCACACTGTGCCCCCTTCACTATCACACTGTGCCCTCCATATTTTTGCTCCCCTTGTTTATTTCTCCTCACATGTCAATAAATTTTTAACTACTTGGCAGTCCTGGTGTAATTATTTTGTTTCTTGATTTCTCTACTCCTCAATCTGATTGTTTTTTTTAATGCCTTGAGAGTTCATACTCCTCTGCTATTCCAATATTTTTCTTCTTGCCCCATCCTCCTTTATCTTCCCCGTTCTAACACACCCTGCCCTCCCTGTCTCTTCTCAATTTGCTCTCCCCTCTTGTCTTTTTCCTCAACCATTCTGTATCACAGATTCAGATCACAAATTAAAGTAAATGCTGACCCCTATCTTACTGTTATTCATTGATATTATGTCATATTACAAGTTAAAAAATATATTTGTATACTCCACTGTTAATCTTCTTATACAACTATCATGTATCTTCTTGATCCTCTCTGTATCCCCCCTCCACCTGTTCTGAATTTTTTTTCAATAAAACTTTAAAAATAAAAGTGTCTGTGATACTATGGAGCAATTCCTCCTGATGAAGTCTCTCTGACGCAACATGTAGAACAGGGGTCAGGGAACTTTTTTACCTTTTACCCCTAAATATATTTAGGTTCGCCGACGTTACCCCCTTGATTTGAAAGGAAGGAAATCATATATTATTAATTATTGGAATTCAAAATTTTATTGAATCTATTCAAAATTTCTTTGAAAGCTTCAACTTCAAAACTTCAGGTTCTGGAGAAATGATGTTGCTTAATTTTTGATACAAGAGCATCAATATTGGGGCATTTTGATGTCGGAGCAATTTACAGTCTTCAGCGTCCAATCGATTTCTCTGCTTTGTTTTTATGTTCATTAGAGTGGAAAATCCTTGTTCGCAAAGGTAGGTTGTTGCAAAAGGCAGCAACTTTTTGACTGCCTCCTCATGTGCAATTTTGAATGCTTGCAGCTATTGACATCCAAAAATATGACAGATCTGCTTTGTTTTCAAATGCAATACGTGCTTCATTATTGCATCGAAGCTCAAGAAGTGCCTCTGCCAACCCTTGAGGCTCTTCTGGTACAACAGCAATTTCACATTTAAAGGGGTCTACAATCCAACTGACAGCATGTGAATCGGCAGCATTACCTCCAGGAATTTAATTTTTACCCCATTTGGGGTAATTTACCCCTGTTCCCTGACCACTGATGTAGAAGGTATTGGCTCACAGCCAGTAATTACATGCTTGTCGTTACATGCTGGTTATGTGTGGAGAGGATCAAACGGAGATATCAGGAGGAAACTTGGTTGTTTTATGCTCACACATATCTGAATTTTGGTAAGTGTTGAATTTATGTAATTTTTAAATAAACCTGTTTTTATGATATTACACCATGAAAGCGCCCCATTATGTTTGATTTTTGTTTTTTTTAAGTTTTACTTAAATCAGGGGAGAAAAGAAGGGGTACAGAATGGATTGGGAAGGGTCAGAATAGGACGATAACATAAACTAATCAGCATCAGTACATTCCACAATAACTAACATTATCAAACAAATGAGGGCACGAGTATTGCAGGTTTGTGGAAAAATGAAACTATAGAGGCCGAAAAGATGAAGTGCTCCCAGGTGGAAAGGCAGAAGGGGAGGGGAGGATTGCTGGGGAATGTTAGTATGGGGAAGAAAAGGACAGGGAGGAAGGAGGGAAAGGATGAGAAGGGGGGGGGGGGTGTAGGACAGGATGGACAGGAGGTCTCTCAGCTCCTTGGCAAAAAAAAACAAAACAGAAAAGTGGGGATTGGGGGGGGGGACGCTCGGGTAACAGGAATTGATTGGTAAAGTCTTGGAGTATACTAGTGATGTGCTCCATTTTATATATCTGCCAGACACTGGCTATTAGGGCTGGGATTGTGGGGGATTTTTTCAGTACCTAGCGGTTAGCATTGCATTAGCACTGTAAGAAAATTTCCAGGCAACATTATGTTTAATTTTTTAGAGCTTTGATTTTCCCGTGGAGACCAGCTGTGTGAAGGGGAAGATGTGTGGATTACAATCTGCTTGGTTTATACACAAAAACGTGTTCTTCAAAGTAGAACAACTGAGGATCTTACAAAGTACTTTTTCTTTGAAATTTATATGAACAATTTAAGAGGTGTCCAATAGATATAAGTGTCAACGGTGCAGGCTGGCAGAATACAAATATGCAGCAACTACTTAATGCAATCGTCGCAATGATAATAAATTAATTAACTTGCCAATTTATTAAAACTGATTAGCTAGGACAGTGGCCTCAATAGGACCCTGTCCCATTGAATAATCTATAGTAAATTGAGAGCAATTGCAATCACTTTACTAATAGGTTCTTATTGGCCTTGCTGAATTTGCGACGGGGGCCTGCTTGGGAGGGCTCCTACGATGCTCTCCCCATAGGTTATAAAGGCTTATGCTACCGTTTTCAACCACCGAATTTCGAAGTTTGATAAATAGGACAAAAGCGAAGTTCACGTAGACACCTATGTGGACTGGAATTGCGATTGAAGAGGCTGGGACAGCAACTGATATCGGAGATATTTCCTATGGTCCTCTATTAATAAATAGCCTTGTTACTATTTCCTAACAGTTTTCGTGGGGGGTGGATTATAGGTTGATAAATAGGCCCACTTGAGAGCACATGAGGTGGGGAAGATTCCCGACACACCGAGCACGCACAGACTTGACATTTCCTGTTTTGACCAATAAGCGCGCCATTACCTCTCATCAGGGCTGCCAAGAGGAATTCAGGGACCCGGTACAACAAATTCATGGGGCCCCCCTCATAGTTGAGTATGGTAAAAAAAAAAAATCTGGGTTGTGGTCATGCATTTGGGGGCGTGGCAAATGCGCCATTAGGCCGTGGTTAACACATCAAAACCACTAGGCTCTCAATTCGCCGGAGCGTCACATATGTCCAAGCACTTCTGATTTTCAGGACATCTAGCACCAAAGTGTAGTATAGAAAAAATGTGTACACAAAGAGTTCAGTCTTGGCCTCCACCTTACATTGGGCACAACACTCACCAAAAATTGACATTGTCCCTACTAGAATCACAACATTTCACATACTGTCCTGCTCTCTACTACCTGTTCTTCTCACTTTCACCACCTGTGGCTGCATGTTTCTTTAGTTGCAGCTTGTCTGGATCCTGGAATGCTGGGGGCCCTATTTGGAAAAAAATAGCTACATTTAGATAATTCCAAACAACCCTGGCGTTAAATCAATACCATCCACGATTAATAATTAGTCCTTCCTCCAGCTCCAATATTACAATAATGTGCCCCGTCATCATCTCCATGCCTTATGATCACACTGCACCCTCCATGCTGCTTTTGCCCCCTTCATCTGGCTCCCCTTCATCACACTATACTATGCTGCTCCCCCCCCTTTTTCAATCCCACTGTGCCATGCCTCCCCCCCTTTTTAACCCCACTGTGCCATGCTGCCCACCATTTTTTAACCCCACAGTGCCATGCTGACCCCTGTTTTTTAACCCCACTGTGCCATGCTGCCCCGTTTTTTAACCCCTCTGTGCCCCCGCTCATTTTTTAACCCCTCTGTCATGCTGCCCCCCCCCCCCGTTTTTAACGACTCTGTGCCCCCCTCGTTTTTTAACCCCTGTCATGCTGCCCCCCCCCATTTTTTAACCCCTCTGTCCTGCTGCCCCCCCGTTTTTTAACCCCTCTGTGCCCCCGCTCATTTTTTAACCCCTCTGTCATGCTGCCCCCCCCCCCGTTTTTAACCCCTCTGTGCCCCCCTCGTTTTTTAACCCCTGTCATGCTGCCCCCCCCCGTTTTTTAACCCCTCTGTCATGCTGCCCCCCCCCCGTTTTTTAACCCCTCTGTGCCCACCCTCATTTTTTAACCTCTCTGTCATGCTGCCCCCCATTTTTTAACCCCTTTGTGCCCCCTCATTTTTTAACCCCTGTCATGCTGCCCCCCCGTTTTTTAACCCCTCTGTCATGCTGCTCCCCCCATTTTTTAATCCCTCTGTGCCCCCCCTCATTTTTTAACCCCTCTGTCATGCTGCCTCCCCGTTTTTTAACCCCTCTGTGCCCCCCTCGTTTCCTCCCTTCACTTACCTTTTCTCCTTTCTTGGTCTTCTCTGCTGCTCCATGCTCCATTGCTCCAGACGGACTGAATGCTGGGCATGACATGATGACATCACACCCGGCATTCAGACAGTCTGAATGGAGCACAGAGCAGCAGAGAGGAGGGATGCCAGCTCCGCGATCAGGTGAGTATGTTTTTTTTTTTTTTAAACTAGCCTGCTCCCCTCACCAACGACCGAGCCCCGCCCCCCCCCCCGCGCCCTCCGCCGCACACAAAAAAAAACAATAAGAAAGGAAAAAAAAAAGTTTTTTTTTTTAAAAAAAAAGAAAATCAGCAGCACAAGGGCCCGGGCCGGGCCCTCTGACATAACCGGGCCCGGGTAATTAGTACCCGCCCCCCCCCCTCTCGGCGGCCCTGTCTCTCATACATTGCTACTAAAATTAACTGGAAGTTTGAATATAGATTTTAAGCAAGCTAAATTAACTGCTTTCACTGAAACCAAGATTTTTACTGTATCTTTTACCCCATACAGAACTTTCTTGGATCATCTTGAGTGCGCCTACAGGAAATGACAGACGCACACAGAGTTCTTACCTGATCACGATCGGACTGCCTGCAATTCACACCGAGTCCTCAGTGTACGTGACCCGTACATTTTTTTAGCGGACCCCAACTCCCTATAGGATCCAGCCCCAAGCTGTTCAGCATGGGGGCTGGATCCTAAATTCAGCATAAGGACTGTCACCGGGGCCCCACAATGCAGGTTCCACCACTATAGTGCCACCAGCTGGCACTATAGCGGTGCACGTAGACGCACTAAACGGGGCTGGGTTCATGCCCGTACCTTCCGGTTCTAGGCAGAGTGATTTTGCGGACGATATGCTCGAAATCGGCAGATAGGTGCCTTAATGAATCAGACCCTATGTGTCTATGTGCCTGATACCATTATAATTTTGTTGTGAGCTATATGGACCAATCCTTTTGTACTTAAAAGGATCTTATAAATATTGGAAATAGTAAACAGAGTAGCAGTTCCAAAAGTTACCATTGTACTGCAAATGCTCCCAATCACAGGTGCAAGTGCAAATAACTTCAATACCAATACAAATTTATATGCTTTTACTATTGTAAAATTAATGTCAGTAAATGGTGATTTTTGATGCTGTCAAGGGGTCTACGAGATCTATAAAACTATCTTTTTCACAGCAACTGTTTTCTAGTAATTAAACATATTTTATTAGTTCCTTGCTCACTCCCAGTTCTTTAACCTCCTTGCTGTCAAACTTTTCCAAGCTCCTCATACCCACAGGAATATTAACTCTATTGATTTTCAACAGTTTTCCACCTCGAGAGACTTGCCTATACTCACCTCGCACACTTCCTTTCTGCAAACAACCTATTGGATCTTCTTCAGTCAGGCTTTCGCTCTCAATACTCCACATGACTGCTCTGACCAAGGTTGTCAATGTTTTGATCACAGCTAAAATGAAAGGCAATTACTCTCTTCTAATTTTACTGGATCTCTCTGCTGCATTTGACACTGTTGACCACTCTCTCATTATACAAATGCTACAATCCCTAGGTCTTCAACACACTGTCCTATCCTGGTTCTTATCCTACCTATCTAATCACTCTTTCAGTGTTTTTTTCTCTGGAACAACCTCCACTCCACTTCCTTTATCAGTTGGAGTACCACAAGGCTCATTCCTAGATCCTCTGCTATTCTCTATCTACACCACTTCTCTTGCAAAACGTGTCAGTTCCTTTGGATTTCAATATCATCTCTATGTGGATATAAACGTGTCTATCCTCTCTTGATCTCTCACCATCTGTATTGTCTCGCTTTACTGATTGTCTTTCTGCCATCTCGTCTTGGATGTTCTCTCGTCAACACAAACTCAATCTTTCAAAAACAGAAATAATGATATTCCCATCCACCAATAAAAGCTTCTTGCCTGACATTTCAATTTCTGTTGACAGCATGACCATAATCGCACCCCGCAAGCTCGCTGCCTAGGTGTAATCCTTGACTTACAACTATCCTTTGTTTCCAACAACAACTCTATATTTACAACATGCTGCATACATCTAAAAAACATTTCCATAATATGTACGTATCTCATACAGGACACTGAAAAAGCTTTATTTTATGCACTCGTCATCTCCTGCTCTGACAATTGTTATTCCCTTCTTATAGGTCTTCCCAAAATCAGACTTGAGCCCCTACAATCTATTTTACATGCAGCAGCTAGATTGATTTTTCTTTCAAATCGATCTTCCTCTGCTGAGCCACTGTTTCAATCTCAATAAATGATAATTTTTATGAATTATTCGTTTGATATCAATAGATTTAACATTATATTTAGAAATAAACTTCAAACTCTTCTGTGTATCTTTCTCTTTCTGTTGTAATTTAATCTGTTTCTCCTCCAAAATAGTGTCCCTATCTAAGTTCCTAGCATACTCAATAGTTTCCTCTAAGGTTTCTTTGGGATATCCTTGCTATTTAAAAACCTTTAGCATTTAGTTTGCTTGTATCCCTATGTGCCCTCCATGGAACAGTTTATTTTTAACCTATTTAGCTGACTCTTAGGAATATTCCTCAGCCATGGTTTATGATGATTACTCTTATACACTAAATAGTTTTTTTTGTCCACCTTTTTCTGATAATTTTCGGCAATTATACGTGGGCTATGTGTCGAGAGGGTTAGATCCAAGAAGTGAATTGTCCCATGGTTCCATGTGCAAGTGAAATATAAATTCTAATCATTGTTATTAATAAACGTGACAAAATTTTGAATGAATTTAATAGTGCCATCCCAAATAATAAACAAATTGTCTATGTACCGGCCATAGTATATAGTTCGTCCCTAAGGGGCCATCCCAGAGAAAACTCTGTTCAAAGTGGCCCATATATAAATTGGCGTAACTCAGGGCAAACCTGGTACCCATGGCCATCCCAAGAGTCTGCAAATAATATTGTGAATAAAATAAAAAATAATTGTAAGGATATAGACAATATAATCATGTCTCTCCACAATATCTCCATTATTCTGAAGGGTTTCTTAGATAATTTCCCCTTTGTATGAGGGATGTTTACATAAATTCATGCCACATCAAGTGTGACAAAAAAGTTAAATAGTTTCCATACTATATCTTTTAATACTCTGAGAATATGTGTTGTATTCTTAATGTATGATTTTTGGGAGGCAACAAGGTCTTGTAAAAAAGAATTCACATAATGTGATAATTGTATGCTCAAAGACCCTATACCGGAAATAATCGGACAGCCAGGGGGTGAAGTGAGGGACTTGTGTATTTTGGGTAAATTATAAAAAGTGGGAATAACCGGGTGCGTTACAAATAAAAAGTGCCAACGCTCCTTGGATATGACCGCCTAGGCCAGGGCCCTATCCAAAAGGATCTTTAGCTCTTCCTGGAATTGTTTCATGGGATCTTTCTCCAGTAATCTATAAAAAGAGGTATCATCAAGTTGTCTATAGGCTTCTTTTATATAGTCACTAGTGTCTAAAACTACAACATCCCCCTCCCTTATCCGCAGTTTAAATAATTATATTTGTATCAGCTTGTAAAGTTTTTAGAGCAGACCATTCTTTTCTTGTAAGGTTCCTATTTATGTTCATGTATTTATATGCAACCTTAGTTCTCTCTTTTTGGCAAAATGCTTTATAATATGCCATAGTTGCTTTATAAAAATACTGGATGACCACACTCTTATGTTGTATAGGATAAAAATTAGATTTTAGCTTGGAAGTTCCTTTTTTCTCAAACTCTGCATTTTCATCAGAATCTTCAATGTGTCTATTTATATTCATATCATACACAGGGATGGAGGTAGCATTTTCAAACTCAATCGTGTTATTCTCAACCCAAAATTCTTCTAAAGTAGCTAATATATATGAATCCGTTACATCAAGTAGCACCGGCATACAATTCTCTAATCTTTTATTTTTAAATTCCTTTGAAGCAAATAATCTTTGTCTACATAAATTTGTAACATAATGATTTAACTCAACATACAGATCAAAGATATTTGGTTCAGCACTAGGTGCAAAATTAAGACCTCTTCCTAAGACTCTTTCTTCAGCTACATCCAGGGGTCTCGTTGATAAAGTAAACACACCTCTGGGTCTTACGTCTGTAACTTCTTGGACCTGGGATTTTTCTCTCCCCCTCTTTCCTCTCTTTCTCTCCCTCTTTTGGGTGTTCTTATTGCAAGTGGTTCGAAAAAGTTCGATGTGGGCAGTGGATCCCTCTTTCTCCCGTCCTCCTTTTTTAAAAAAGAGGGTAGAGTGGTCTCAACATATGTATTGGGTCTGGCACCTAGTTCGTATCCTTGTGGCTCAGATCTATTTTCTCTTCTTGGCCTAGTTTCAATTTCCTTTATGTCTGGATGATAATCCTCCTGTGTCCTATTAAATTTGGTATTTACGGTATAAATTAATGTTGTTGATGATGACGATGATGATGATGATGATGATGATTTGGAGGATTGAATTGTTTTTGAAAAACTAATCACCTATGACAGTGATAGGCAACCTGATACACTTCAGGGGCCACATGGCAGCCCTTTAACCTTCAAAAGGGATGGACATTAATATACATCTATCTGTAATAATATATCAGCAGGCATTTTAAACAAGTGTTACGAGCTATAATAAACAAGTGAGATTTATCCAAATGAAACCTATACAAATGAAAATGAATAATATAAATATGACACACATAGATGGTATTTCTGTACCTTATAACTTGACTCCAGGTGCAGTAATCTATATACAGGGTGAGGAGTTTTATACTCCATACAGTGAGATGAATTCTTTCCAGTGCAAGTAGCTCTCTTGTTCATCATCACATAAAAGAAAATGAAAGAAAATACTGTTTAATCTGCCTAATGACAACAGCAGCTGTTGACAATGTGAGCAAATTTGACAGCTCATGTTGAGTTGGATGTAAATTACATTTCCGCGTATAAAACGCATTTTTACTGCTGAGCATGCAATAAGTTCTTTAGTGTGATTAAACAGAAGTAAATAAACGTATTATATGCTGAAAACGTAATTTGCGTCCAACCAACATGATCCCTGAGTTTCCAGGTTGTACCGTTCTCTTGACTGTGTTCCTTAAGAGCTTAAATGACAGGTGATGACGCACACACACTTATTATTGGCCAACCTAATTTTCTGGCCTGATCAATTTTGATACCACTAGAATAAATTTTGATTGATTAGCACATGGCTATACAAGCTGAAAGGGTCAGTCAATTCGTTCAAATATGACTAATTGGATTGCTTCCAAAGTCTTAAAGCAACTTGAATGTGTCATGTTTTAACAATTCCACTAGATGGTGGTGTAAGAAAAGCATGATACATGTATATGTAATGCATATGCTTACAATTCCACATTAATATGTTTTAGCCCCCCCAAAAAATCACCTTTAACTTGGTTTATTTATTAAAGGAAACATAGTCAATATTTACATTTTTTTTCTCCTTCTTTATTTTATGCATTTTTTTTTACAATGACTCAAACATAGTATTTCATTGTATTAGACACTAGTTAGAACTACTATGTTATTTATTTTCCAATAGCATATAAGCATGTTACCATTTAAAAGGATACTGAATATGCAGGCGCTTAATCTGCTTCATTTAATATTGTTTTCCAGTTAAATACATATCATTGCACAGTTTTGCTCTGTCATGCACTTTTTTTGCTCCTTCCCCATTATTTTTGGCAGTTTCTTATTTGCATATGAGCAAAAGTACTTGGACTTTTTATCTTTATCAATTCATCCTATTTAACTTCCTCCTTTGTGGATTCGGCAGTGAAAGATTTTGGTGAGGCCCCATCTGAGCCACACTAAACTGATTGTGTGGACCAATAGCTTCTTAATAGTCTGCACCATTACATTCCTCCTAACTAGCATGTGCAGAATCAGCTTTTGCTAAAGCTGTGCCCTCAACCTATGTCTAAGTAGTTACCCATCTCAAGGCAGCTCTCACAAATTTGGGGGAGGGGGGGCAAGTTGTGGCCGCACCAGGGCCCAAGATTACAGAGTACTGTGTGATGAGACATGGTATTTGGTGTAGAAATCCACTACCAGATAACTTACAACAGTTATGGAACACACCGTAGTCAACATGACCTGATGAATTCAGGCTGTTCAAAAGACAAATTGAGGAGCAACTCTCTATTGGGTGGATGTACTAAATCAGTCTAAATTGTCTTTTTATCCTCATTCTGTCATTGCATTTTGGTACAGAGTACATGCATTCACAAATCACTAAGATGGAAATAAGTGACTAGTCTTTATTTCTTAGCTTCATATTTTCTTTCCATACACTATTGATATTACATCTGGAATATGTTTATCATTATTATTTTCTTCCCTGTATTATAACATTTCTGTCACATTTAGGTTTGTTCACTAAAATCCAAATGTTCCCACTTTCATTTCACCTTCTCTATAACTTCAGGTTAGTGAATCATCTTGATCAACCCCACATGTTGCAATCTAATTGAAAGAAATGATAAGTAACTCGATTTCCAGTTTGGCCACTCTCATGAATGAACAAATTGGAAAGAGCCAGTTGTTTAATGAGTGGGCCAAACAAAGGGATCCCAAGGGAAGAGTATTTATTTTCTGTGCAGCCAAACATTTGTGCACATATTATGTAAAAATCTGTGATCAATAAATGGCTTGTATTTGGAATTTTGAAAGCCCTTACAATACAATATGTATTTTCTTTGGTTGTAGTTCTAGGGAAGATCTTTCTTATTCATATTCCAGTTCAATATCATTTCTATACAGTAAGTTAACAATTTGATTGAAGGCCCCCCCCCCCAGACCGGACTAAAAAAATCTATTTTGGGCCTGTCCCTAGTCTTTTAGTATTGTTTGGTGGCTGACCCCTCGTCCGAGACCAGCCACCTTCTCCTATTGGCTGCCCTCCCTCCCTTCCAATACATGTGGCCTTGGCATCACATGGGATGCGTATCACGTGACAGATGCCATATCCCATGTGTGAAGAGGATCATCCAGAGCACGGTGTGGAACAAGGTAAGTGCCGGTGAGAGCTTCCAGGTGGTATGTCAGTGCAGTGTGTGTGTATGTCAGTATATTGTGTGTGTGGCCAGTATCTATTGTGTGTATGTGTGTGTGGCTGGCCAGTATCTATTGTGTGTGAGAGGGGCCACTATCTATTTTGTGTGAGAGGGGCAGTATATATTGTGTGTGTGTGTGTGTGGCCAGTATCTATTGTGTGTGTGTGTGTGTGTATGAGGGGGCCAGTAAATTAATATAATGTGTGTGTGTGGGGGGGGGGAAGTATATTAATATAATGTGTGACAGAAGGGGAATCTTAATATAATGTGGGAGGTAGGCTATTAATTTATTGGTGGAGTGCAGGTTGGGGGCTAACCATGGGTGCTATTTTATTTATGGGTGGTGGGGCAATTTCATTTAATAGTGGGGCCTATAAAGTTAAGATGGGTGGTTTGAGAGCAATTAATTGAATGTGGGCTGTTTGGGGAAAATTAAGTCTAGTTATTAAATGTGATTATGAATTATTTAATGCCTGGTATGGTTGTGGGAAATGGTTATATTTATTAAACGTAAATACTATTTCATTTATTTCTATTACTGTTTGGAGGGAGGGAAATAGGTTTATTAATTAAATGTGAATACTATTTAATGTTGGGGAAATAGGTCTATTTATTAAATGTGTTTGCTATTAATTTAATGTCTGGGCTAGTTGAAGGGAAGTAGAGCTATTTATCAAATGTGAATACTATTATTTTAATTTCGGGCTTGAGGGAGGCTTTATTATAAAACGTGGGTGTTATTGATTTAACAGCAAGGCTGGTTGGAGTATTCTAAGTTTCATGTACCCATTTTTTTTCCAAATAGGGCATCCAACATTCCAGTATCCAGACAAGCAGCAACTGATCTAAAGACAGCAGCAGCCACAGGTGGTGAAAGTGACAAGAACAGGTAGGAGAGAGCAGGACAGTCTGCCAACTGTATATAGTACAAAGCAAAAAACAAGCCCTTTTGCTGGCAAAACCATCAGGTTTTTAAAGCAATAGGGCTTTTTGTATTTTGATAAATCAGCCCCTGTGTTCAGTACTGTAATAGAACATTATGTAATCTATTGCTATAATATGTATAGGTATCTCTATACCCAGGGGTGGGCTGGGCCGGGGGGCAGGGGGGCATCGGTCCCCTGGGCCGCTCAGTTTAACCACTGTTAGGGCCGGGCGCCCAGTCCCCCTCCCCCCGGATGCACTAATACCTAATTATTACTGGTGACCGCATCACATGACACGAGAGGCGGCCATGTCAGCGCACATGCGGGCGCATCACATGACACGCGATGCGGCCGCGTCATTGATGACTCGGCCACATCGCATGTCATGTGATGCGGCCGCCTGTGTGCCCCCCAGGCTGAAACTTGTCAGCCCGCGCCTGTTTATACTCCATTATAATCAGCGAGGTATGTAAAAAAACAAAAGTGTTGTAGGGAGAAGTAACATAAAATAAAATGTAATGTAAAGTGAGGTTTGCTTTTTGTTGCATTATTTGATTTCATTATTTAAGATTTATAATTTATAATAATAAAGTATCACTGGGTTAAGCAACACTAAAATAGCCTCTTTTTTTATATATATAAATATATATTGTACCGAAGACCACCCTTTACGAATTTGCAGCTGCTTATGGGCCACTGCCATGTGCTTGCCCCCCGGGCTAAAGTCTGCCAGCCTGCCCCTGGTTGTACATTATTATTGCTGTGCAAGAGCTATATTTACAAAAATTTGTGTATAATGTGTAAGGGATAAGTTTCAATATTTTCCCCAACAACTAAAAGCAGAACTTGCAAAACGCAATATAAAAGCTTAAAACTAGGCTTTGAGCTATTTACCATTGTTGCAGCCTCCACTGGATATGGGGGTCTGGTTTAAACATAGGAATGTAGACATTAATGGCAGATAAGAACCACTTGACCCATCTAGTCTGCCCATTTTTAACCTACGGTAACCTGAAACCCTATTTGGTCCTCAGTTATTTGTAAGGATATACGAAGCATGTTTAAATTGCTCTACTATATAAGCATTTACCACCTCTGATGGGAGTCTATTACCACTTATCCACTACCCTTTCTGTTTCAGTACATATCCTCCTGTACTTACACATCTTTTCCTTTGAAGAATGTTTCCTTCATGTACCTAGTTAAAACCAGATCCAACCAAACTAGAATAGTGTCCTCTGCATTGTGGGCTAGATACTAATTGCATTTGCTCCAACCCACACTGCATCAGAGGGCTGTGTTATAGCCTCAAGAACTAAATTGAAAGCTAATTTAATGTACCTTCCCTCACTGCATCTCAGGGACCTTGGATTTGCCCAGACAATGTGAGACCTTCTATCTCCTCATTCTTTAATACATTAGAATCTATTGCCCCAAAGAATGCAATGTGCCATTTTCCCATCACATCAGTAGACTTTTTGTTTTTGGGTTTTTCTGATATCTGTAACACTCTTACTTCACCACTGAGCCAAACCACCCACTTGCTGTAAATGTCAACTTTGCATTAACTCGGTCCCCCCAGTTGTCCCAGAGAATCACTGCCACCACCAGTCTCCTTGGAATCTAGCAACCACTTACCACTTTGGAGATGTATGTGTTACTGATGTAGTACTTCTTTGCTAGTTACTCTGGCTGGATATTCCTTCTGCTTACTTCAGATCAGGAATGCTGGATAGCTAGTACGGTGTAAAGGAAGGATACTGGAATCAACACAAGACAGCAGGAGAAAATACTACAGTGTTATCTTTTATGTATAGGACCCAGAAGGGAGTAGGTATATGTGTCTCATATGAATAGACCAGAATATTAAGTAGTGATGTTCACTGCTTAGAAATAGCTTTTAAAAGAGCTTTACACAACACCAACAATTGAAGGTAGTGAAGATGTTATACACATATAGACTGTTCAGGCTGTATTTTATACAGCTTGTATACAACATGCTGGAATGTAAATCAGCTCCCTGTCCCTTTAACCAATTCAGATTTATCCCTTTGTCAACCACAAGGGATCAACCTGGAGCATGCTTTAGTTTTGACATTATTCTCAATGGCACAGTGTATGCAAACCCTTGTCCCTGAGCAGCCAGAGCCGGAGTGACTAAGTTGTCTCCTAAATCTGGACTAGGAGATTAAATCTATAATCTCTTGTGCAAACTACTTTTAGGACGTTCGTCCAGAGGGTTTGGCTCCACGAGAAAGAAAGCCAGATCTCAGGACAGCCATCTTTCTGCTAGAACCATCAGATCTCCAGTGTAACAACTTGTGGCTCCAAAGAGGCAGTGAGTCATCCGGGTTCAAAAGAACACATGGGGCACCACTAGAAGCACCTCTAGCTGCCGCTCTATGGTCTTAGAGCTTGGTACCGCTGTTAGGTGTCCTTAATATTATTATTAACAGTTCTTTGTATATCACCTACATATTACAAAGCACTTTACAGAGAATATATAATCCTTCACATCAGTCTGCTGGGTTTTCCAAGAGCCATTACAGCAGTCTCCCCAATGAACCATTATGGACAGGACCCTTCCTCTCCTCTACTCAGCCTTGCTGTGCTCTAGTATGCTTCCTGTGTCTCTACTAGACAACCAGGAAAGTTAAATTTACCTTAAACAGTTTAAATATATTCTATGAGTACATGTTAAACATTAGCTATATGTAATATTTTTTATAGAGGTACACAAAGCCGATTTTTCAAATAAACCATTTCCCGTAGATGTGCAGGTAGTGGGTGAGGGGGATATATGTTGTCTAAGTTAAACCATCTTTTGTTTATTTATTCTGTGATGTATTCAAGTATGCAAATGAAAATCTACAGATTGTGCATTGGATAGCATCTGAGATTCTTAGGAAAATTGTACTTTTTTTATAATACATATATCTGGTTTATGCACATGGCTGTGTCTGGGAAAGAGAATGGGAGGTTTGTGGTGAGAGTATGTATATTTTGAAAGCTGTTTTTCTGTACAATGAAGCTCTTCAATGAGAGATAGACAACGTAGGTGTGTGGCATATCAGGCATCTTTATTCCAACTGTGGCAGAGTATATATCAAACATAACCCAGCTATGACCTATGCTTGTCATAGGGCATTGTCAGATATAGTGCAAAGGATGTTGCCATCATTAAGCAGACACCAAAACAGTGGGAAGTTTTGTCTGCTTTTAAATGGCGTTGTCATTAGTTTTGGATTCATTTGGTCCTAATGATGGTGCAGTTATGGCTGATTATTTAAAATGGGTTACTACACGGTACATTTTATAAAAAGAGGTGTTATATGGTAAATGGCAGGCCCACTTGTTTTTCTTCCTTGTGATAAACTCAGGGTCCTCTTTAGGACTCTTTCTTGTCCTAGGTATAGATATGTGGAGGGGATTATGTTTTGATATTGACTTTAGCTTTGGTGAGAAATGCAGATAGATGCACCCACTTTGAAAAGTCTAACAATAATATTTTGGTGGCATCCTTTACACTAGATATGTTTCACATGTGGACCAGCATAGGGAGGTATTCCTAGCAATAAATGAATTGTCCTGAATATATTCAGCCTGGACATTTAGATTGACATACAGTGGTTGGACAATGAATTAGACATTTTTAACTTTCAAACTTTTTTTTTTAAGGTTTGTTCCTCAAAAATAGTGAATATATAGTAAATATGTTGTGATTGATAGTCTATGACAGTGGTTCCCAAAATGTGCGCCTAGGTTCACAGGGCTGTCTCGGCCAGGGCCAGTGGTAAGCAAGTCGGGGGACTACTTGGTAATTATTTTTGCTTAGAGATGCCTTGAAAAAAATTTGGAGACCCTAAGGGTGCCTTGAACTGAAAAAGTTTGGAATCCACTGGTCTATGATGTAAACATACAACACAATAGTTTCATTTAAGCAGTTTGTTGCCATATTGTTCCACCAGGTAGCAGCATAACCTTGCTAAATCACCTTCCAGACGCGAAAGCAGTCGTAAAACTACGCCCAGACAGGACAGACTGCTCAAGATAATTGCATCAGAGAACCAAACATTGCCAGTAAAATGTGTGATGATGAAGTGGAAAGAAGCAGGAGCTAATGTTTCTCTAAAAGCTGTTCGGAGGTGTCTTGCAGAGTTTGGGTTTAGAGCTTGTCGACCAGTCAAGAAACTAAAGCTGACACCAGCAACGAGGAAAAAACGCCTATCATGGGCCAATAGATAAAAAAATAAGTTTATATAAAGTATTAGATATAATATGTATTTGCCATTATTTTATCAAAATTTTATAAGAAACTAAATAAATCCTATTACATTGTCCAAACACTGTAAATAGAGGGCTATGCTGACGTAGCAGTTTTATATTGCCAGCGAATAGACTCGGCTCCCATTATTGAGGAGTAATGTGCTTTGCTTGCTGATGCTGCGGTAAGGCAAGAAAGGTCTAGAATTATATAAATATTAATTACTCATAAATGTTGGTTGTAAATGGCTGATATACATGATGTGGTTGTTAATGGCTGGTTGTGTAAACAATAAATGCTCTGTCCTTTCCCCTACCCACATTACTGTCTTATGTCATTATTGGGTTAGGGGTACAGATTGGATTCTAGTATTTTAATAGAAATAGATCATTCAAGACAGGGCCTGTAAAAATGAATGGACCCAGACTGCTGCACTCATTTATCTTGTGGTTTTTTTTTAGACCTCTTTTTACGGTACTCTATTCTGTATGCTTGTTTGTTTTAATTCAAATAATAATTTTAGCATCATTGTCACATAAGAAGCTGTGGTTTGACCTCCAATTGAGCAAGATATTTGGTGGGAAAGAAAGAGCATCAAAAATTAGTAGCATTAGGCCTCTATATTGAAGAACATTAAAAATGATATAATCTCGCATAAAAAATAACAGTAGCATCAAACCCATTAAAATGTAAAGAAAACAAACACTGGCGGTCAGAGATCTTATAATAGTATCCCCACTGTAGGTAATGTTTCTTAAAGGATAATTCAACCCTAATATACAGTCCTGCAATGGTCCCCTTACTTCTCCCGATAACATGTTGTTGATTAACAACACGTTACCTGTATGGGAAAGCCCACCCAGGAGAAGCAAGGAAAGCATCACTGGATTGCAGAGGATATGGGGGCCTGCCAGAATTAATAAAAAATCGTACCCCATGTAAGTGATATTATGTCTGTTTGATTTAAGGATTTCCACCCAAAAAATATAATATATTTTGGGTGGAATTTGCCTTTTGCACTGTCCCGATCATGCATGATAAGTATAATTATGTGGTGATTAGGCAGGTGAATTGATGGAACTACATGTGTTGAGAGTTTCAAAATAAGGAAACCTCTTAGAGAAGTCTAAACTTGAGTCAGCTTTATGCTTCTTCCCTGGACACCTAGCACCTGATTTATTAAGGAAAGTAAATGCTGATACATGCCGTACTGTGCAAAAAATGTTCTGCGCATGCCTATGACCGAACCATACGCCAGTGAACGAAGCAATGCTCAATTCATCTTCGAGCACAAAGAAACCTTAATACAGCCTACGATTTCATGGGCGGAATGGGGAGGGGAATGGGTGTATTCACGTAATCAATGTATAGTAAGGGCGTGTCAAGCTTGAATTTACATAGCAGTGACCGATTCAAGCTTTGGGCATCTTTCTATCTTATCACTTGCACAGGGCAGGTGCAAGTGGTGATTACTAGCGATGACGGTTGCGTATGCATGCTAGAACATGTGTTTGCATTCAGGAAAAATGTAAAAATGCATTTTATGTACAGCAGACATTCAGAACATCCTAATAAAAGTATTTTATGGGGGGGGCTGAATTGTTTTCAATGTTTTGTCATTAATGACTATATTATTAATAGGTGACATTAATATTTTTTTTCTTTTGTGCATTCTTTTGAGACTTTATATTCCACATACTATATGTATTGGATGTATCCTACAGTGCATTCTCTGTTAGAGAAGAGTGCACCTAGACCTGTTTTTATCAAAAGAGGTATCTTAACATTCACTCCCTGCTGAATGCAAAAGTGTGTATGTTCAATTTTTTGTGCGCTTTTTTTTTTAAAAAATAAATAAAAATGCACACCTTTGTTTTACATGTCTTAATGAATCAGAAAAAGAATTGAAAAAGAAAAAGAATTGAGCTTGGCAAGAGTTAACTCTAAATGGGTTATGGATTATTAGCCAATGAGTATAGGGGATTAGGAAGGGGCTGTGCTAGGTTAGGCTTATAAGGACTGTAAGTGTCAGTTAGCTTTCCATTGCCTTCTGGAAAGTTCTGGTGAGTATAGCCTGACTGGACCTGTTGGTAAGTATATTTGGAATGTATTTTGACATGCCTTTTTTTCCTCAGTCTTTTCTATAATTTTTTGATTGAATTCTCCCTCTGATTTTGTTCAATATATTTCTTTAATTGTCTTACCTTTTCTGTTTCTTTGTTTTTTTCCTGTATACCTTTTCTTTCTTTATATTTTTTTGTTTCTATTTCAATTCCTCCATCTATTTTCACCATATTTAATTGTTTTTCTTAGCCTAAAATTGTGTCCTTTAGTTTTCGCCCCTTTCAGTAACTGTAAAATTTTCGCCCCACCTCTCCCACGTTACTCGTATAATATTGAGGCCCAAGAGAACCTGCGTACCCCCACAATGCCTCATTGAGGCTTCCCAGGGTCTCTCTAATGTTGGTCTATGGCACGTCCACTCCTTTGACATGTTGCAATGTGGTCCCCAGCTCCCCCTTACTGTGGAACACATGGGCAAGCGAGAGGGGAGCTCTAGCCTGGCAGTGGCCTTGGCGCGCATATCACTGCATGCCTGATGCAGGTGTCCACCACTACTCGCACTGCCACTGATGTATACGCCATCAATTCCTCTCAACCCCCTGCAGTTAATAAGGCCATACTTGAAAAGGGAGTGTTGGAGCTGCCCTAGGCAGAAGGGATGTGATAATTACCTGTTGCTTTCCTCAATAGCAATGTTAGTTTAAGTGATCAGTCGTTGCAGCAAGTAGCTGCATCAGAGATGGAACAGTCCCTTCCTTTACTGACAATTTAAGTCAGCTCAGCGCAGTCATTTCGCCATCTCCTACTGGGAGATAATCAGTAGTTATGTCAAAGACTGTCATCATGTTGCAGGGCAGAGTAGAAGTCCCCACCCCCCTTTGCCCCATATTTCACAGCTATTAGCTATTAGTGGCACCTCACCACCTGTGCTGGCATCATCCCTGAATTTGCTTGAGTCAGCCACATTTGTTAATGCCCAGGTCACCCATAATTCAACTACTGTTGTGACGATCCCTGTGGCTCCTGCAAATGCATTTACGTAGCCTACCACACTGGAAACCTGTTCTGACCCTAACGGTAGGACTAGGACTTGGAGTAGGTTTGGGTCCGTGCTTGTCCCAGCATCGGTTCCTGGATCCTCCATGGCAAATATAACCCATCGATCGCATGCTGGACTCCCCTAGTTTTCTGGCCCTACTACTGGAGTGTCCCCTTTTTATGATATTGGGTGCCCCACTTTACATTGGGTTTTGGTTCAAGATGGTTTAGTGCGGGTTCTGCAACTTCTCCATTTAATTTCCCTCTCCAGCCTTTTGGTTTTTCCCCTTTTCACTAACACCTTCCCATACTATGGCCCTTATTTTAACGGTTATGCATTTGCTACCACTCGATTTCCAGTGTCTGGCCCCTTCCTCTTTTGCTTCAGCAAGGTAAGATCTATTGCAAACTCCTGGCTTTGTACCCCATGGTTCTCTGACTACTAGGACTGTGCCATTGGTTCCCGGTGGAGTGGTTATGGAGATGGGTTATACGTCCCTTTCTTGTTTTCTCCACCAGGTTCTCGCAGTGAGGTTGGTTCTATGTTTCCTCTTAATGGACAGAAATCAGGGCTGAATGTGGCATTAGTGTCTGCTTTGACAGAATCAAATGCTTTAGTAATTACTTCTGCAAGTCTCATGATGTCTTGGAGCACTGATCCTAGGGAAAGTAGTGTTGTTTCTGTTTCCTCTGACAGGTTTTACAGTACATGAATCATCTCGACTCCGGAGTCATTGTTCGGCTGGTGTGGAAGGAGCGGGTTCACATGGACAGGGGACAGCATCCCAAGCTGTTAACAAAGAGTGGAGAGAGCTGTTTGCATCTGCATGCTGTTTATGTGGGTCTGAAACATGTTAGCCTGGGGTTGGGCTCTTTGTCTGAGAGTGATGGTTCAGTTGAGTTCAGGAACAAAAATCAGAGACTGATACGTCTTCTAGAGAAGAAGCTTGGTGGTCTCAGCCGTGGTGCCAAGGTTTCAGGGGAAGGTGCGCTGGGTAATGTGGATAAGGATATTGTGCGCTGTGCGATTACGGCTGTCATTAGGGACATTCAAAATAAAGTCCGCTATAATATCTGCGCTGGCCTTTCGTGGACATGTTTGCCATAATTGGCAAGGCTAAGGCTGCATTGTCTGCTGCTAGAGAGTGCTCAGGTATTGGAGAAGAAGCATATCAGAGTTTTGCTATTTGGTTAGAAGGCATGCTGGTATTCTCTGCTTGTTATCAGGTGTCACGATACTGGAGTTATCTGCTGAATTTGACGCAATCCTGTCTGGAGGCACTGAGTCTAATGGGCCTGTGGCCTGTGGTCTTCACCAGGGACCCCCGCAAGGGAGTTTAGATTTAGCTGGGAGAAACGTGCAGGTCGCAGTGTGCCAGGAGGGCACTCAGCAAGATAGATTGAAGCAGTCGGATAGTTTGGAAAGCTGTGGTCAAGCCGTGTGTACAGCGTAGTACACAGGGAGGATCCAATGGGATAGCCTGCTAATCTGAAGTCATATGCCAGGAGAATTTTACTGAGCCCATGGGAGAATCCAAAATAAGTGTTAGGAAAAGCCGAGTCAGACCAGATGACAAAGGGATGTACATGCACTCTAAAAGTGTGATGAGGTACTATGATAAGTCCTTTCCAAAAATACAAGATGATTGGCAAGCAGTGGATTTAATGGACTTAGGTTGCAAGGATGACAAAATTTGGCTAGAAGTGACACAGCCTCGGGCTGGTATGCATGAAGGAACTACTGGAAAGCTGAGACAAAGGTTTGGAAGACAGGGTTCATACTTTTAGTTTAGTAGGAAATGCTTTGCCCCTGATGGAGGACATTGTGACAGTGGGGCATGCATGTTCCTGGTGCGGTGAGGGTCATTCCAGGATGGACTGCTCTAGGAGCCCAGGCCCTAAAAGCCTTTTCCCTATGACTTTATCAAAACTACACAACTTCATTCAAATATATGAGTTTCCATTTGCCTGATGGGCCATGTGCCTTTTTTTGAGTGCTTTAACTCTTTTCTCCATTGGTGTATAGTTGCTGATACAGGGCATCGGGGTGTGGCCCATTATGTAGATGATTAATTTTCAATTGAACCGATGGGGTCTAAAGCATGCCATAATGTATTATTTGCTACTCAGTCTTTATTCACTGTTCTGGGAGCGCTGGTTGCGCCAGGCAAGACTGAGGGCCCTACTGTTTCATTGTCTTTCTTAGGTATTGAAATTTACACTGGCTGAATTTTGCAGGTTGCCGGAGGCCAAGGTGGCTAAATTGAGGGGCATGCTAGATTTGTTTACTGGGGTTCGAAGGGTCAAGTAAAAGCAGATTCAATCCCTTTTTGGCATTTTAAATTTTGCATGTTTGTCATTCCATTTTTTACCATGCACACAAGAGAGAGCTACTGCTGTTGTAGTTAGAAGTCACCATTTTGTTAGGCTTTCCAGGGAGATAAGGAAGGATTTATCAATGTGGTGTCTTTTCTTGCAGCTTTTCAATGGGGTTCATTTGTGGGCTCCTCCTCATCCCACTAATGGGGATATTCAGTTTTTTACTGATGCAGCTAAAGTTCGCTGGCTTTGGGACTTACCTGGACAGCAAGAGGGGCACCGCTCCTTGGCCTCTTCATGTCATCAGGAGGGGCTCACATGGAATCTTCTTTTTTTGGAATTGTTTCCAAATATTGTAGTGGACAGATTGTGGGGTGATCACTTGTAAGGTAAGAGTATTAATTTTTGATGTGATAATTTAGGAGTGGTCCAAGCTATTTATAATCAGCAGGCTATTAATAATCAGCAGCTTAGGCTGCTAAGGCATCTGGTATATAAATGCATGTGCCTTAATAGTGTTTTTCAAGCGAGGCATGTTCCAGGGTCAGTTAATGTGATGCTGACTTCATGTTTGAATTGGATGAAGTTTTGTTCTTTAGTGCGAGCAGCTGATGTTTTAGGGGTCCCATGCCCTGAATCTTTTTGGCAGATTATCATGCTGGTATAGAAGATCTGGTTGGGCATGCAGTAGCCCTATCTACTTTGAAGAAATAAAGGGAGGCCTGGTTGTCTTGGAATAGTTTCTGTTCCTCAGGTGATTTTAGAGGTAAGACGAAAAAGAGCAACATGTTTTGGCTTTTGTTTGGAATGGTATTGTTTCTGGTAAGTCTAAGGCCTTCGTGTTCTGGTGGGCAGTTCTTTTTTTTACAGTTGAAGGGCTACCGTGATGTTATCAAATCTTCCTTGTGTGGTGGGATTCATTCCAGGAGCAGGGGCGAATGCAGGATTTAGAAGTGGGGGTTTCCGCCCCACCGGAAAAAAAAATATAGAGCGAGAGAGAGCGCATGCGCAGCAGCTCCATTTCGGCGAGTCTGAATTCTACAGCAGCCGCGGCGCTGTCAAAGAAGCGTCCGCGGCAGTGCTGTATTATACTACAATACAGCACTGCCGCGGACGCTTCTTTGACAGCGCCGCGGCTGCTGTACAGTACCGTTGGTTCGCGGAGGGGTTTCTGGAGAACCAGAAACCCCCCCTGCGTGCGCCTCTGCGTGCGCCACTGAGGAGGGCAGCACTAGGCGCTCAGGCCCAACTCCCAACGAGTGCCCCAGTACAGAAGGTCCTGCTCGCTAAAGACTTTTCCCCTGTAGTTTTGTCAGAACTGCACAAGTGGTTTGGGTGGTATCCCCACAGTCAAGCTGCGCAGTTGTTATGGGATGGTTTTAAAAACGCCTTTAAGCTGCCTGTTAGTGCTCAGGTTGGTTCTACTAAGAATTTAAAGTGGGACCGGGAGATGCCACTTGTAGTTTAGGAAACTGTTTCTAAGGAAGTGATTTTAAGTAGGATATGTGGCCCTTTTTCATCCTGTCCTGTGCCGGGTTTGTTTATTACCACCAGTGGCATTGCTGGCGAAGCTTGATGTAGACTTCTTCCATTGCACCCTCCTTCATTCAAATATATGGGTTTTCGTTTGCTTGATGTTTTTTTTGTGGACAAATGCTTGCCTATTAGATGCGCAGTCTCATGTGCTTTTTTTTTGTGCTTTAGCTCTTTTCTCCATTGGTGCATAGTTGATGATACAGGGCATCGGGGAGTGGTCCATTATTTAGATAATTTTTTGTTCATTGAGCCGATGGGGTCTAAAGTGTGCCAGGATGTATTATTTGCTGCTCAGTCTTTAATCAGTGTTCTGGGAGTGCTGGTCGCTTCAGGCAAGGCTTTTGTGGTCCGGAAAGCCTTAAAAGGTTGAGCCAGACTCTTTCCGGTTGGGGAGGATAAGAGGAAACCTATTGAAATTAAGCATCTGGTTAGTTTATTGGAGGTTGCTTCAGAGATAGCTAATAATAGGTTTAAGATTCTCTGCTTCGTTGATTTTTTCAATGGCTCCTTTGGAGCTTTAAGAATCAGATAATTGGTTTCTTCTTCAAAGTTGTCATGTGGTTGTCAGGAGTAATTGTTTAGTTTGTAAGATCCATAGGTCTAAAATGGACCCGCTAGGTAAAGGGCATTGGATCACTATGCAATGGAGGGAAGATGCCAATGTTTGCCTGGTGCAAATGTAACGCCCCCTGCGGGGAAAGACAGGGACAGACGCAACAGAAAATACCTCACCTTGTAAACGATGGTCACCTCCAGTCCGCTTCTGATCTCCCAGCTGCGATCCGATCCCAGCAGATCCGCAGCCACCTCCAATCACGTCCCTCTAAGATAGAGGCAGAGATTACGGCCGTGCCTACCAGGTAAGGGCTGTCCGAGACTACGGCAAAGGACAAGGACACGGTCAGTCCAAGCTCCTTGCCGCCTCCTCACTTTGTTCTTGCCAAGACGCGGGGGACTACAGGCACTGAAGGCCAAGACTAATCCGAGGACTAATCCCGCCTCAAGTGCCTCACACACCTGCCGGTGAGGGCCTAACCGAAAGGGGGAATCGAGCGTGATACTCACCGGGACACTCCCACTTCCGATCCGGTTCTCCTGCACCTTCCCGACTCCTGCGGATGACAAGAACACACAGCCTCCCTCTACGCTCTCCGTGAAACTAAGATGGCACCCGCAAAACTGGACTAACTACAAACGGCGACCCGACCCTAACAACGTTCTAATGGTCGGCAACGCAACTACGTCAAACACTAGGACTAACTAAATGTGGTGCACTAACGGAGCTACTAGTTACACGCTACGGGGAACACCAGCCGGTGTTCACAGCCTAAACCGGAGGGCGGTTCCTAACCCCCTCACCCAGGTCTTACCAAGAAGCTGCCTCCTTGCTATGGAGTCACACACAGGCCCTAAGTACGGGTTCTTTAAGCCCGGCTGAGGCTCAGTAAAACAGCACACTAACCCGCGGGCCGACTGCCGCACGGAACAGCCGATCGAACTGAACCGCCCGACTGCCTGTACTCGGGTATCTCACACGTGTCCCTACGTCCGGAACCACAGGTCCACCTGCACAGAACCGGCCTTGAGGACCCTTGATCAGAACCACGGCCGCCCCTGGAACTGCCTCAAGGTGTGCTGTACTGCCACCAACTCACTCAGCCACCCCCTCTGGGTACCAGTGTGACCCCGGGGACCTAAGGGACAGGGAAACTACATGTGTTCTCCCCTGACTATGTGTATGCTGTTACTTACACTTGTCCCCCACAGCACGGGTTAGCACAGGAAAACCACAGGAAACAAGAGCCTACCTTTAATGGGGGCCTGACGTCTTGCCCCTGGACACAGCTAGAAAGCACACCAAAATACTGTAATGTAAACTACACTCGCCACACAGACAGAATAAATAGATACAGTATACAGTAACTTGCCTGCTACTTACCCGAACACACCGCTGCTAGCCAACCAGCAGGTTGCTACAGCACCACGGGAGCCTACGCTCGACCGTACCTCCTAACCACGTGTGCTCACCTCACACAGGACCGCGCCTACTCTCACGAGGCTCCCACGCCTCTACCTCACACCACCAGGGCCTTATGCCCTATACACCATGGGTCTCTGCCCAGCTACACGCAGAGCCTTCTGCTCTGACTAATGGGCCTCAGCCCCCTCTCTAACTCAGGGCTCTGAGCCCACTCACTAGGGCCTTGTGCCCTACTACCTAGGGGTCCTAGCCCCTGCCTAAGGCCTGTGGCCTTCCTAACTAACTGAGGGCCTTGTGCCCTTAATAGCAGATGGGCTACCAGCCCCTAACCAGGCCCTCTGGCCTTCCTATGGCCTCTAGGCCCCTAACTACCTAAGGGCCTTGTGCCCTTGTACACCTGGGGCTCTGAGTCCCCCTCTCTAACTAACAGGGGCTTGTCCCCTTTATATAGATACTAATGGCCTACTGGCCCACTACCACGTTGGGGCCTAGTGCCCAGGTCCCTGGGCCTTGTGCCCCTAATTTACAGTGCCAACGGGCCTTGTGCCCGGCTGTGCCCACGGGCCTAGTGCCCGAATTCAACGTTGAGTATACTTACCTGCTCTGCGCAGGATACTCAACTTGACACGCCGTCTTCTGTTTCTTTCTTCTCCGGGTCTTCCAGACCCTCCAGCCGGCGGCGCCTCTTCTCCTCTTCGGCGCTGTTGAAGGCTGCTTGGCGGGGGCGCTCTCAGCCCTTACAAGGGCTCCCCGCCGACGTTCTCCGCTCCGGCGGCTTGATTGAAATCTTCTGGCGGCAGGGTAGCTCACGGCCCTTACAAGGGCCCCCTGCCGCCGCTGCTGCTGCCTCAGTTGCTGGACGTCTGGACGGGACGTCCTCTCTCTTCCCCGCCGACGGACTTCTGGCAAAATGGCGCCACCCGGCGACTTATATAGTCGCCGGCGTGACGTCATCCGCCGGCGCGAGCGCTGATTGGCTCGCGTCGGCGCCAATCTTTTGAATGGCCGGGCGCGAGCCGCGATTGGCTCGCGCATCCGGCCGCTGATTGGCCAGCGGGGAAAGATGAGCCCTGATTGGCTCATCCTTCCCCCGCGCACAGGACCTGCAAAAAAGAAGTTATACTCACCGCCGCTGGATCGATGGACGGGTGAGTACTTCTCCTCTTCTTTCTTGTAGCTGGGCACCATCGGGGACCTCTTCAGCCCCTCCAGGGGCACAGCGCTGCCGGATATCTTCGCCCTCTTCACGGGCACCGGCTCCAGCGTCTTCTGTCCCTCCACATTTCCGCCGCCTTTTTCCATTGTGGTCCCCACAATCAACGTCTTCTCCTCTACGTCCACCTCCAAGGGTCGCTTACCGGCATCCCTGACTTGCGTCCACCGGGTCCTTCGCGGTAAAGCCCTCTCGCGCAGGATCCACACCATCCTGGCAATTCCTCGCCCGAAGTCGGTATCCAGGGAGTCTCTTCCTCAGCACCTGCCGGAACCTCCCATCCGTCCGATACCTCCTCGGTTGTGCGGGAAGCTTCTTCAGAAGGTGACAACATCCACCACTCTCCAGCTGCGCTCTCTAAAGTACAGTCTTCTTCAGGCAGTACTTCTTCAGCAGCTCTCTCTTCCGGGGTACTGATGGCTTCCATCCTCTCAGGTACCACCGGGCAGACATCTTCACATGTCTCCGGACACAGCGTTGCCCCGTGGAGGGTCTGCTCAGTTCTCCCTTCGTCTTCAGGGACCAACTCTTCCACAGCCACGGACAAGTCGTCTGACGTATCCGACGTCTCCAATACCCCAGCTCCAGCATCCGGCTGTCGTGGGTATTCCTGTCGCGAATCTCGCTTGGACGGGACGATCACCTGCGATCCGACAGTCAGCAGGCTCTGCCGATCCTTCCCTCCAGATTCCGACTTCTCTTGAGACCATGGATGGAAGGCTTCCTCGTCCTTCCACTCGAAGACTTCTACGTCTTCCCATTCATCGGAGACTTCTTCGTCCTCCCATTCATCAAAGAGCTCCTCGGCAACTGGGCACTGGTATGCGAAGTGTCCAGGCAACCCACACTTCCAGCACAGCATTTCTTCCACCGGTTGCCGTTTAGTACCTTTGTTCTTCTTCTTCCTTGTCTCACAACGTTCCAGGATTTGCTTCGTGAACGCTGCCACTTCGTCACGAGAGATGACACAGCTGTATCCCTCGTACAGCGGAATGATCCCCCGATGAGCCATCGTTGATCCTGCCGACTACGCCAAAATGTAACGCCCCCTGCGGGGAAAGACAGGGACAGACGCAACAGAAAATACCTCACCTTGTAAACGATGGTCACCTCCAGTCCGCTTCTGATCTCCCAGCTGCGATCCGATCCCAGCAGATCCGCAGCCACCTCCAATCACGTCCCTCTAAGATAGAGGCAGAGATTACGGCCGTGCCTACCAGGTAAGGGCTGTCCGAGACTACGGCAAAGGACAAGGACACGGTCAGTCCAAGCTCCTTGCCGCCTCCTCACTTTGTTCTTGCCAAGACGCGGGGGACTACAGGCACTGAAGGCCAAGACTAATCCGAGGACTAATCCCGCCTCAAGTGCCTCACACACCTGCCGGTGAGGGCCTAACCGAAAGGGGGAATCGAGCGTGATACTCACCGGGACACTCCCACTTCCGATCCGGTTCTCCTGCACCTTCCCGACTCCTGCGGATGACAAGAACACACAGCCTCCCTCTACGCTCTCCGTGAAACTAAGATGGCACCCGCAAAACTGGACTAACTACAAACGGCGACCCGACCCTAACAACGTTCTAATGGTCGGCAACGCAACTACGTCAAACACTAGGACTAACTAAATGTGGTGCACTAACGGAGCTACTAGTTACACGCTACGGGGAACACCAGCCGGTGTTCACAGCCTAAACCGGAGGGCGGTTCCTAACCCCCTCACCCAGGTCTTACCAAGAAGCTGCCTCCTTGCTATGGAGTCACACACAGGCCCTAAGTACGGGTTCTTTAAGCCCGGCTGAGGCTCAGTAAAACAGCACACTAACCCGCGGGCCGACTGCCGCACGGAACAGCCGATCGAACTGAACCGCCCGACTGCCTGTACTCGGGTATCTCACACGTGTCCCTACGTCCGGAACCACAGGTCCACCTGCACGGAACCGGCCTTGAGGACCCTTGATCAGAACCACGGCCGCCCCTGGAACTGCCTCAAGGTGTGCTGTACTGCCACCAACTCACTCAGCCACCCCCTCTGGGTACCAGTGTGACCCCGGGGACCTAAGGGACAGGGAAACTACATGTGTTCTCCCCTGACTATGTGTATGCTGTTACTTACACTTGTCCCCCACAGCACGGGTTAGCACAGGAAAACCACAGGAAACAAGAGCCTACCTTTAATGGGGGCCTGACGTCTTGCCCCTGGACACAGCTAGAAAGCACACCAAAATACTGTAATGTAAACTACACTCGCCACACAGACAGAATAAATAGATACAGTATACAGTAACTTGCCCGCTACTTACCCGAACACACCGCTGCTAGCCAACCAGCAGGTTGCTACAGCACCACGGGAGCCTACGCTCGACCGTACCTCCTAACCACGTGTGCTCACCTCACACAGGACCGCGCCTACTCTCACGAGGCTCCCACGCCTCTACCTCACACCACCAGGGCCTTATGCCCTATACACCATGGGTCTCTGCCCAGCTACACGCAGAGCCTTCTGCTCTGACTAATGGGCCTCAGCCCCCTCTCTAACTCAGGGCTCTGAGCCCACTCACTAGGGCCTTGTGCCCTACTACCTAGGGGTCCTAGCCCCTGCCTAAGGCCTGTGGCCTTCCTAACTAACTGAGGGCCTTGTGCCCTTAATAGCAGATGGGCTACCAGCCCCTAACCAGGCCCTTTGGCCTTCCTATGGCCTCTAGGCCCCTAACTACCTAAGGGCCTTGTGCCCTTGTACACCTGGGGCTCTGAGTCCCCCTCTCTAACTAACAGGGGCTTGTCCCCTTTATATAGATACTAATGGCCTACTGGCCCACTACCACGTTGGGGCCTAGTGCCCAGGTCCCTGGGCCTTGTGCCCCTAATTTACAGTGCCAACGGGCCTTGTGCCCGGCTGTGCCCACGGGCCTAGTGCCCGAATTCAACGTTGAGTATACTTACCTGCTCTGCGCAGGATACTCAACTTGACACGCCGTCTTCTGTTTCTTTCTTCTCCGGGTCTTCCAGACCCTCCAGCCGGCGGCGCCTCTTCTCCTCTTCGGCGCTGTTGAAGGCTGCTTGGCGGGGGCGCTCTCAGCCCTTACAAGGGCTCCCCGCCGACGGACTTCTGGCAAAATGGCGCCACCCGGCGACTTATATAGTCGCCGGCGTGACGTCATCCGCCGGCGCGAGCGCTGATTGGCTCGCGTCGGCGCCAATCTTTTGAATGGCCGGGCGCGAGCCGCGATTGGCTCGCGCATCCGGCCGCTGATTGGCCAGCGGGGAAAGATGAGCCCTGATTGGCTCATCCTTCCCCCGCGCACAGGACCTGCAAAAAAGAAGTTATACTCACCGCCGCTGGATCGATGGACGGGTGAGTACTTCTCCTCTTCTTTCTTGTAGCTGGGCACCATCGGGGACCTCTTCAGCCCCTCCAGGGGCACAGCGCTGCCGGATATCTTCGCCCTCTTCACGGGCACCGGCTCCAGCGTCTTCTGTCCCTCCACACAGTTAGCTACAGTTTACACGGATCCTGTTCCTTGTATTAATTTGCTGAAGCATTGTGATGAGTCTCCTTTAACTAAATTCCAATATAAGTTGTGTTTTCAGAAATCTGTAATTAAGCTTGGATTGCAGGTTGCTGATTACAGTACTCACTCTTTAGGACAGGTGCTGCTACTGTTCTGTTCAGACAATTATGGCTTTGGGTAGATGGAAATGGGGTTGTTTTAAGACATATATTAGACTGTTTGCAGCGCCTTAAGGCTAGTTTCTGCTCCAAGCGAGGCTGACCCAAGACATGCCTGCTTGAGTGGTTCAAAAAAGGCATAAATGAATTTGCCTAATTTTTCACTAAAAGGGGGCCTGATTGGCTTGTGGCTCTCTGAAGTTTTGTACTTTTACCTTCATAAGGGTCATCCTATGCAAGTTTGTCTCTGGCTAAGTCTGCGTGTTTTTCTTTATTGGTTCATGTGTTGCTTTGACTTTCTGCTCATGTCTTATTGTTTCAGGTTCACGGCAGGATTCAGGTCGATGTGACTGGCTGGACATTCCTTTATTTTTTGGGCCAGTAAGAGCGGTCCTGCTCGCAGCTTGAACATTTTCCCTGAGGCTAGTTTAATACGTTCGTTGGGTTTTAGGGGGGTTCATTGGGCTTCCCTTTTAAACATTCTTGCTGCTAATGAGGTCAAATTTGAGCATCCTGGTATATTAGTCATTCATTTCGGGGGTAATGATCTGGGTAAAGATCCCAATGGCCCTTCATCCTTTAAGTATGGTCAGATATTATCCTAGGTCACAGTGGAGAGGTGTTGATTATCCATTTGGTCTTGACAATGCTCATTTTAAGGTTAATAGATCCATTGGGAAGTTTTTTAAAGGTTTAGGGGATTTTGTGGTCTTTGGTAATAGTAGCTTGAAGCATACTGGATTTATGACTTTAGTGATCTTGTATGGTCCGATGAAGCGTGGTGCAAACTTCATGGACGGAACCTTCAAGCGGATGTTTTTTGTAGAAAGCCATACACGGTCTCCAAGCTTGAGTGGTGGAATGGCTCGCCTCTTTTTATCTGCGAAGAATTTGTATCTGGCTGATGCTTTCCTCAGGGATGATCTCACCTGAGTCCAGATGGTTTGGGTGGGAGGGAGGGCAGGAAACTCTGGGAGAGACGGATGGTGACCGTAAACCACGAAAAAAGGAGTTTTTGTTGAAGACTCATGGTACATGTTATTGTGGGCAAACTCAGCCCATGGGAGTAAATCTACCCAATTATCTTGATTGGCTGAGGAAAAGATTCTTATGAAGGTCTCGAGATCTTGATTGACCCTTTCAGTCTGGCCGTTTGATTGGGGGTGGTAAGACGATGATAGAGACAGTCGGATACCCAAGTTCTTACAAAGGGCTCGCCAGAATCTGGAAACGAACTGCACTCCTCTATCGGACACAATCTCGGACGGACAGCCGTGAATTCGAAAAATCTCTTTAATAAAATGGTCAGCCAAGGTAGAAGAAGATGGTAATCCGGTGAGAGGGATGAAGTGAACCATCTTGGAGAATCTATCCACCACTACCCAGATGGTATTACATCTCTTGCTAAGAGGAAGTTCGGTGACAAAGTCCATACTTATGTGGGTCCAAGGTTTGGTAGGAATAGGTAGTGTTTGGAGCAATCCCGCTGGTGTTCTGCGGGAAGACTTAAATTGAGAGCAGATCTCACAAGCGGCCACAAATTCTCTGACATCCTTTCTGATAGAAGGCCACCAATAACTCCGGGAAAGGATCTCAAAAGTCTTTCGTTCACCAGAATGTCCAGAGAAGCGTGAAGAATGGTACCATGACAATATTCTCTTGCGTAGAGATGGCGGAACAAGAGTTCTCCCAAACGGTAGCACACTGGTGGACGAAGTGGCCAAAGTCACACATTTGGGATCCAGTATAGGATGATCGGAAGAATCCAAGATGTCAGAAGGAGGAGCAAATGCCCGGGATAAAGCACCTGCTTTCCTGTTCTTTGCAGCAGGTTTGAACGTTATAATGAGTTCGAAGCGAGAAAAGAAAAGTGACCACCTCGCCTGTCGAGGGTTTAGACATTGGGCTGTTTGTAAAAAGAGGAGATTTTTGTGGTCGGTGAAGATGGTTACCGGATAATGAGCCCCCTCCAGTAGATATCTCCACTCCTCCAATGCGACTTTTATTGCCAACAGTTCTTTGTCACCGATGGTGTAGTTCTTCTCCGCGGGTAGAAGACCCGGGGAGTAGAAGGCACAAGGATGGAATTTCTGTTGCTCAGATCTTTGGGAGAGAATAGCTCCTAGTACGACATTGGAGGCATCCACCTCGAGAAAGAAGGGAAGGTTTACGTCAGGCTGCCGAAGAACAGGGGCGGTAGAAAATGCTTCTTTAAGGCTTTGGAAAGCGTGAAGGGCCTCGGGGGACCAGTGTTTAGTATTGGCGCCCTTCTTGGGCCACAATAGGAGAAGCAATAGATGAGAAGTTCAGGATAAAACGTCTGTAATAATTCGCAAACCCCAGGAAGCGTTGTATAGCCCTGAGGGTAGTTGGCTGGGGCCAAAGTAGAATGGCATTAACTTTGTCTGGGTCCATCTCCAGACCTACTCCGGACACGATGTATCCCAAGAATGGAATTTGGGATAATTCGAAGGAGCATTTTTCTAATTTGCAGAATAGGAGGTTCTTCCGCAGTCTGGAGAGAACTTCTGCCACATGTTGATGGTGGGAGACAAGATCTTGAGAGAAGATTAAAATGTTGTCTAGATAGACTACAACGCACACGTATAATAGGTCCCGGAAGATCTCGTTCACGAATCCTTGGAAGACAACTGGGGCATTACACGGTCCAAAAGGCATAACTAGGTATTCGTAATGCCCATCCCTGGTGTTGAATGCTGTCTTCCATTCATCACCTGACTTGATCCGGATTAGGTTGCAAGCGCCACGGAGATCAAGTTTGGTAAAAATCTGAGCACCTTTTATACGATCAAAGAGTTCAGTGATAAGAGGAATCGGGTACCGATTTTTTACGGTTATGGCATTGAGCCCCCGATAATCCATGCAGGGTCTTAAGGTCCCATCTTTCTTTTTCACGAAAAAGAAGCCCGCTCCAGCGGGAGAGCTGGAAGGTCGAATGAATCCGCGATGAAGGTTGTCCTTGATATACTCTGACATAGCCTGTGTCTCTGGTAGCGAGAGAGGGTATACACGGCCCCTAGAAGGGTTTTTGCCAGGTAGTAAATCTATGGGACAATCCCATGCCCAATGAGGTGGCAGACGTTCAGATTGCGCCTTATCGAACACGTCAGCGAACGGGGCATACTGTGGAGGAAGACCCGGAGGACCAGGTGTTATAGATGATCTGTTGATTTTGAGTGGTACCACTCGGGTTAGGCATCTATGATGACAATCCGGGCCCCAGGATGTGACTTGGGGAGTACTCCAATCAACTTGTGGTGAATGAAGCTGAAGCCATGGAAGGCCAAGAACGATGGGACTAGTAGTAGCAGGAAGGACCAGCAAAGAGATTTTCTCTCGGTGTAAGGCTCCAATTTGAAGGGTCAAAGGAGTCGTACAGTGGGTGATAAGTCCATTAATGATGCGAGAGCCGTCTATAGCGGTGACCGCTATGGCGGTTTTTAACGGGGCCACTGGTTAACAAGAGCACTAGAGATAAAGTTGCCGGCAGCGCCGGAATCCAGAAGTGCTTGAGAGATAAAAGATTTGGTGGCTGAGAAGATGGTAACATCAAATGCACACACTTTGGAATCCATAGAAGATGGAGAGGAGTCCAGGGACCCTAACCTTACCTCTCCAGAACTGGTTAGGGCCTGGCATTTCCCGACTTCTTAGGACATGAGTTCAGGCTGTGAGTAGGGTCAGCACAATAGATGCAGTGTCTATTTTGTATTCGTCGATCCCTCTCTCTAGATGTTAACTTAGAACGTCCTACCTCCATGGGTTCCACTGGAGGGGGAAGATGACGAACTTGAGGTGATGGGCGAGTGAACCCCTTAGAGGTGCTTGTTCTTGCAGACTCCCTCTCACGGAATCTCATGTCTACCCTATGACATAGGGAAATTAGATCGTCCAAGCAGGAGGGTAACTCTTGTGTGGTCAGTGCGTCTTTGATCTTATCCGTCAGACCCTGCCAGAAGGCAGCTATCAGGGCCTCAGTGTTCCACTGTAGTTCAGAGGTGAGTATCCGAAACTGAATGACGTACTGGGCCACAGAGTGTGATCCTTGGCGTAGTCGGAGAATGCTGGAAGCCGCAGAGACAACGTGGCCAGGTTCATCGAAAATTTTGTGGAACATGGAAATGAAGAGTGCACTATCCTCCAATAGGGGGTCATTTCTCTCCCACAGAGGGGAGGCCCACGCAAGAGCCTGTCCGTAAAACAGAGAAATGAGGTGGGCAATCTCTACACGTCTTGGGATCTCCATCATATTTTGAGGGAGTAGGCAGGTGTAGCGTGGAAGCAGTAGACACCTGGGATGGCACTGGGGAAGGAGAAGGCGCTGGAGGTTCAACAGTCGCTGAAACATTTTGTAGAGGAACTCCTCGGGTGGCCAGAGTCTGGAAACACTGGAACAGATGTTGCTGCCGAACATCCTGTTGTTCTACCCGAGTGACCAGATGCTGCAGCATCTCCTTAACTGTTGGTTCCAATCCTGGGTCTGTCATGGCCTGATCTTACTGTCACGGGCACTAGGAGTTCCTACCCGAGTTTCATCAGATGGAACTCTGCTAGAGAGGCGGGGTTATGGCACGCACCTCAAAGCAGGCAGGTGAATGATTGGAGTGACACAACAGCAGGAGAGTAGAGAAGTCTGAGGAAGTCAGCGACTTGCAGCTATGGTTAGAGGAAAGTCAGCGACTTGGAGCAGTAAACTGGAGGCTGAAGATAATGTAGACACGAGGAGTGGACATGGATAGGTGATGGTAGGTAGAGGAGGAGTCAGTGGTCTGCGTACAGCAAGTTGTACCACTGTAGTGATGGGAAGAATAGTACTGGTGCAGGTAGGTAGCAGGGTAGTCGGTGGTCTGCGTTCAGCAAGTTGTACCACCGCTATGGTGAGGAGTCTGGTCCAGGTGTAGGTAGGTAATAGGAGAGTCAGTCGTCTGCGTATAGCAAGTTGTACCACCGCTGTGATAGGAGGACTTGTCCAGGTGCGGGTAGGTAGCAGGGAAGTCAGTGGTCTGCGTGCAGCAAGTTGTACCACTGCTGTGAGAAGGAATGAGGACTTGTCCAGGTGCAGGAGAGTGAAGTTGAAAGGCAAACTGTGGCTGTATGGAAACAGCGCGAGTAGAGCAATGTTTTGTGAGGCAGAGATGGAAGGCACAATGAATAGTCTGTCTGGAGTAGATGCCTTGCAGGGAGGAGAAGCTGGTCACAGCAGATATGCACAATAACGCTAAGTAGTAGCGTGAGGAGATATCGTAGCTTGAGTGAAAGCTTGTCCTAAATGAAGCAATGCAGTAACACAGTCTATATGGGTACTTGTACCCTGTGCAGCAAACAACAATGGATACAACTGGTATGCGAGCAATAGGCAATAGTCAGAAGAGCATACCCAGTTGTGTAGATCCGGAATCAGCTAAGAAGTGAAGCATTGTAGCGGTATGGGAACCGCCGCTGAGTTGAGCAGGGAGCAGCGTGGAAGCTGAAGCACGAGTAGAGCTGGAAGCATTTGGAAACTGTACACACGAGTAGAGCTGGAAGCAGTTTGGAAACTGTACACACGAGTAGAGCTGGAAGCCGTTTGGAAACTGCACACAGGAGTAGAGCTGGAAGCAGTTTGGAAACTGCACACAGGAGTAGAGCTGGAAGTAGTTTGGAAACTGCACACAGGAGTAGAGCTGGAAGCAGTTTGGAAACTGCACACAGGAGTAGAGCTGGAAGCAGTTTGAAAACTGCACACACCTATAGAAGTTCACTGGGAGTGAGACTTCAAGATCAGGCAACTACCTAAGGCTGCAGGTGCCTTAAGTAGGGAGGGGTGATTGATCCATCAATCACATTAGTGGTCAGGTGTAGTTGTTAAAGGGACTTGCGCATGCCCAGTGCAACAGGATGGCGGACGGCAGCGGTTCCACACAGGTGTGAGCGGGAAAGATGGAGAACCACGTACCAGAGTGGAGGCACTCACACTCCGGTGAGTGACACCCAGCCATTAGAACTAGATTCCTGTAATTCTATAGGACAGATATTGCTCATTTGTCTGAGAAAGGCATGACATATTTCATTTATCACATTGTTTGGCTTCTTGTAGGACTTTGAGAGATCATGGTGGTGGCAGGCTTAAGTTCCTGAGGTGAGGTAACCTAGTTATGGCAGAAACCAATCCAATCAGCAGCCATAATGACACATTTGGGTGTCAGTTGGACACTCTCCATTGACAGGGAAATTCAATAAGTTACACTACCCCTCAAGGATTTATGGGGCACCACCTGGTTGGGCAGGCCTCACATAGTGATTCACAATGGACTAGAGTTGGGCTCCACCATCTAGAAGTGTCTGAATATTTTAGATCACTAATATTACGGTTTGTGGATATGGCTGAAGGGTGATTGGTCTTGCTTTTATTTGCCACTATTGCAATTCAATTTCATTTTCAAAAAGATTTGTGTCTTTTCATTTGCCAAACAAGTGTCTTGTGACTTTATTTTATGGAGATAAGATTAACTCATGGTAATTGAAATAATGTAAATGCAAAAGGGTATCAACCACTAGGTGGCTTAAAGCTTTCTTAGTGATCAAGTCGCACTGGTTATTCCACGCTTCGTTACTATAGAACTGCAGAAAACACATTAGACAGAAGATAGATTCATACACCAACTATATAAGGCACAAAATACGATCCGATGTAACCTTCCACCAAATACACATTCTATATACACCACACTCCTCCCAACATATATAAATGCAGACATAAAAAATGCTTTCACAGTATAATTTGCCTTTGGGGTGCCTTACGAACTCTGTCTGGGTAACAATATTTAAATCCCAGAGCAACATGCTGCTCAACCGGAATCACACTAGGAGATTCAAGAGGATAAGGATCAGATGTTGCCACTAGGGGAACCTCAGGCTCCGTAACAGACTCAGGAACAGTCTCTGTAGCAGTCTCCATAACGTCCTCAAGAGGCTGTCCAGAAACCCCCATATCGCTTCCTTGGCTATGTCCAGGTGCTGAATTACAGTCTGCTTTGGCCCTGACCTTTATTATTTGGTCAATGTGGCATCACTACAACTCTCCTCTCACTTTAATCATGTACATCAGAGGGCCAGTTCTGGAAGTGATTATGACATTTGTCTCCTCTGTAATTACATACAAGCACTTCTTGACAAATGTTGAAGCTCCAAGTAGGTTTCTGATAAAGAGTTTGAAATTGTTTGTTATGTACCTTTGGTCTCAAATCCGGTTTTATCAAGTCCCACTTAGACTACAAATTCCTTTCCATAAAGAGCACAGGTGGTTTACAGGTATTTGAGTGCTTAGTTCTACGGTATATAAACAGGAAGCTGTCAATTTTGTGTTGTAACGGCATATGTATAAGGTGCATGGATTTGATAACTTTTTTGAAAGTATGTATGAATCTCTTAGCCAAAGAAATAGCTGGATGGAGTGGAGCTGACGTGAAATGTTTCTTGCTCTTTTCCTTCAAGAACTTTTGGAATTCTGCAGACACGTATTGTGGCCCATTGTTGTTGCACACTTGTTCAGGTAGATCATTTCTTGCAAAAATGGTTCTCAGAACAGCAATTTATCTTTATTACGGTCGGCCATTTTAAATGAGCAATAAGAAACATACAATCCATGAAATGACCGATAAAGTCAATATGCACACTTTGTCATGGGGGTGACGGCCATTCCCAGGGTTGTAACGGGGCTATGGACGGTGAATTCTGAACTCTCTGACATCCTTCACATTCTTTTGTCAATGCTTACATTTTTTCAATCGATTCCTGACCACCACATGAAGCTTCCAGCAAGACTCTTAATTTTCACAGTGCCCAAGTGACCATCATGTAAATTTTCCAGAACTCTGTTCCGCAGTTTATGTGGTATTATCACTCTGGACCCACACATTAAAGCTCCTTTGCAGACTGAAAGTCTCTCCTGGCCAAGAATCCATAATATTGAGCATTGTCATGTTTAGAACAACATTTGAGAGTTAAATCCATTACTTTAGACAGTACAGCGTCCTTCCACATTTCACGATTGATCATGTCATTGGTAATAGGTAGCTGTTCTACCAACATGTTGCGATACACTTCCATTGTTCACCTCACATAGGGGGAATGTGACAGACCATCAGCATTGCCATGCAGTTTTGTTTCTTTAAACTCAATGTCATATGTGTGTGCACCCAGGTACAATGAACAATGTTAAAGATGAGCACCAGTCATGGATGGAACTCCCTTTTCAGGATTGACAATTTATGCCAGTGGCTGTTGATCTGTTACCAACCAAATTTCTCTACTCCCGATGCTAGACTAAAGGTCCCTCGATCAATTTGAACATAATTTCTCTCTGCTTCTGTCAAGGACCTTGAAGCAAACACTATTGGTTTCTCACTTCCATCTCTCATTTGATGTGACAACACTGCTCCAATGCCATATGGTGAGCCATCATATGCTAGTCTGATGAGCAGTTTTGGATCAAAATGGGTGAGTATTTTATCATATGTAATCAGTCATTTTTTTCTGAGTATGCTTTTTCATAGTCCTTTGTCTACAGTCATGCCCAAATGTTTTGAGAATGACACAGGTATTGGTTTTCACAAAGTTTGCTGCTTCAGTGTTCTTAGACCTTTTTGTCAGATGTTGCTATACTATACTTAAGTAAAATTATAAGCATTTCATAAGTGTCAAAGGCTTTTATTGACAATTGCATTAAGTTTATGCAAAGTCAATATTTGCAGTGTGGACCCTTCTTTTTGAAGACCTCTGCAATTCACCCTGGAATGCTGTCAATCAACTTCTGGGCCACATACTGACTGATGGCCACCCATTGTTGCCTAATTAATACCTGGAGTTTGTCAGAATTTGTGGGATTTTGTTTGTCCACCAACCTCTTGAGGATTGACCCCAAGTTCTCAATGGGATTAAGGTCTCGGGAGTTTCCTGGCCATGGACCCAAAATTTCGATGTTTTGATCCCTGAGCCACTTAGTTATCACTTTTGCCTTATGACAAGGTGCTCAATCATGCTGGAAAGGACATTGTTCGTCACCAAACTGTTATTAAATGGTTGGGAGAAGTTGCTCTTGGAGGATGTTTTGGTATCATTCTTTATTCATGGCTGTGTTCTTAGACAATATTGTGAGTGAGCCCACTCCCTTGCCTGAGAAGCAACCCCACACATGAATGGTCTCAGGATGCTCTACTCTTGGCATAACATAGGACTGATGGTAGCGCTTACTTTTCCTTCCCTGCGCAAGCGTTTTTCCAGACGCCCCAAACAATCTGAAAGGGGATTCATCAGAGAAAATGACTTTACCCCAGTCCTCAATAGTCCAATCCCTGTACCTTTTACAGAATATCAGTCTGGCCCTGATGTTTTTCCTAGAGAGAAAGGGCTTCTTTTCTGGCCTGACATCAGGTGATCTTCCAAAATTCTTCTCCTCACTGTGCGTGCAGATGCACTCACACCTGCCGGCTGCCATTCCTGAACATGCTCTGCACTGGTGGTGCCCTCATCCCACAGCTGAATCAACTCTTAGAAGATGGTCCCGATGATTGCTGGATGTTCTTGGGCGCCCTGAAGCCTTCTTCACAACTATTGATTCTCTCTTTGAAGTTCTTGATGATCCGATAAATGGTTGATTTAGGTGCAATCTTACTAGCAGCAATATCCTTGCCTTTGAAGCCCTTTTTGTGCAATGCAATGATGACTGCATGTGTTTCCTTGCAGCTAACCATGGTTATCAGAGGAAGAACAATGATTTCAAGCACCACCCTCCTTTTAAGGCTTCCATTCTGTTATTCTAACTTAATCAGCATGACAGAGTGATCTCCAGCCTGGTCCTCGTTAACACTCTCACCTGTGTTAATGAGAGAATCACTGACCTGATGTCAGCTGGTCCTTTTGTGGTAGGTCTGAAATGCAGTGGAAATCTTGTTGTTGGGATAAAGTTCATTGTCATGGCAAAGAGGGACTTTGAAATTAATTACAATTCATCTGATCACTTTTCATGACATGGAGTATATGCAAATTGCCATCATAAAATCTGAGGCAGCAGACTTTGCGAAAAATAATATTTGTATCATTCTAAAAACTTTTGGCCATGACGATACTGCTAATGTGCGTTTTTCTGTCATTTAGTGGGTGTAGTACTGTGGAGTTGTCCGGCAAATACTTGTGGTAATAATTCACTAGGCCCAGGAAAGATTTCAATTTTGACACAGACTGGGGCTGGAAAGTTTGCAGTATTTCTCATGATTTTATCAGTCAAGTTGTGCAGGCCATCTCTATCGATTACATGCCCACAATAGGAAATTCTTCTGTTGAAAGATTCAAATTTGTCTTTATTAACTCTGAGCCTGTATTCTTGTAGTCAGGCTAATACTCTTTTCAAATTGTTAGATGGTCCTCATCAGCTTTGCCTGTCACTATTATGTCATCCAGGTACCATTGTGTACCTGGTATTTCTTGATCCATTGCTCTCTGCCATAGTGCTGGGGCGGAAGCTATTCCAAACACAAGGAGGTTGTATTAGAGTAAGCCTTTGTGTTTATTGATAGTCCAGTATTTCTTGGACACTTCCTCTATTTCCATCTGTAAGTACCCTTGAGCTAGGTTAATTTTAGAGAAACAGTGTCCAACAGGAATTATATACACCACAGTCTCCCTGGTCAATGACAGCAAGCAACTGAAAATCAGACTGCCCATCTGTTACGAGCCGCGGCGGTGCCCAGCCGCCGCGACTCACTCACCTGCATCCCGGCCATCGCTATGGCGACCGGGACGTCATTTCCGGCCATGACCCGGCCGTTGCCGGGGCAACGGGCAGACGACTCAGCGCTGCGTCCCGGCGATGAGGAAGCCGGGCGCATGCGCTCATTATAGATTTTAGCCTGCGGGCTGATTATCCTCCTCATTAGCTAGGCAAGTGGCTGTATCTAAATTCAGAGCTAGGCTCTGATTGGTGGCCATTAGTGCTTAAGGCAATGAGGTCTGCTGCCTCATTGCCGGTTATAGCTTCTGTGCTCCAGTCTGCTGACCTGCTTGTTCCTGCTCTAGTCTTCTGAGACCACTTCTGATTTACCGTGTATGACCTTTGGCTTTGAACTGACTCCGCTTGTGTATCCTGTGACCCTGATCCCTGGCCTGTTTACCATTTCTGCTATCCGCCTGTGACCCCTGACTCCAGCTTGTTTACTGATACCGCTGTCTGCTTCCGGCCCTTGACCTCTGCGTGGACCTGACTCCGCTTGCCTGGGTTCTCCCCAGCCGGTACACACTTCACGAACCTCTGTCGGTCTGCAGCCCAGTCTGTCCCCACCATCAGGGGCTCCAGTGAACACTTGACTGGCAGAGTAGATTCCGGGTTGTGTTGTGCCGGCTGGAGGGGTTCCTAACATTATAACCGGCCCACACACTGAGACGAGGTTGCGATGGATGGAAGCGGATCCACACCGTCTCCGGCACAAGCCTTAGCAGCCCATGTTGAGTCCTTGTATCAGATGATCCAGGGATTGGCTGAGCGTCTGTCTGTTCAAGAAGAAGCCGCAAAAACTTCTCAACCCACTCCAAGTTCCACCTGTGAACCTAAGATGAATTTGCCGGATCGCTTCTCTGGAAATAGATCTCTGTTCCAGAAATTCAGGGAGAGCTGCAAGCACTATTTTCGGTTGAGACCCCGTTCCTCCGGGTCAGAGCATCAAAGAGTCGGGATCATCATTTCCCTCCTACAAGGTGACCCCCAGTCCTGGGCCTTTTCTTTGCCACAGACCAGTCCTGCCATGCAGTCCATAGATGCTTTCTTTGAGGCATTGGGTCTACTATATGATGACCCGGATCGAATGGCCTCCGCGGAAGCTCGTCTACGGGCCTTGAAACAAGGCCGGCGGTTGGTGGAAGAATACTGCGCTGAATTCCATAGATGGTCACCTGATAGTGGATGGAACGACCCCGCCTTACGTAGTCAGTTCCGTCTCGGCCTATCGGAACAGATCAAAGATTCTTTGGTGCAATACCCATCTCCTACCTCTCTGGAGGATCTGATGCACCTCTCCATTAAAATTGACAGGAGGTTTAAAGAGTGGAAAACCGAAAAGGAGACATCATCACCTCCATCCGCCTTCGTTCCTGTTTCCACGGATGGTGAGGAACCGATGCAATTGGGAGCATATCGTCTTTCTCCTGAGGAAAGAGACAGGAGACGATCATAAGGCCTATGTCTTTATTGTGGCACAAGAGGCCATTACTCCCGTTCCTGCCCAAATAAGCCGGGAAAAGAGCATGCCTAGGGAACGAGGGGAAAGTTCACCTAGGTCTGCAAATTGTCTCCCCGAAAAATGCCGTATTGATCCCTGCGCAGCTCACGTTCAATACCCGTTCCATGGACGTGGCAGCCTTCATTGACAGTGGAGCTGCGGGCAACTTCCTTGACATCGGGTTCGCCCGCGCTGCTGAAATTCGAATGGTAAGACTCAAGTCTGCTGTTACTGTCTGTGGCTTAGATGGAGCTCCGTTACCTGGTGGAAAGATTTCCCGGGAGACCCCGCCACTACAGTTGAATATCGGAGCCCTCCATTCAGAATCAATAACCTTCCTCCTTGTTGATTGCTCATCGGTGCCCTTGATCCTGGGCCACCCATGGCTTTCCCGGCATAACCCTGTAGTGGACTGGATAAAAGGAGAAATTGTCCACTGGAGTTCTTATTGTGAACGGTCCTGCTTGTAACTACCGCTACGGGTGTTCCAGTCTATTCCGGAACAACTTCCTTCACAATACCACGACTTCTGGGACATGTTTTCCAAGAGAGCGGCGGATACCCTACCACCTCACCGTGACTTCGACTGCGCTATCTAGCTAATACCTGGTTCCAAGTTGCCTAAGGGACGCCTGTATTCCCTCTCAGCTCCCGAGACCAAGTCCATGCAGGAGTATATTGAGGAGAATTTGGAAAAGGGCTTCATCAGGCCATCCAAATCTCCAGTAGGAGCTGGTTGTTTTTTTGTATCTAAAAAAGACGGAGGGCTAAGACCCTGTATTGACTACAGAGGATTGAACCTCATCACAGTCAAAAACACCTATCCACTTCCTCTCATCTCTGTATTGTTCAATCAGCTAAGAGGTGCAACAGTCTTCACCAAAATTGATCTCCGGGGGTGCATATAACCTTATACGTATTAGAGCAGGTGATGAGTGGAAGTGTCACTCACCGGACCGTGAGTGCCGCTGCGCTGGTGCGTGGCTCACTAGCCTTCCTGCCGGCACTTATCCTGAACCGCGGCCGTCCGCCATCCTGATGGTCTGCGCATGCGCAGCTCCCAAGAACTCTTGTGACTGTTGCTTTTAATCCAAATTGGTTGATCAGGCAACTCCCTATTTAAGGCACCTGTGTGCATTACCTCATTGCCTGATCTTGGAGTCTCATTCCCTGTAAGTCTCTGAAGGTGTTCCCTGTGTTCTACTAGTGTCTTCAGTTTCCTGCTGATTCCTAATCTACTCATCGCTGGTTTCCATACCCGCTACCATCTCCTATGTACTACTAGTGTCTTCAGTTCCTGTGGATTCCCTGTGCTACTCATCGCTGGTTTCCATACCTGCTACAGTCTCCTGTTTCCTGCCTGTGTCCTCAGCTGGACTCTGATTACCGGATCTACTCACCTGTGGTTCCTACACTCGTCTCTGCCGTCCAGCGTCTCTGTAGTTCCTGCATCTCCCTGTGGACAGACTGTTCTACTGAATAGCGGTATGCCTATCTGTTATTGACTTTCTCCGTTTACTCTGCATATCCGCTAGGACAAGTTTCCACGCTCAACAGCGGTATCCATTCCCGCTATAGACTGTTATTGTTACGCTGCATACCTGTTTGGAATTAACTGTACTACTCAGTCGTTATATGCATAACTGTGATTGACTATCCATTATTGGCCTGCATATCTGTGCTGAGCAAGTCTCTACCAAGCAGCGCCACACATACCGTTATATAGACTTTGTTGGATACGCTGCATACCTATTGGGATCAAGTTCCTCTGTGCTCTCAGTGTCTGCATCCTATTATCTTTGTATGCTTCCACTCATCAACACTTGTACACATCCTCACCTATTAAGCAGTGGTACAACTTGCTATACGCAGACCACTGACTTCCCCGCTACCTACCTGAACCTGGACAAGTCTCTTCACCATAAGCAGTGGTACAACTTGCTGTACGCAGACCACTGACTTCCCTGCTACCTCCCTGCATCTACTCACGTCCATCCTGATCTCCGTGTTCAAATCTGCCTTTCCACTATATCAGCTAGACGCTGATTCATTGACCACAGATTGCTGCAAGTCACTGACTTTCCTATTATTTATTGGCATTCTCTCTCCATCTGCTGTGATATCTGTTCCGCTAGTCACCCCGCTACCAGAGGACCGTTGTGAGAACTTCACTACTCTGGTAAGCCCAGTCATCTGGTGAATTCCTGGGCAAGACTCCTAGTGCCCGTGACACATCATCTCTATGCTAAACTCAAAAAATGTGAGTTTGAGGTTCAGAAGGTATCCTTTCTTGGTTATATTATCTCCTCGGAAGGATTCTCTATGGACCCAACCAAGGTCCAAGCAATCCTAGACTGGGTACAACCGAATAACCTCAAGGCGATCCAGAGATTCCTGGGATTCGCCAATTATTACAGGAGGTTTATTGGCGGCTTTGCGGATATTGTGGCTCCTATTGTCACCTTGACTCGCAAGGGAAGCGACCCAGCTAACTGGACATCTCAGGCAATAACTGCGTTTGAAACCCTGAAGAACGCCTTCGTGTCTGCTCAGGTCCTCAGACACCCGGATCCTAAGTTACCATTTATCCTTGAGGTTGATGCCTCTGACGTCGGTGCGGGTGCCATCTTGTCTCAAAAAGATTCCCAGACTCACCGCTTACATCCATGTGCCTATTTCTCTCGCCAGTTCTCTGCAGCGGAGGCCAACTATGATGTGGGAAACCGAGAGCTGTTGGCAATCAAATGGGCCTTTGAGGAATGGCGACATTGGTTGGAAGGCGCTACACACCAGATCTCCGTTATAACGGATCATAAAAATCTGCAGTATATACAGTCAGCCAAACGACTGAACCCCTCGGCAGGCTCGTTGGTCGCTGTTCTTTACTCGTTTTAACTTTGTAATTACATATCGTCCAGGATCTAAGAATGTCCGGGCAGACGTCCTGTCCAGAAGCTTTCTGGCACACCATGCTCCAGTTACTAATCCAGAACCTATTATCCCCTTGTCTATGATTCATGCTGGGTTAACCCAAGACCTGAGCTGTACTTTACAGAGGTTTCAGAGATTAGCTCCTGATAATACTCCAGTAGGATGTTTGTTTGTCCCAGTCCATCTGAGGAGGGCAGTTCTTGCTGAAGCACACGATAGTCAAACTGCTGGACATCCGGGAGTCTTTAAGACATAAGAAATCCTTTCCCGTACTGTATGGTGGCCATCTTTGTCTGCTGACGTCAAGAGTCACGTCCTGTCATGTGAGGTTTGTGCCAGAAACAAAGTCCCCAGGACCCGACCAGTAGGTCAGTTAGTTCCTTTGGCCATTCCTGCAAAACCATGCACGCACTTGTCCATGGACTTTATAGTTGATCTACCACCTTCTGCAGGACACAATACCATTTGGGTCGTGGTAGACCGGTTCAGCAAAATGTCACATTTCATTCCACTAACCAAACTGCCTACTGCTCGGGATTTGGCCGTCTTATTCATTCAACATATTTTCCGGCTCCATGGACTTCCTACTGACATCGTCTCCGATCAGGGTTCTCAGTTCATAGCCCAATTCTGGAAATCCTTCTGTACTCTCCTTGGAATCAAGATCAGTTTATCATCCGCATATCGCCCTCAGTCAAATGGGCAAACTGAAAGGGTTAACCAGTCACTGGAACAGTTCCTCCGATGTTGTACTTCAGAATTCCATGACAATTAGTCCTCTTTGCTGCCCTGGGCAGAGTTTGCCTACAATAACTCATCTCACTCATCTACTCAAACTTCCCCGTTCTACTGTAACTTCGGTTTCCATCCCAGGTCTAATTCGCTATATTCTCTCAAGCCTGCTGGTATCCCGGAGATTTGTTCCACAGCTGCTGATCTGAAGGTAATTTGGAGGAAAGTTCAGTCCTCCTTGAGAAAATCTTCATTGTCTGCTAAAAAAAATTCGGACCGCCATCGTACCACCTGCTCATTCAAAGTGGGCCAGAAAGTGTGGCTTTCAACTCGGAATGTTAGGCTCAGCCAGCCTTGTAAAAAACTGGGGCCTAAATTTATTGGTCCGTTCATGATCACCAAGCAGATTAATCCGGAAGCTTTTAGACTGAAGATCCCTGGCTCTCTTAAAATCCCCAACACGTTTCATTGTTCGTTACTTAAGCCAGTATTATACCCGAATCAATCCCAGTCTACAGGGCCCTCTGTGGGAATTTGGAACTTACCACAAAAATTTGTGGCCCAGAAAATCCTCGACTCTAAAAGAGTGCAGGGGCAGGTGTACAGTGGAGGAATTGTGGATTGGAAGAGCGGTCTTGGGTTCCGCGAAGATGACTCCATGCCCCTAAACAATTGAAGGAGTTCTTCAGGAGATTCCCAAGAAAACCGGGATGTCGGGGTCCCTCGACCCCTCCTCAAGGGGGGGTACTGTTACGAGCCGTGGCGGTGCCCAGCCACCGCGACTCACTCACCTGTGTCCCGGCCGTCGCTATGGCGACCGGGACGTCATCTCCGGCCGTTGCGCTGCGTCCCGGCGATGAGGAAGCCGGGCGCATGCGCTCATTTTAGATTCTAGCCTGCGGGCTGATTATCCTGCTCATTAGCTAGGCAAGGGGCTGTATCTAAATTCAGAGCTAGGCTCTGATTGGTGGCCATTAGTACTTAAGGCAATGAGGTCTGCTGCCTCATTGCCGGTTATAGCTTCTGTGCTCCAGTCTTAGACCTGCTTGTTCCTGCTCTAGTCTTCTGAGACCACTTCTGATTTACCGTGTATGACCTTTGGCTTTGAACTGACTCCGCTTGAGTATCCTGTGACCCTGATCCCTGGCCTGTTTACCGTTTCTGCTATCCGCCTGTGACCCCTGACTCCAGCTTGTTTACTGATACCGCTGTCTGCTTCCGGCCCTTGACCTCTGCATGGACCTGATTCCGCTTGCCTGGGTTCTCCCCAGCCGGTACACACTTCACGACCCTCTGTCGGTCTGCAGCCCAGTCTGTCCCCACCATCAGGGGCTCCAGTGAACACCTGACTGGCAGACTAGATTCCGGGTTGTGTTGTGCCGGCTGGAGGGGTTCCTAACACCATCTGACATGGGTTTCACTGTTAGTAGTGTACTGAGCTAGTGATTGCTAATCCTGATGGACTTTCTCTTCACTAGCTCTAACTTACAGTATTTCATCAGTGACGTCAATATTCTCCTGAAGTGGACTTGTGAGGTCTGTTATGTGAGACTTTCATATGATTCCTGAGTCTTGAAATTCATTTTTCAGATTATTGTTTTATGTTGTTATTGTTGTATGGATAGTGGATACTGAATGCAAACACTTTTAATATAAACCAAACTACAACAGCCATGCATTTAATTTGTACACAACAAAAGCAATGTGTACTAAGACCACCCTGATTGCAAAACGCTACCTGTAAAGGACTATGAAGTAATTCATTCTGCTCAAGCATTAAATACAGCAAGGAAACACTTCCATTTTTAAGTAACTCAATGTAAATCTCCCACTGACTTTACTGTAATGGTTGTAATGTAATTTTATGTAAACAAGTTGTGTTAATATAATATTATTTAAATTTTGACTTTCTATGAATGAATAACATTTTTTACACATGCACATTGCATACTAATAACCTTTAAAGATTAGCCTAGATTTAAGCAATAGAAGCAGATTTTTTGTTCTTTTCCAGAACAATTATCATTGACACTCAGCAATAGTAATTTGATAATGATTTGAATACAAGCTATTTACTGGAAAGGTATGCTGTCCTTGTCCAGGTGATTGTACAGGTTTAACCAACAATTATCTGATCTTGATCAATCACATCTGTATATAGTAAAGTTTCTTGCAAACATTTTTTCTCAGGAACTTCCTTAACAAAATGTATTTTGTTTCATTGTGTTCATGAGACAAGTCTTGTGTATGTATATTTAACAGTCACCAAATACAGAATTTCTAGACGAGGGTTTGCACATTACACTGCCAGAGTGGGAATGACCATAAGGTAAGGGGTGTGGCTATCATTTAAGCCTGTTATGTTTTAGACTATAAGGCTGGGTACACCATGCTTGCTTACATTTAAAACCTTCCCGTCATTGCGTCACCATGGCCCCTCCCCCTGCTATGAAATGCCAAATTTCATGGCATTGTATTAAGGGAAAATGGGCTTAATGGTGCTTTCACATCATTAAGCCCCACCTCCACAAAGATCTGGGAGGTTGCCTACCCTTCAGGGACTCTGGGACGATTCCCTGAAATTCAGCCTCTCAGAGATTCTGAGAGAGAAGGTAAGTATGGGGTACACACTACAGAAAATTTCTCCCAATGTGACATCTTTAACGATGTGAGGATACCACCCTTAGCTAGAATGGCAGTTATCCTCTATTCAACTCACTCAGGTAGACCAGAGTATATCCAAAATAAGGCTTTATTACGACAGCACAACACTACAAGACGTTCACAAGATACAGGGTAATGGTAGTATGTATCATCCAGCAGCCTCTTGCAATCAGCACTCCAAAGTAATAATCTCAGTCTCTTTCAGAGTCTTGTCCTCCCGCAATATTACCACTTCCATTTAGCTAGACAGTTACCATGTTGCCCAGCCTGGGTTACTGGCTCACACAAACCCTAGTAGGGTTTCCTCCAGCAGCACTACAATGCGTGTCCAGAGTCCTTTTTGCTGATGTCTTGTACACCAGGATCCTCCAAACTAGAATCGCTCTCTTGGCATACTCTCCCTATATTCTAGGCTGTACACACAGGGAGTAGGGTCAACTGTCTCCATCCTCCCCCTTACAGCAGGGGTCTATCAGTGGACACTTTAACTATTAGACATACAGTCTCTGTTACCTTGATTATACAATGGAATGGCTTGACTCAATTAGCTATTTGGCTGGATATACGAAACAAAGGGTTACAATATAACATCAAGGAATGACACTTCACGCTTGCCTGAAACAACAAGACATTTGACACATTGTATCTGCAACATTACACAATCTGAGTCTGTGATACATTTTGATACAATAGCATTTATATTGATACATATTAATATATTTCCCAATGCTCTTTCAACCAGTATATTACCGTGGAGGCACATTGCATGTCATCTAGAAGTTCTAACCTAATTACCTCTCAGATTACCTGTTGACCTAGCTAATTAACATGAGCTGCCAGCTAGTTATGTCAAGTTCTGATTAGAAACCAGGTCTACCTTAACACTTGCAAAATTACTTCTGCTCTCCTGTTATTTTCACACAATATGGCAACATTCTTTCTATTTCTAATACATACAATATTGCAGGTAATAGCAAAATGTACATAATAACATAAAATAATAATACACTTAATTCACTGATGCTCTGGTGTATATACTTAGACTGGGCAAAGGAGTAAAAATGCATGTTCAGATTTAGAAATGACACAGATCCCTGAGGAGAGTCTATCCACGAATACTAGATGTAAGCCTGACCTCTCTGATACTTTACTCATAAAGAAGCCTCCTTTCAGCATTTCTGCAGATGTGTGCATGAGCAGCCCAAGTGTAGCCGGTGGCACACAAATTGAGCATGGCACTTTGGAACTGCAACAGGCAGGAGCACCGAGAGGAGGTGGGGGGGGGGGAAACAAATTACTGGGGCCCAGGCCCGGCAGTCTAGTATTTTTTATTTAACGAAAAACATTTTTACCAGCAGGTGTCGCTAGAGTGCACCTGCGAATTTGAGGTGTGGGTAATGTTAAGGGGGAAGGATGGAAGGAGGGAGTGTCCCCGGACAGTGTGTGACTTCACACACTGTTCCAGCAGCAAGGAGGACAAGGAGGAGGTGATCTTGCTCAATTTAGGTAAGTGAGCTGGGCTGGGGTTGTGGGGGGTGTTATAATGTGTCTGCTGGTGGGGCTTATGATGTGTCTGCTGGGGGTGCTTATGATGTGTCAGCTGGGGGGGCCTTATGATGTATCTGGAGGGGTTAGGATGTGTCTGGGGGAGTTAGGATGTGTCTGGTGGGTTAGGATGTGCTATGGTGGGCTTATGATGTGTCTGTGGGGTTAGGATGTGTCTGGGGGGGTTATATTGTGTCTAGGGGGGTTAGGATAGGCCTGGGGGGTTGGAATGTGTCTGTGGCAGTAGCATAATGTTTCTGTGGTGGTGGCGTGATGTGGCTGGGGAGTGGCGTGATTTGGCTAGAAGGTAGCGTGTTAAATCTTATGTTTTATTATAATGTATGTATTATATATTGCATGCCAAAAATTAAAAGGCACTCAAAAACCCTTAAACATATATGTGTGTGTGTGTGTGTGTGTGTGTGTGTTTAAAGGTTTTTGAGCACCTCTTAATTTTTATATAATACATACATTATAATAAAACATAATTTTATATATATAGAAAAGTCCACGAGACACCTCGCAGTGGAGATTCTAACTATAATTTCCAGCAATGTACACAGTACAATGTCCGCGTGCCACATCACCGGCAATTGAATCTCCCCCACATTGTTACTTTATGAATAAATTAGTTTGGAGTTATGTCATTGTCTCTCATTATTATAAGGGTTTTTGAGCACCTTTTAATTTCTATTGTGCGTTTATCTTTGTATGGGGTTGCAGAGCCCCTAAAGGCAGCCATTTCTCTTGTACACTTACTCTGTGATTATTATTATCACACATATTTTGCTTGTTATATAATTATATACTGCATCAGTGGTAGTCAGCATATCAATGCCGACTACCTCGACAACACTTACCACAACATGATGATTCCGAACGGCTCCTTACTGACGATCACCAATGATGACTACTGTTGAAAGCGACTTAAACCAAACACGAAGAAGCAATAAGCTGGCTCCCCTTCATGACTTCATTCACCATGGCGACGGGATTATCGCTGCTGTTAATGGTGTACTGTAAGTATGCGCCTATGTACAATGTAGAAGGCGCAGCCACAGTCCATGTTGGCCACGCCCCATCACTATGTGACCACGCCCCCTTTGACAGCGACGATACTTCTCCTGTTTGTGAAGGAGGACCCAGAAAATGCTGTACCGAGAACCCAAATTCCTCTTGGCAGCCCTGGCAACAGGATGAAGGAGATATTTGTGTATCTGACGATGGCACTAATGAGGATGTTTATGAGGATAATGTTGTTGTGTAAGTCCTGCACCAGTGGAAGCAGTTCTTGCACGTGATAAGAAGAAGGCCATTCTCATGCCTGGACATAAGACCAAAAAATCCACCTCTTATGTGTGGAATTATTTTTACCCAAATACTGAGAACAGTTTTCTAGCCATTTGCAGCGTTTGTAAAGTCACAGTCAGTAGAGGTAGGGACCTTAACCATCTAGGAACCTCATCCATGTTACCCCATTTGAAGCGAGTTCATGGCAAGCTGTTGGAAAAATCTGAAACTTATGCTATAAAAATAATAACAAGCAGTCCAGCATCAGCTAGGTCCCTTCTCTAAGCTAGATCCCGGAACCTGCAATCTACACCCACAACACCGACCTCATCAATATCCTCAGTAGCAATCGGAGTTAGTCCTGCATTAAAGTTGCTAAGGCTAAATGACTCCTCCACTATCCAGGATTCCTCAGAAGAATTCTTGAGTGTTAGTCCCACTGCTGCTGCTGCTGCTTCTGCTCCTGCTGCTGGGGTGGATCTTCATCCCAGAAGCACACCAAGAAGAAAACTACTAGTAGTTTACAATTGACTGTTAAACAATCCTTTGCAAGAGGAAGTAAGTATTAAAGCTGTCACCCAGTCGCAAAGCGGATCACAGACGCCATGGCGACTATGCTAATATTAGATCTGCGTTCAATATCCACTATTAATGCAGCTGGTTTTAGACAGTTAATTGAGGTTTTGTGTCCCAGTTACCATAGTCAGCAGTAGTCAGCATTAGCCTATAGTGTGTTTATATACATAAATATATAAAATAAGTGGGTAAAATATTTACAGATTCACCTATTAAGAAACCTGTCTGCAACACACACATACACTGCATCAAACAGCACTAGTTGATCCACAGACCTCAATATCTTTCAAAGTGTCCTGTGTGCTTTCAATTATAATTTCAAAGCTATTATCTTACGTCAAGCAACAAGGACTACCTTAAAATAGCACAGATTTTTTTTACAACCATTTCTAAGACAAGTATTATAAGTGGGGGGGGGTAGTTAGAGAGATAATGAAGGGGGTAATGATGAGTGATAATTAATAACAAAGTGGAGAGATAATGGAAAGAGATGGAATGAATTAAAGGGAAGGTGGGGGGGGTGTGGAGGAAAATGAGGTACACTGACTGTTTGGCAATGCTCATTTAGCTGTATATCACTTTAACAACTTCATTACCATCTGTTTTATACAGTATCAGGGGAGTTTGAAGAGGGGGTGTCTCTTCCAAAGCCTTAGGCATGCCTCATTGCACATGACAATGCCCCCAGTGGTGACATGCTGATACTCTGGGACAACACAAGCACATTTAGGAGCAGGTGCTGTCTCCAGGCGCCATGTCACCTTGCTATAACAATGTATATTTGCAGCAGGTAATGGAATCAGCAGAAGCAGACCCTACCAGGAGGGGGGAGGGGACTATGGGGGGAAATTTCCCCGGGCCTCAGACTGGCAGGTGGCCTCAAAATTTTCCAACTTATTGTTTTTGTGGGTTTTTTTTAAATATATTTAACTATTTGCAAATTTCACAATTTCCAGGTAATAAAAGTTCAAACCTAGCCCCTAAACAGGTTAAATGGTTAAATTGGCACAATGCACTTATTGCTCTTTGTGCATGATGCATCTATCCACACAAACACATGAGGACTACACTTATCCTTGAGATTTGCCAGAGGTGAGTGACTCGTAACTTCGCAAACAAATAGTTTGTTTATAATTAGGATACTGGACTGGACTGTTTGATGTTCAACATTTGTTTGATGTTTTAACGTGAACAACTGAACGCTTTTAAAGGAAAATAGTATAAATTAAGTAACGGTCGTAAATAGGGTGGGGTGGCCGATGCCATAGCACAGAGCGCAGACTGCCCTGGGGGCAGACCAGCTGCTACCGCAATGTACATTTGCCGGGCTCCCCCAGCAAAGTGGTGCATCAGCTCATTCTCTGCAGTCACCTTCTGGTTCCTGCAGGGCTGTCATAACTTCAGGAGAGGAGAGGGAGGGAGAGTGTTGTCTGAGCATTGGGCAGGGCTACATGGACTGAGAAGCAACTGTCAGACTGACAGGGAGGAGGAGGTGCTGCAGCCAGAAACCATTACTGGGGTAGAATTAAGGTAAGTGTGTGTGTGTGTGTGGGGGGGGGGGGCAATTGAGGTTCAGGTATAAATTAGGGTAGTGGGAGAAATGATTTGTAGTGCTGGAAAAGGTCAAAGGCACGAGGGGAGCAGTTTGAGGTGTGAGGGGGCAGTGTGAGCTGTGGGGGAAGGGAGTCAGCTATGGGTCAGTAGTGAGGTGTGATAGGTAAGTGTGAGCTGTGGGGGGGGCTGAACTGTGGGGTGAGCAGTGAGGTGTGATGGGGCAGTGTGAGCTGTGAAGGGAAGGTAATCAGCTGTTGATGAGCAGTAAGGTGTAATTGGTAAGTGTCACCTATGAGGGGTAAGCTGTGGGGTGAGCAGTGCGATGTGATGGGGAAGTGTGAGCTGTTAGAGGAAGGAGCAAATCTAAAAAGTCAAAGCCAATAAATACATTTTTTAAATCGCCGATACAAGAAAACGCTCCTCACCCAAGTGATTCAACAACAAGTGCTTCAGGATCAGGAGATTCAGGTTCAACCCAGTTGAAAGTGAAACCAGCCAAACCAACGCAACTGCAAAAAAATTACAATTCTGTTCCAAATTCAATACCTGAGGCTGAAGTTCAACATGCAAATGAAGACATTTGTCCAGAAGGAAATGTTCCTACAGCAATATGGCCGAGACCGCCAACACCGAGACAAGTAGCAGAAGATCAAGTTTACAATCCAGAAAATCTGCTGAAAGAACAGTGAGAACCAGAAGAGCAAGAATTAATTTCTGCTGAAAGTTTTATTGATCGACATTGGCATTATCAACAAAAACAATGCTGCCCAAATTAAGTAATTTCTTAAGATTCCTAGTTTCGGAATACCAAATAACATTCCACAAGATGCTAGTAAGCATGCTTTCGCTTCCGAATGGTGAGACCTGGTCCTGAGACTGGTTATGCTGGAGTGTAGCAAAACAATTTCTCCACTGTGCGCTTTGCTTCATTTTTAATAAAAGTGCAGCAAATGCTTTGCTATTATCTACTCAATCTGGATGGACCTGGAGTGTGACGATTATGTCATGTATCTAATGACTGATTGTTATTTTCTGTTGAATTCATGTATGACAATCTATATTTTATGTAACCTCTCTAAGTATGCTTTGCTGACTGACCTAAGTGGCCTGTGCAATTAACAAAGAGTACTTTGAAACTAGCCAGATAGATAAGGATCTTGGGGGAGTTAGAAGCCCCAAAGTTCTAAACCATCTAGTCACTCAAGCAGAGAAGATGTGAGCGATTCTCTGAGGTGCCCAAACATGTCTTACTGATAGATAATTTACTTTGGAAAACTCTGTGTCATTTTGGGAATCAATCTGACTTAATTGAAAGTGTAAATTCTTAAGGTGGGGGTGAAGAGCTTGTAAGAAGGGTTTAAAATCTTCTGCTTTAGACATCAGATTGTGCATTTCCATGTAGGGTCTATCAAGACTGAAATGTCCCATCCTTCTTATTTGTGTCCCCTCACACATCAAGTCTACCTAGTAAGTAGTTGTGACAGGATGGACCGCCTACGCCACCCTGTCTGTTGTTGCTGGGAACCGGTTGGGCTTACTTTGCCACCGTTCCCTTTCGTTATCCCAAATGCACCCACTCACCGCAGTAGGAGGGGCTTATAAATGCTGCCACCACTGGACTCCTTTACTGGCATTCAGAATCGGGTCTCTACTGGATAACTGACACTGCGAGTGTACCCTTTTACTAGTGTACCTGGGCTGGTACTCCTGACCTCTTCCTATGGATCAGGGTTGCTGTGGATGGATTTCCCCCTCGCCTATCACACTGGCCAGAGCTGCTGGGTAGCTGTTACACTCGGAGATACACTCAGTCTAGATTTGCACAGACCTAACAGGGCACGGAGGGATGGGCTTGGCTGCAAAGGGACTGCAGGTTGCGGCCCCTGGTTTGGCCCCTAGTCGTGAGCGGGACAGGTAAATACGACAACAAGATGTGAATAGAAATCAGAGGGTACCTTGGGGGATGTGGTGCAGGATCACTAGTTGGATGTCAGACGGCACACAGAACGGAGCAGGTCACAAGCCGGGTTCGGTACACAGGTCAGATGGCAGCAGTACACAGGGAAATCAAAGGGAGCAATTAGCAGGGTAACCAAGTCTGATACACAGGTATAGGAAAGAGTGAGCCACAGGAACACACAAGCGCAGAGTCAGGAGGATTAACCTGTTGATCTGACACAGACAAGTCAGATCCTCCTATTTATATTTGAATTCCCTGCCGCAAAGTCATGTGATGCCTCCGGCGGAGAGTCAAGTGATCCTTTTCGCCACAAACCCGGAAGTGCGGCTGACAGCGCTGGATCGCGGGCAGGTAGTAGAACTTACAGTAACGGGCAGACCGGTGGTAATGGATGCTGGGTTCAAACCTCAGAAACAGCGGGGAACGGATTCGATTTTGGGTCTAATCTGTAGGTCGGAACAGGAAAGACGTTTCAAGCAGGTCTTTGAAGCAAGTGATGTTTTTTTGCAGTCACAGTTATTGAAGATACCAGTGATCAGGTCAGATGGAACAGAAGGACAATTTTCAATACAAGACAGTGCTTTTTATAAAAATTTCAACACAGCCTAACAGGGTAAGCCTGCTCCCTTGAGGTCTGAGCTATTTTTAGAAACAGAATGCAATTTATTTACTCAAACATGGATTTACATGCAATGCAAAGCTAACAATATTTACTCTTATCTGTGATATTCAAAACCCTGCTGTGATTTCTTGCATCTTATTTTGGACACAGGAAATCTAACAGCAGTCTCATTAAACCTTCCTGTGCCGTCAGGTTCTAGATCCTCACACATCAAAAGGTCTAATTCACATGAGATTAGCATGGGTCCTTTCTTCAGACAGTCACAGAATACACATTCCCAAAGAAAGGTACAGCACACCAAACAAGTCATTTCCCCACATCTCGATACACAAAAGACTTCCTACACAAAGGCTTATTGTTTCAGATATATACCTTAGAAATCATGCATTTCCTCTAGCAAAGATAAAACAAACAAATTTCTTCCCCTGGTCTCAGAAATAAAGATATCTCTTATACCAACATTCCCACAATATCAAAAATAAGTACATTTGCAATTATATAAATAAACGTCCTGCACTATTTCCTTTAAATAAGTTTATACCATAAGTTACTTATAAGTGATCCATTCACACTCCTCCTCCCCATGTCCATGCTGGCAACCAGCGTGCCATGTCCCAACGATTTGGCTCCTGGTCCCACAGTTATTAGGGTTACCGGGGGTGACTCGGGGGATCCGGCTCTTCCTGCCAAGACAGTCCATCCGCATTGCTGTGAGCCTTTCCTTGCTTGTGAATTATGTGAAAGTCATAAATTTGCAGTGCAAGGCTCCAGCGCAATAATTTGCCATTTTCCCCTGAGGTGTGGTATAGCCACTTTAAAGGATTATGACCAGTCACCAAAGTAAAATGTCATCCATACAAATGAGGTTGAAGTTTTTTCACTGCCCACACAATGGCCAAACATTCCTTCTCAATTGTTGCATACCCCACCTCCCGGTTTAGCAGTTTTCTGCTCAAATAGGCCACATGGTGCTCCTGCCCATCTGCTCCCAGTCCATACTGTGACGCGTCAGTTTGCACAATAAAGTCCTTGTCATAATTGGGTGCAAACAGTACCGGAGCACAAACCAGGGTTTCCTTCAATGACTGCAATGCCAGCTCGCAAGCGGGTTTCCAGTCAACTACTTTGGGGAGTTTCTTTTTAGTGAGATCTGTCAGGGGCTTCACTACAATGCTAAAGTCTGGGACGAAACATCAGTAGTAGCCTGAGGTCCCTAAGAAGCACAATACTTGTCTTTGGGTTGTGGCCCAGTCTCAGATTACTTTTAGATTAGCTGGTTCTGGCTTAATCCTACCACCCCCCACACGATGACCCAGGTACTGCACCTCTGACATCCCCATTTGACACTTGTCTGCTCTGATGGTCAGACCTGCCCACTGAATTTTCTCCAACACTTGCCCTACATGTCTCAGATGGTCCTCCCAGGATGTACTGAAAATGGCAATGTCATCCAAGTAAGCTTGAGCAAAGCCTTTACATCCTTCCAGCAGGTAATCAACCACATGCTGGAAGGTGGCGGGTGTATTCTTCATCCCAAATGACATGGACTTAAACTCGATCAGGCCAAATGGGGTGATGAATGCCGTCGTTCCTGAGCCTAGGGGGTCAGCGGTATCTGCCAATACCCCTTGCTCAAATCAAAGGTGGAAATATACTTTGCTCCAACTAAGCCGTCTAATAGAGTGTCAATTCGGGGCAGGGGATAGGCATCAGACTCAGTCACCTCGTTCAAGCGGCAGTAGTCTACGAAAAACCACGTTGTCATGTCCTTCTTAGGAACTAATACAACGTAGGACGCCAATGTGACTATGCGATGGCTGGATCAACCCTAGCTCAAGCATTTCCTGTACCTCCTTGTATATACTTTCCTTGGCCCCCCGTGAGACCCGATAAGCGGGTTGCCTAACTGGCCTATGCTCACCAGTGTTCATTTCCTCTACACCACCTTCAGCTCTTGCATCTGCGAAGAGGTCAGGTAGTGGGCCACTCCCTGGTTCCTCAGTCGGTAAGCAGCAAACCGCTGTTACCGACTCCACACACTCCTGGTATGCCTTCAACATATTTATGTGGTAGGTCCACTGACGCCTACCATCAATATCAAATGACACCACATAAGTGATGTCACTCAGGCATTTTGAGACCATGAACGGTCCAGCCCAGGCAACCTGGAGCTTGTTCTGTCGTGTGGGCATTAGAACAAGGACCTTCTGCCATACTTCAAACACTGGCGTCCTGATCATACCAAGTCTACAAGATACAACAACCCTTTAAGCCAGGTCACACTCTCTATCTCCATCGCTGGAAGGCTGCCACCAGCCTGGCGCCTCATACCTTCCAGTGAGGGATCAGAAAGCTGCACTGTCCTGAACTCTTCCCTGCGGCCCTCACTATTGTATCAGTCAGGATATGCTGCAGGGGGGTCTATGTTGGGGTGACTAGGATCAGTCAAAGTGGGGTCAGTCAAAGGGGTGTCACTGTGGTCAGCTATACTCACCGCTGTCACCTCTGTAACCTCCGGTGTGCACCATCGGGGAAACTGCTCCTGGCACATCAAGTCTATTACATCCTCCACAGTCTGGGCACCTGCTCCGCGCAGCCTCTTCCTGGCTGACTCTCGCAGTAGGTTGGCAAATTCCTCATGGGTGGCGTGGAGGTCCTTTGTAAAGTCCCAAAACATCAGGCGATAGGTCTCTGGGGTAATAGTGTACCATTTAAGGAGTGCCCTTTTCACTATATCATAGTCCGCACAGTCCTCTGTGGGCACCTCCCGGTAGGCCTCCACTGCACGTCCTTGCAGTGTGGGCACCAGATGCTTAACCCATTCCTTTCCGGGTACAACATGTATCCTGCGGGTCCTTTCAAATACCTGCAGGTGCTCATCAATGTTTCCAACACAGTCCTCAAATTTAGGGTAAGGTAGAAATGACAGTCCTGATCTTCTAGGGGGTGCCTAACCCCTGGGCTGCATGGCTGGCGCCCTTCCCTCTTGGCGCCATGCCTCGATGACCTGTGCCTGCTCATCTGCAGATGCGTTGTCCCCTAAGGCCGGCAGCTGGATCTTTAGCCTGGCAGCCCTGCGGTCATCATAGGACAGAGGGGCTGGTTGTGCGAGTGCAATCTGCTGGGTAGAGGTCGCTGCAGGCTGTTGAGCAGGCATCTCTGTTGTCTGGGCGTCTGGAGTACCTAGCTCCCGGTCGTCAACTGGGCTGCCGCCTTGTCCACTGCCGCCATCATTTTCCTATACCTGGGTACCATGCTGTCGGTGCCATTCCCTCAGCGCCTCTCTCATCTCCGCCCTGCTTGGCGAATGGCTGATGGCAATGCTCTTGGCACTGCACAGAGCCTCGAGGTCCGCCCTGGACATGTTGGTGTAATCAGATATCCTGTGCATTCTCCTGGCTGCAGTTATTCCTCTCCTGAATAACTCGGCTCTCCTGATTGGTTCATGAAAAGCTGCCTGCAGTTATCCCACAGCAGCCACCAGAAATCTGTGACAGGGTGGCATAGATGGTCTGGGAACCGGGTGGGTTTACCTTGCCACCGCCCACTTTTGTTATTCCGAATACACCTCTCCTGTCACAGTAGGAGGAGCCTGCTGCCACCCCTGGGCTCCTTTATGGTGCCCAGAACCACGTTCCTTCTGGGTAACTGTCGCTGCTAGTGTACTCCCGTGCTGGTACACTTGAGCTGGTACCCCTGACCGCTTACTATGGATCAGGGTGCTGTGGATGGATCCCCCTGGCCTATCACATTGGCCAGCTGCTGAGTAGCAGCAGAGCGGTGGTACTGGAGACCTGGGTCCAAACCTCAGAAACAGCAGGAGAATGGATTAGATTTAAGGTCTAATCTGCAGGTCACAGGATTACAGCAATATTGAATAAGTTGTCAAGCAGGGTCTTAAAGCAAAGAGTGATGTATATCTCTCCCAGGTGCCCTGACAAGGACAGTTCCACTCATTAAAGGTATCAGTGGTCAGGTCAGATGGATCATCAGAATGATACATTTCAGTTTACAAGCTCCAGTTTTATACTGTTTTCGACGCAGCCTTACAGGCTATTTTAAGAATCAGGATGTAACCTGTTTACCAAAATGTAGAATTACATGCATTGCAAAGCTAACAATATTTACGCTTATCTGTGATATCTTAAAACCTTGCTGCATCTTAATTTGGACACAGTGGACATCTGAAAGAAAGTCTAATTATATCTTTATATGACCCTCACACATCAAAAGGTCTAATTAGCATGAGATTAGCATGAATCCTTTCTTCCAAGAATTGCAGAATACACATTTTCTCCAAAGAAAATAATTCCCCAAGAAAAGTTGCAAACCCCAAACAAGACATTTTCTTACACCAAGATATACAAAAGGCTTTCTAAACAAAGGCTTATTGTATCAGATATATCAGAAATAAGACGTTTCCTCTAGAAAGGTCAAATCAGAAAAAAAAAACCATTTTCTCCCCCTGGTCTCAGAAATTAAAGATTTCCCTTACCAAAATATACACAATATCAAAAATAAGTGCATGGTCAATTATATAAATAAGCCCTTTGCGCTATTTCCTTAAATTTATACCAGTCACATGTACTTTAACAAAACCGTTTAGAATTAATCATTTTAGCACCGTTAAACCTGATATCAAATATAAAAATATATGTGAATCAAAATACCTTATCTTAACCCCCAAAACACCCTGTATATCCATTACCAACTAGATGTACCTAAATCTCTTAACAGTTAACTTCCTTTTTATTTATATTTTTATAGTGAAGCGTAATTTACGAGAAACCAGAATGTAATACAAGAAAATGTGACAAAAAAGTACTTTAAAAGTACTTATCTGTTAGATGATATCGTGTCTCAGGAATAGTAAGGGACATCTCTTTTTAAGAGTACATTTAAACTTAAAGAAAATATATGCCTTTTGATTAATGTTTCTGCTTATTTCCACAGATACATCTCACAGCAAGATCAGTTCTTATTTCACTCCCGTATACCATGTAAGGAGGTTGTATTGCACACTAATAGTATACTGTTCATTTATCAATCTGGTCTGCTTAGTCTGTGGCCAGCAATGTCATGCTGCAATTGAGTAGAGGATGAATGAGAACAATAGCGAGACCTGAGGAAGTAGTGCATTCTCTCTGTTTAAGCAGCAATCAATCAACCGACTAATAGGTTTCACTAGCCATTAACAAGTTAACTACATGTCTAATCTGAGCAATCGAAAGAGATCAGGTTTCATGGGGGAATAAGAAATCTTAAGAACAGGGAAAAGGGAAAGGGGAAAGGGTAGGAAAATGTGTATATAGGGCACTCTTTTGGTACTCTATGTACTATATAAATCTGTTAAGAGTAATATCTTTATTAGAGTAAACACATAATTCGTAAGCGAAATAATTAAAAAACCTATAGTGAATGAGAATATTGACCAAATAAACTTGGTAGAACACTGTTAAAAAGTAGTAAAAAAGACTACTATGCTGTCTCACTATGTTTTGTCACTAATGTTGAGGAATGAGCTGCACCATTATCATATAAAGTGTTGATTCAGTATACAAAAAATTATTATATTGAGTTATCCTTATTGTGTATCCAATCCTTCTATCATTTCATAGGTTTATTATAGGACACATCGTTTCCCTTTCATAACTGGATACAGAACTCCTCTCTTACTCACAGTCCCTTATTATTGCTCCTTGGGGTGAAACTAGGTACTGCACTGGTTATTATAGTGTGGATATTAATAAACTAATAGTGCAGAGGTACATATTCTAACCCCTCTACTGCTAGATAGTAATAATGTAATATTATGTTCCAGTCTATAAATTGAGCAATATAGAGGACTGGGATTAGGTATCACTGAATATCTAGATACCTGTCTAGCCTCCTATTCCGTTCATCTACCTCCAAATCTGCTAATAGGAGAGGTGCTCTATGGTCTATGAGCTCAAGGTCTAACTAGTCAGGGATCAGCTAGTTTAATGTACTCTTCTAAATAGCGTGTGCTCTCTAGCACAATAGTATGGTGCCTAGCGTAACCCCGCTAATCTGTAGGAGAGGAGTAAGGTAGTGCAGCTAATTACTTATAAGAATAATATTTAGACATTCATATAGTGAGCTCAGCTGAACGCCAACGCGCGTTTCGCTACGAGCTTTGTCAAGGCAACCCGATGACAAGATAGGTTATTTAAGCGTGTAATCACGCCCCTTTGTGACGTGGATTAACTTCTAACTGAGAGTGACATCTCCATCTGGGCCAATGGGAGCTATGCCTACTATCACGTGATCCAGCCCGGAGACGCAATCACGGGCCA